>NW_015091111.1:1804564-1812901 GCF_001431845.1 Calidris pugnax
TTGAAAATCTCCAAAGAAGGGGACTCCACAACCTCCCTGGGCAGCCTGTTCCAGGGCTCTGTCACCCTCACCGTGAAGAAGTTTTTTCTCATATTTGAGTGGAACCTCCTATGTTCCAGCTTGTGCCCGTTACCCCTCGTCCTCTCACTGGCAACCGCTGAAAAGAGTCTGGCTCCCTCCTCCTTCAAACTACCCTTTAGGTACTTGTAGGCATTGATAAGGTCTCCCCTCAGCCTTCTCTTCTCCAGACTAAAGAGTCCCAGCTCTCTCAGCCTTTCTTCATAAGGGAGATGCTCCAATCCTTGAATCATCTTCATCGCCCTTCGCTGGACTCTTTCCAGTAGCTCCTTGTCCCTCTTGAACTGGGGAGCCCAGAACTGGACACAGTATTCCAGTTGTGGCCTCACCAGTGCAGAGTAGAGGGGGAGAATGACTTCCCTTGACCTGCTGGCCACACTCTTCCCTCTGCAGCCCAGGATTCCGTTGGCCTTCCTGGCCACAAGAGCACACTGCTTGCTCATTGTCATTTTGCTGTCTACCAGGACCTCCAGATCTTTCTCTTCAGAAGTTGTCTCCAGCAGGTTGACGCCTAACCTGTATTGGTGCCTGACATTCTTCTTCCCCAGGTGCAGGACCCTACACTTTTCCCTGTTGACCCTCATGAGGTTCTTCCTTGCCCAGCTCTCCAGCCTGTCCAGGTCTCGCTGGATGGCAACACGGCCCTCTGGGGTGTCAGCCACCCCTCCCAGTTTGGTATCATCAGCAAACTTGCTGAGGACACACTCTGTCCCCTCGTCCAGGTCACCAACAAATGTATTGAACAGGACTGGACCAAGTATTTCCCCTGGGGGACACCACTGGTTACAGGTCTCCAGGTTGAACCTGCTCCATTAGTCATTACCCTTTGGGTCCTGTCACACAGCCAGTTCTCAATCCACCTCACTGTCCCCTCATCCAGCCCACACTGCCTTAGTTTCCCAATGAGGATGTTATGGGAGACAGTGTCAAAAGCCTTGCTGAAGTCAAGGTAAATGACATCTGCTGCCCTCCCTTCATCCAACCAACCAGTTATTGCATCATAGAAGGCTATCAGATTGGTAGAAAGCTATTAGATTGGCCTTCATGCAGCTTGCATGAGATGTCAATTATGAGACTAGGTAATTGATTATGGTTTGCATTAACAGTCATCAGTTCATCCTAGCGATGGTTTCTGTACATGAGATTACTTACCCTTGTGCTTACCTTTCTTGCAGTGATGCTGCAGAGTCCTGAACCAGGACTCCCATAGTGTTAGGTGCCATGCAAACCCAGGGCAGGAGGGCTGTGTCTGCTTCTGAGAGGATACTCCTTTGTTGTGCTGAGAAT
Source organism: Calidris pugnax (assembly GCF_001431845.1). Taxonomy (NCBI): domain Eukaryota; kingdom Metazoa; phylum Chordata; class Aves; order Charadriiformes; family Scolopacidae; genus Calidris; species Calidris pugnax. The sequence goes on from NW_015091111.1 coordinate 1,805,930, forward strand.
GCCTCTGAAAACTGTGGTGGTAAACAATCTGTAGCTGCAGGATACAGGCTAATTCTTTCAAGCTCTTTGGATTTATTCTTTCCCCAACAAACGTAAAATCCATTACTGTCTGATTGAGGGCTTCACAGCTTAATGTTCAGAAGGGACCAAAAAGCAAAATCGGTATTATAGTCCACATCAAGAAAAAATTATGTCTGACAAGGAGAAAAGAAACATCACTCATTGCAAAATGCAATTCTTCAATGCAAACTTTTCAAGCAAATTGGCACTACTGTGCCCTCACCACAGTCTCCACTGCTCCAAGTCTTCTCATTTTTCAATTATTTATGATGTCACACTGAAACCTTGACTTCTTGCCAAGTGGTTGCTTCTCAGCAGACACAATTATCAACTTCACGTTGATGAAAACCCATGCAGGAAAGAGTGAGACAAAAGAGGAGAGTTGCAGTCAGAGGGAAGAGAGCACCATAAAGACAGCAGAGGGGGGTGAAGCCACAGCCTCTCCCCTTTCCTGCAACTCCTGGCTGCCTCTGGCTCACAGCACCCAGTGCTTCTGGACTTAGCTGTTCCCAGCACTGCCTTTCAGGACCTCTAAACCTGACCTTGGGAGAGAAACATGGCTTAGGGGTGGCTTATTCATTCAAGTATCTATTGCTGGTTCTCGTTCAGTAAGAAAGTCCTCAGTGGTCCTTGCAACACCAGCTGACCTTTAGACATGTCCTCTAGGGAAATCTTGATGGGTTTTAAGACTGTCCTTGAAATTAAGTCATGAATCACTTGGGTGAATAAGAACAAGCTTCTGAAATGGTGCTGCCCAAGGCCTGAATACTCAGTGGTAATTAGTTCCCTGAGTGTTTTGTGAACACTTGGCCTGAATCCCCTTTGTGTACTCCATGAACGCAACTCAGATCAGCTGGCAGGCATCCTGAAAATAAGGATCATCTTAAAAATAGTGTGGTGAAGATGTGTAAACAGACAGAATCATCGTAAATTTGAAGCTTTTAGTTTTAAATATTCTTCAAAAGTCCTATCCTATCCACTTCCTACTCAGTGATTACACTGACCCATAACATAGCCTTTTGTTGGTAGTCTCATTGCCTGTACTTTGTAATGGAAATTTACTATTTTCTATTTATAAATAGAAATTCATCAGATCAGTGGAATATTTTTCCTTTGGTAAAGAACAAACATAAACTGATATCCTACTCTGATAACTATCCCACAGCCCAACCCAAATCACATTTATATATCAATGAAGTAAGCACTGCAAACAGATTGTTTCTGTTGATTCTGCTTTTGTATTGAGGCCAGTAATGGAAGAATTGGTGAGAATGAGAAATGCTAATATTACCATCTAATAGGAGTGTCAGACTTGCAGTGTGATTTTTTTTTTTGTTAGTCTGAATAACACAAAATATCATAAAGCGTTTAAGGGACCATAGTAGATGAAATCTATAATTTAGTCCTATTTTAAAAATAAATAGCATTTAAGAGATGAAAGAAGACAAATTGGTGATATAAGAGGAATTTTAAACAAAATACTGCTTTAAGAGTTTTACTGTTTCGTGTCTCCTTTTGGAATATGTGTTATAGCTTCTTGTATGGAAATAGTGTACAATAGCTCTTACCTGTGAATGCATAATCAAGAATTTGGGCCACCACAACGGAAGGATGGTTTTGTGGTGATCACCCCTGGGACACAAGAGTCTTTGATCTGACCTACAAATCTTCTAAATGCTTCTTGTGTTGCTTTGGGCAAAGCGCTCAAGCTCACATCTGTCAAGAAGTTGTGCATATACCTGATTTTCATTTCTTAGCACATGAGTTGTCCCATTAAATGCAATGTTTAGAGAAAATGTTCGTAGGGAACACTTGTGCAAATTTTGGCAAAAATATTTTTCACAATTTAGGAATCAATTTGTCAAAAAGAAGACTGTGAAAGCTATGTTTTTATTTGTCCTATTGAAGAAAATTAATCTTCTCTCTTTTTTCCCCTTAGAAAGTCCAGTATTTTCATTGTCAAAACCTGTCAATATTTTTTGTGTTATTTGCTAAAAGTCAAGTATATGTTTTTTTGCCCATATATTTCTTTTTGCAAACTGTTTCTTATGAAACTATCACTAGGTCAAGAAAGGCAGATTCTACCGAAATGTTTTTGTTAAAACTCTTAGATGAAGCTGTAATACTAAAGAAGATAAAACCAGGCACGATGTCTTCTGAAATGCCTAAAATTCAAAACGTTATTGAGATAAAAAGAGCCTGACAAGAAGCACTGGTGCAATCTATGCACAGAAGTATCAGATGCAGGAAAACCTGTTGGAATTGGCAACCTCACACAGTCCTCCATGGGGAAGTTCTTTGTTTGTGACATTTTTGAGCAGGAGAGCAATGTTAGCGCTAAATTTATCTCAGCTTTTAAATGGGTTTTTATTCATGTTGTGAGAAAATAATAAACTAAAATCTTTTTGAAAAACAAAATAGTAAAAAATACTATTTGCTTTTAAAAATTCCGTCTGAGCTGTAAAATCTCGTAATTGTTTGCTAATTTATTTTTATTTCACTCCCTTTCTTCATATAAATACTGCAACTCCCTGCATGACATCTTCCACTGGAAGATTTGTTTTGCTTGCACATTTGATTTCATCCAACTTGTGCTTCTAAAAGCTCTTGATTACATGGAGCACCTTGTTGGAAGTTTCCCACTTGCAGAAGACAAGTTTGTTTAACTCCCCGGTTGAATGATAAAGTGAAAATATTTTAAGAACTAGACGGCATGGTATAATAATTCACAAGTCCTTTTTTGAGTGAAAAGTGATTTCATTGTCATTGCAATGAAGATCAAGTAAGATCAGAATGGGTTAGATTATCTTGTGGTCAAAGGTTTTACAAATTAATACAATTTGTAGACAGGACTGATTTTTAGTGGGAGCGGCAATGTTCTACAAAGGTATTATGGCTTTGCATCATGAGAAAATATCAGGGTAAAAAACCCAAATAGTCTTGTTCTGAAACTTGCTACTACAAACTGTGAAGAAACCAACAGCTTTGATGTGCTTGGAGATCAGCAAAGCATTTATTTCAAAGTTGGCACCTGTACTGTAGAATTGTAGAGTTGCTATGTCTCTTAAAACTCAGGTGAGATTCACACCACCAGAAAAATTGTAGAGTTTAAGCAAGACATAGATGGAGGTGGGACCTTTCTTAGTCTTCTTCCTCTAGGAATATGCTTTTCTTCCCATGCTTTGTACACATATGGACAATGATCCCACTCTTCTCATCTGGCTGCTGGGGTCTGCATCAGAGGATAACATGTACTAGGCACTATGTGTCTGAATTCTGCCCTGTCTCTAAATCTATCTGAAGTTTTCTGTTTGTACCATTTTGTGTAAGAAGCAGGTAGGATTGCGCCTATGATCAGACCAGCAAATACTGAAAAGAGCTCCCTGTTCCAATAAGACATTGTTAAGAAAACAACAGGAGTAAGAAAATGTTTTAAAAACTGAAACGGAAATTAAACAAAAAACAGTTCCCAAAAATAGCCAGTTGAAACAAATGGAAACTGTGGTCATGGAAGGTAGAAATAAAACTACACTTTGATCTGAACTGAAACGCATCTTCTCGTTTGACATTGTCCTCCAGGGAAAATACGGTAATTCAGACATTTTGAGAGACTTGACTGTATTTCTTATGTAGCTTAATGCTGCCCCCTGGTATAAATACTCCTTGCTACCTTTCTTCTCTAGGGTTCCTGCTTGTATTATCACCCTGTGCTTTGCCATCTATCACAAACATATTTGACAGTGTTAGTCTGGTTTTCCCCATGTTATGTTAATGACTTCTAAAGCATTAAAAGCTATAAAGCCAGGCTCCATCTACCACTGGATATCTGTAAGGCATTGGGAAAGAAACTCTGTGAAACTGCTTGTGAAGCTGCATGAAACAAAAGCTGAGGCATATGTGTTTCTCTGCATGCATATGAGCAAACAAAGGGAAAGGAAGATGCAATTAAGAAGTCAATATTCAGACTATAGTCTAATTTCGAGTAAGTTGTAGATTAAAGCCATTGTAGCAATACTGTACAATATGGTTTATCATCCCTCCTCTGTCCCCAGGCACAAGGAAAGGTATTTCTTCAGTTACAAAAGGCTGGGAAACAATGATGAGATGATAAATGAGGAAAGTCTCAAGTCTGCTGTTTGCAGTCTTAGCACACAAAGCTGTAACCTTTGCACACAGAAACAGCGTTGTGTTGATGCATCTCTAGCCAGCCAGTAATTGGTGGTTTGTAGGCATAATCTGATCACAATAATTGTGGATATTTGGACTGTAAATACAAATCACAAGAAAAAGACATTAGGAAGCAATTAGAAAGGCTGTTGGTAGTATATTATCATCTGCTGTATTGCTAGACTGTAAAGCTCTTGAAAACAGTGAGGAGAGACAATAATTTATAACAGTAGGAAGGACAGGCTTGCATTCAGCCTCTGAGTCATCTGTTTGAAACCAGCTAAGAGATACTTACTAGTAACCTTGAGGGAATCACACTTTTTTGTAATGGCCAATCTGAGAATGCGTTTCAGCAACTGCATTGCTGGTCATGCTTCATTGCAATTAGTTGGTTTTTTTGCCTGGGTGGAGTTAGCTTGAAAACAGAGGGCTAAGAAGAAGAGACTTAAAACTTCCAAGTAAGTGCCACATTTGACAGTCACTGTGCTATGATACGTGGGAGTTGGCTCAGAGTGTAGTTGGGCCTCCAGAGATTTCAGATCTTCTGTCACTATGTAAAATATATTAAATTATTAAGGGGAACCAAGTGAGAGCTTAATAACTTTTAACTAACAGGTTGGGCTTGGCAACATTTAAAGTCTCTTTTCATTCGGGCCGCCTCCAGTGTTGAAAGAGTCAGGCATAGAGGAGAAATTCATGTTGTACAAGAGATGAGGCAGAAAGGTCTTTCCTCATGATCTTCTGAGGTTAGGGGGTGTGTGTGGACAATGCCATGAGTCCTTGTTCTGAAGGCTAGGTGATGTCTAAGGGCATTGGTAGGCTGGTTGAGGAGAGCCACAAGGAACCGAGACTCATTCTACTGTGAAGGCTTGATAAATCCTGTGAGCAAGATTTTCCAACTCTTCCCAGGATGAGGCACCCTGGGCAGGAGGACATGGTAAAACTTATTCCCAGTGGGCAACCAGCTCCTCAGTTTGTGATTGTTCCAGCAGCCTCATCTTTAATGGGGGAGCCATGCGTACTCTTTTGCAGGTTGTGGGAATAGCAGATAAAAGTGTGTATGGGCGTCTCATCCTTTAAGATTCTGGGACAGATTTGTCCTTCCTCTAACACAGGCCTTCTTTCCCTTGCCTTGCCCCGATTGTTGCAATAATAGTACCCTCATTGTTGCAATAATAGTGGCTGTAAAATCCAGAGCTGATGGGCAGTGGTGCTGACTCTTGAGTTACTCCTTGAGAACTGTTGCTGACACTTTTCATTACCCTGCAGTTGAAGTGGGCAGGAATGGAACAAACTACCAGTTATTTTCATAGCAACAAATTACTTATCTCTATGAAGATGCTTTGCTTTAATTCAAAGGGGTGGAGAAGGGCACTTCAGCAGGCAATGGAGGAGTGTTTTCACTGTAGGGAAAGGAAGTGAGTGAAGGAGTTTGGGTAGGATCAAGTGTGCAGCTGCCCACTTTTCCATCTTGGGCACATGTAACCATTAACAATCAATCAATGCACATGTTTGCTGTCATGTCTTATTTGAGCTTTTATTTTTTTTTTAAACTGTGTCACACCTATCACAAGGGCTTTTGTGTTCCTGCTCAACAGAGTACTGAGCCATTAACATGTCCCTGTGACCATTGCCTCTTGGCTCTCAGTCAAGTAGGGACTAAAGTGTGAAGATCATGTTTTCCATAGTGGGTGATCCTTGTTTAGTGTCTTTGGAAGTTAGTATTGGACAGGTTTTGCAAAGAAAAATGTCTGAATTCAGGCTTACTGAGAACAATGATACTTGTGTGCTCAGGGGGCAGAAGGAGAAAACAAATTGCTGTAAGAACTCTTTAGAACATTGTTTTATGCTTTCTTAAGTGGTGGGATGTGCAGCATCACCTTTGGGGGATGCTGAGGAGTGAAGCAATGTTCACAGGTTTTAGCAAGTCAATAAATGTTGACTTTGTGCAGACAAACTATTCTGCTTGTACAGCTTGTTGCATGCTGCTTTCAGCGAAGGTTAAGGAGGGCTGCCCCAAGCAGTTGTCTCAGGTACACGCAGGAAAAAAAAAAGGATGACAGGAAAAGTTTCTTCCAAGGGTGATTGTTTATACTTCGTGATAGTGAGTTGAAAAGGAGGCCCCAGCCAAAACCACAGCTATACTGAAGGAAGATGCTGGAAGAGAAATCTTTGCCTTTGGAGTCCTTGTTACTCCTTATTACCATAAGTGAGACAAAAAGTGAGAGCCATTGTCTAAAGCAAATACACAGGCATATCTAGAAGTAAAATGCAGGTCCTTTGCTCCTCCCTGAGGATAATTATGATCCAACAGTTGGACAACAATGTCAGTGTAACAGACTTGTTTTCCATTGGTAACATGGAGCAATTTCTGAACTCCGCTGAGCAGTAACTGACAGGGTTTTTTTAATGTATTTTGTGACTCTCTTTACATTTCCAAAGTAACTACAGCAATAGAACTGACAATTAAGCCTCCACTCTAGCATTGGGAAGATTACCACAGAATTACTGGGCCCTTTTAGATAGCAGGGAAGAAAAATGGGGGTGTAAAGATTCAATTTCCTACCAGCTGAATGACCCAGTAGGCTGCAACCCATCTGTTTTCCTGAACTGCGTATGTTCCCAGATACTGCCAGGTACTGGAAAAAGAAAAAGACAATCTCCAGGGGGGAGAAGAGAGTTTCAGCAGGAACTGAAAGAGTGTGCCAGTTGTTGGGGGGGGGGGGGGAAAATAAAAAGAAAAAA
>NW_015091111.1:1813182-1868893 GCF_001431845.1 Calidris pugnax
TGGGGGGGGGGGAGTAAATAAAAAGAAAAAAGAAAGAAGAGAAGAATGGGAAAAGAAAGAAAAGGTACAGCTAAGCCTGTCTTGTAACACTTCTAACAGTGTGGAAGAAAACTTCAGTGGGAGGCAGCTGAATGTATCCTGAGGGGTAGCAGAGAAGGTGTCAGAGATGCTGGTTTATTTAGATAGAACTGCCATTTGTGGTGTCTGTAGAAAGATCTGTGAGAGAGTGCTGGATCCTAGCACTGTACAGCCAGAAACCTCAGTAGCAGTAGATGCTGCATTGGATAAAATGTATTTTTCCAGGGCAGAATGGAAGCAGCTTTTGAGTCCTGTCCAACCCTTGTTTTTACCAATTCTGTGCATTTGAGCAACTTTGGAGCCAAAATAAGTATGTAGATGGGAACAGATAATTGGACAGTACTGCAGTCACTGTGACTGGGGTGTCTGGGACTTCCCATAGCTGCAATGAACCATAAATTATATGTCTTTATAATATAGGGATAAAGGTCTGCATGGTGAGCACTGCTCTTTATGGGACCCTTCATTCTCTTTGGGGTCTTTGCCTGTGGAGATGGGAACAACTGCTGAGCAACAGCAAACCCTGTTTTAATTCATCTGGCACAAGCGGGCACTAGGTGTTGTCCACTGCTCTTTAAGGATGAAGGGCAATGTGAAGAAGATTTAGTTGAACTCCTGAATAACACAGGCTGTGTCATGTGGCCTGGGATTCCTGCAGTTTTCCAAATAGGGTGTAGTTAAACTGCAGTAGCTCTTTTGCAAAGACATCTGCTCCTCCTCCACATGTGAGACTCTGAGAAATAGAGAACATCCTGCTTCCCCTGCTGTCCTCATCCAGCAGTTAATTATTCTCCACTTTTTGCTGTCTTCTGTGAGTCCAGGTTTGAACTAGACTACTTTGAGCTCCCTGCCACTGGATGTCATTAGGCCCTTGACCTGATGAAACAAGAAAAAGTCCGTTCTTGTATCACAAGACTTTTTCTTCACAGGCTGGCCCTTCTCAGCTTTCTCTTTGGTAAGCTGTTAACATCTGATAAACATCTCTAGCTGATGAGATGTTTATGTGTCTCTCCTCTGAGCCTTTTGCAGGGTTTAACATACTTTTTCTAGCTGCACAGCAGAGCAGGGAGCAGCACCCCCTTGGTGTTTCCCTGACCTTGTACTTGGAGGCACTCTTGTGCGTTGTCATAGAATCATAGACTCATAGAATAATCTAGGTACCAGCTCAGTGCCCAGATCTGTCAGGCAATGTGCATAGCACAGCCCTGCACAGCTCCACGGCTGCAGAGAGACCACAGACAGGCACAGACTATCAAAAGCTCTTTCCACAGAGCCAAGGGAGTACTCCAGCACAAGTAATGAAAACCTCTCTTGGCTCTGCTTTGCTATGACACTTCCTGCCAGTCATAAAATCTTGCAAACTCTGCACTCAGACCAGCAGCTCCTTCCCAGGTCATGTCTTCTCCCTGACTTCCCAGAAGGGTGAAATCCTCAGTCCTGCAAGGCTTTGGAGCTGTCCTTAAGGGGGAGAGAGGCTCTAGGAGCTGGGAGCATACTGTGAAAATGCACCAACAAAAGCAGCTTCAGCATTACCACTGCATCAACAGCTGGTGGGCGTTCGCTTGGTGTCACTGAATCATCACGTATGGCACCAATCAACAGGCACAAAACAATTTTTAAGCCAGGCCATCCAGCAGTAGCAAGTGGCTGTGCCATGAAGCGGAAGGGAACCTCCATGGCTTGTTTGCAGTGTAGTGCAAACAGCAGTCACCTGGTGAAAAACAGTCAAGCCACCTTGAATGCTTGGTTGAATGAACCTGCTAGAAGCTTTAAAGTTTTAGCATAGTGCTTGAATTTCTTGTTGGGTTTTTAAGCTCATGTGCCATAAGAGGTCTAAATACTGACCAGAAAGGCTAGGGTCCTCAGTTGTTCAGTTCACTCTGTCTCATGGGGAACCATGAGGGTAAACTCCCAGCAGGTACCCTGGAAACACTGTGCAGTGGCCTGGACCAAGTAGCAACAACTTTAACCAGCAGTTATTAACAAACTAAATGGACTTTTAGTCTAGCAGGAAAATGGAACAGAAGGGATGAATGTTCTCTGGCAAATACTAACTGGCTGTCTTGAGTCACTGCATGTTTTTATTATAACTAAAATTCTTGCATCATAATTGTAATACCTGAAATCAATAATAAGAAATTGGATTATAAAGAAACATTGCTATGATGTTAAATACATTATTGGCATAGTGAAATTACTTACAATCCAATAATCATACCTATAACACTGGTTATTGCAAAGTATAATTTGAGAAAGTTAAATTGTGAATCATAATTCAATACAGTGCTTGACATTTATTCTATTATGCATAAAGATAATAGGCATAAAAATTTATTTGTTTACCTGTGGCAGAAAGCCTACTCATTTTAATTTGAGATATTTCATTTTGGTGTCTTTTATAGAACAGTTAGAGGATAATTCTGCTCTTGCTTACCCTTGAACAAATAAGGGAAATTCCACAAAGGTATGGGCTCACTTGCATTTTTGTGCCATAGATCAGAATAGTCTCTATTGAACTTTCCTCTTCCCATAGCTATCTTCTGCTCAGCGAGCTTTATATAAGATAGGAAGATGCTTTCAGCTTAATCGAAGATTAGTTTTGGCTGCATGCTGTGGAGCACTTGTATAGAAAAGCTGCAGTTTGTTCAGCTCTTGGCATGATCTCACCCCTTTAAAATTAACATAGAGTTATCAAAATGACTGAATTTTAATCAATTGCATTTCTGCAGATTGCCTGATATTTTAAGCTGGCAGAAACCTAGAAACTCAGAAATCACAGTCAGTACTTCTTAATGCCTCAGATGTTGAAATAAGCTAGTGATCAGTGCCTGACTTTCAGAATGACATCTTTTCAAAGTTTACCATACTTTTGTCGTGAACAGGATTATTGGTTGCTGTCTTTCTTATCTATTTGCATTATTTTGAAAGCTGAAGAACTGAAGACTTGTCATAGCTAGAACATAAGCTACCTTTATCTGATTAAACATTTTTCTGTTTTTCATGTATTCCAGCAAATCTCTGACATAAGTTTGTTGGGAGAGTGCAGGAACACAGAAGAGTTAATATATATTCTTCTTCCCTTGATAAATAGAAGCTCCCAGAAAAGAACCCTGCAAGAAAACTGTGATTCTGTTTTTCAATTTATCCTCTAAAGCATTGTATAATCCAATTGTTTTTCAACAGCAGTCATCAGAAATTCAGTTTTGCAACAATAAAAGGGAACATCTTTTATATGCAAAACAACCTTCTGCATAGTGCTTCTAAAATTAGTGCTGCACATGTACATTGCTCTTATTTTATTACTATTCAGATTAGGTCAGTTTTGTTTAATACAAATATTTGTTTGTGACTCCCGTATGGAATATGGTATCAGAATAGTGCTTTCCTAGATTGGCTTTTACCTCTATTAAATAGTTTATGAACTTTTTTTTTTCTTCCAGTTTCTCTTATGAAATACAAAGTGTCTGAATTATTTTTTTTTTTTAGTATTTCTCTGAAGAAATAAAATATAATTGTCTTTACTCATTAAAGTGTAAAAACAATTTCCACAGGCAGAGGCAATGACCTTGAAAAGTGAGGTACCTCAATTTTTGAAATAGCTAATTTAACCCAGCCTACTGACACATAAGTTTTCTACCCATCTTCAAAAAAAGGAGATGTTTTTAGTGTTGTCTGGAGGTGCTCTCCACAAGCACGACATTAAGATTTGGTGGGACCAGGGAACACGGCAAGTCTGGTTAGCTGTGTAACTGTTAATGTGCCCTTGAAACAGAGAACAACGTTCACGTAGTGTGCTAGTCTGTTCTAGAAATGTTTATTCATCTTTACAAAATTCCTACTAGAGCTGAAAAGAAATGTTGGTGGGATGTTAGACTACTGGATCCATTAACAAGAAAGGGAATCCAGGTCCCCTCTGGTTGCTTAAGCTCCAGCTGACTGAAGGGTAATTACATTTTAAGCCAGTAATGCCTTAGAGACCGTCTAGTGTAATGGCAGAACGTTCTTCTGTGTCTGCTGATCCTCTGCTGACACGAGATAAATCTGATTTTCTTTACCTGAGTGCGTTACCTGGAGCCTGTAACCTGGGAGATGACTGAATTCTTTGTGCTAGGACAGTCGGTGGTCTGAAAAGCTCTTATCCTTATCCTTGATGCATGCTGATGCCGAGGACAGTCGCTCCAGCATGTGCACAGAGAAGACTTGCAGTTAATATCCAAAAGCATCCAGAATCTTCACAAATACCTTGATCTGCGAAAAACCTGTCCTCACCAAAAAAAAAAAAAATTAAAAAAAATGGCACCTGAGACATCTGACACTCCTTTATGTGCGCTTTTTTCTCACCACCTCAAGCTGTTTGTGTCCACTGGGTGTCCTCAGGTTTATGTTTAGACTGTAGCGTCCGAAGGTCATACACTGCAATTTTCATTCCCTCTTCATTCCACAAATAAAGGCATTTTGGTATGATTTATTTTTGGTACTTCAATAGGAACAGTAATATAGTGAATAATGCACTAATTAATGAGGACCTCTGTTAATTTGACACATTAATGGGCCATTTTTTTAATAAAACAGTTGAATCCAAGCTATTTCCTTCTGAGAAGGGAAGCAAATGTTTGTATGGGAAAAAGCATAAAGTCAAAACATGGTGTAAACAAATGGCAGATATTGTACCTGTCTGCAGTGAATCTGGATGTGGTTGCAACTAGCCCAGATCTAGTGGGAGCAAATACCACACAACTAGAGTATAACAGCTCATCTATACAAAATTTGCAAAGCAAAAGTCAGTCACTGGTATGTTTGTGATATTGGAAAGATCTAAAGGGTGACTGTCAAAGCAGAGCCTGACAATGTAGTTAACGAGACCAGAGCAAGTGAGTATATTTTTCATTTGTGCTTGGGTTGTGTTTCATTAAACTTCACAATTTCTCTACAGAACCAACAGTAAAAACACCTGATGTAATATCCCATTTCACCTGTTAAACAAGAAAAAAAGGTGAATTTGACCAGAGGGAGTAGTAATCTACTGAGGGAATATAGACATGTGTTGACAGCAAGGTTTTAATGACAATGTTGAACATGTAGGCTCTACAGGCTGTGAGAGAGTCCATTCAGTCCAAGTATTGCCCCAGGAAATGAGTTTTTTATGGAGCCAATGACAGGCTAGTGGCACATGGCATTATGTAGTGAGCTTTGATAGGTAGAAGGGATTACGTTAAAACAGCAAATCTTATCCTCTGATAAATTGTGTCTGCATATCTGATGATGTTGTCAAGACTGACCTCAAAAGGCCTTGGCTGTCTACTGAGTTGCCAGTTAATAATCCTTATATTTGCAAACGTGCCCTTACTGGTTATGCTACGGGTAGGGAAGAACAGATAAAGGAGGCTGAACTTCAGGGAGATGCAGACAAACTCTTAACATTGACCCCATGAAATCCAAGTGAGGTGTTGTCTAGCTGGCAAAGAAATGGAAAAGTTCTTGAATCGCATCTCAGCTTCTCACAAGTTAGCTGACAGCTCTTAAAAGGTTACAGTCTTCATCCATTAGAAGACTTGAAACCTGAAATGTTTAGGGCCATCTACCACAGTCCCTGAGAAAGAGCAAACACCAGGGGTGAACTAAAGGTAGTCAGGCCTGGAGGAAGAGAGGTAGTGCTGGGTGGAAACCATATTATGTGTAGAAGAGAACCATCTGAAAACTGAACCTGTTCAATAATTTCCTTCTGGCCTCGGAAACTTACTTTAGTCTCCTATTTAAAACAAATTAATAAATTAATAGTGTTTATTCATAAAACACGACATATCAGACATTGGATGAGGAGAAGGTACACAGGACTTGGAAATAAAACAGGAGGAGCAGCTGCAGGGCAGGACACCAAGGCTGCAGCTGCTGGAAGCCCAGCAGTTTGTCCGCATGGATGCTGATCTCACACCCTCCTTATTCCCCAGACATTGTTGAGAATGGCAGCCCCTGTCTTCAGGCAGATAGGAAGGATCTTGCAGGAGAATGTTGCCATCAGACACAGAAAGTGTTATTAAAAAAAAGATACAATTCTTACAGTGTGTTAAAAAAGGTGCTTACTGGAATAACTTGAAAGTCTGAGTTCAGAAATGTAGTTGAAGGTGCACCTTTAAGTCAGAAAGGATCCTTCTGCTGCAGGAAATGTCAACGTGCTGGAAAACTTTGCTGTGTTTGTCTTAAACAGGCTGTACTCCCTCCTGCAAATGACTGAGAAAGTGAATCTATCCTCTTTCACTCAGATGATCACTTTCTCATAGTGTATCTTTTTAGGTCCGCAGCACAGTGTTGTCAGCAGAAGTTGCCATTTTGTAGGCATTTGACATCAAGCCACCTTTCACAGCAGTGTGATGTTGGACCTCTCTGTCCACAGGTTTTGACCCTATCTAGCTACATATGTGGCCCTCACAGCATTAACATCTTCTGCTGGGATTCCTGGGGAATAGAAAATGACTCACTTTCTGACCAACCTGTTGGTCAGATGTCTTAGAAGGCTGGGATGGCTCTGGTATCTGCCCTTTTCTTCTCTCATGTCTCCAACGTCATTATGGATAGCTTCAGTGTCAGGATATCTGGTCATGGTCTTGAATCCAGTCTGCTGTCATCTTGATAGAAGATGCTGTGTTGTCTGCTGTGTTATATGACATGATGTTTTCCTTGGTAGAGAGCTAATAAAAATATATAGCTTTGTAGTGGATAAGAAGCAGTAAGAAGTTATGCTGTGTGTTTTACGTCCATGCTGATAGATAGCCTCGATGAAGTGTATTATACACATTGTTATTATTTATTTGTGCAGTCCAACATCTTTGTTTTGTTTTTACTTCCAATGTATTTGCTATAATACACAATAATACTGTTTGTAAGCTATCAGGCTGTGATTACATAGCTTTAGTCTGTTCCTTCCAGACAAACCATCTGCATTTAGTCACAGATTAAAGTCACCGTGACTAGACAAGAGATTTATTTACAAATGCTTACATATATGTACTGTTTCAGTTGTAGAAGGACAACTAAAATTTACTTGATAAATTACCAGGTGAACTAATAAGTCTACTAACATTTTCACAGCTATGCAGGCTCCAGGATGGATGCATGGATGCATGAGCAGAATAAGAGTGAGTGTACAAACAAATAGGTCATTTGCTGCCAGTGTAGGTCACTCCTTAAATACTACTGAGACAGCATTTGAGCAGACCTGTTCTGCTCAAGTTTGCTGATAAAAAGGACTACAGAGGATGTATAGTTAACTGCAGGTGACAGGGAGAGAAATTAAGAAGAACATTCCATAAAAGAAGAAATTAGTAGAATAATAGTAAAAAAAATATTTCAACCAACCCACAATTCTTAGCAGAGCATCTGCATGCCATACAAGTGTAGCAAGTATAGTGTTCTTCCATTTCCTCCTTTTGTCAATTTTGTTTCAATCTGATAATTCTTCATACATATTTAGGGATGTTCTGTGGGGACTATTTGCAAAGCTAAGAGAAAAATTACAAGCTTGTTTTCCGTTTATTCTCGGGGAAAATCTAAGCCTGGTTTATGAGCATTGATTTAATTCAAGTACTTAAAAATAGCCTTGTGGTTCTTTCACCAGTGGGTAAAATTGTAAGGTGAGTTTAGAATACATTCCTCATTCCCAAGCACTTTGCAGTGATTTAATGGGAATAACTCAAATAGTACAAATAATACAACCGAGTCCAAATGAAAACACTTCTTCCTCTTCCTTGTTTTCTTAGTAATAATCGGTTAAAGGAGAACTTTTCATTGTTTCCACTGTTCGGCAATGAAGTTGTTCCCCTTTCTGAACCCTTTTCAGATGATGTTCAAATTATCAAGAGGTTTTGAAGCTAAATGCAAAAGTAGATGTAACCTGTCATGAACTTTGCTTTACTCTATGCTAGCGAAGATTTGTGCAATGCTTAACTTTGAAATCTATGTAGAAGGAGAAGCTTGGCTTGAAAACAAAGCTGTAACATATAGCCCATTTGCCTTTTTTGCTATTTGTCTCTTTTCGGGTTTGTTTGGGGGTTTTTTGAGTAGAAAATTTCATATCTTCGGAGGTGTTGAACAGGGGGTTTCCTCAGAACTATTAGTCTGATATAGTCCGTTTATTTATGAGTTATACTTAAATACTTTATCAGAAGTTATGATGTCTCCAAGGTTTAAACATCTGTTTTATGTACTGGATTGGCTCCTGGACTTCAGTGAAATGAAATTAGTGCCTAGTTTGTGTTTTTGTTTTTACACATAACTACTGTTCTAAGAGGAAGATTAGCTTCCAGCATACAACTGGGGCCACCGGTATAAAGATAATTTTGCCTTTGTATTCTCACAGCCAAACTGAATCGGCTTGTACAATAAAAATTAAGGTGAGAAGTGTATAGAAATTTATCTGTAATTAATGTTAAGGTACTGTGACAACTCTGGATATCTAAAGAATAATCAAGGCCTTATATTGCCTCAACACCTGCTACTCCTCAAAGTCTGTTCTTTGATGACAGCAGGCTGAACTGGCACCTGACAAAGAGCTGTACTTTATTAAGTTGCATTAGAGGGTTGAAATCTCTCCTGCACATAGCTTATGTCATGGCAGAACCAAGTAGCTGGGGACACAAATCTTGCTTTCGTACTCTGCTGGGTTCAGTAATCCCCGGAGGGTGTGGACTCTCTTTCTAGATGGCCCGCTCTGGTGAAAACACTAATCGTGCTCTGCCCAGCAGCATGAGCTGTGTTGGCAAAGAGCAAAGCTGTTTATCACAGTTGCTCTGGGATTACATGGCAGATGCCACCTGCTGCACAGCACAGGACCCAGGTATTTTCTGCCTTCTTCAGGACGCCATGTAGCCTTGGAGAGGAATGACAAGGGTCAAGATGTTGGAGGTGAGAATAAAGAGTAAGCATGTTGCACTACTTGGCTTTATGTATTAGTTGGGGTGCACGAGATGGGGACAATTAAATATCAGTTCTGTGTCACATACACTGGGGTTGACCCTGTGCCCTGCAGACCTCTTAGTTGGCCAGCCTCCATTTAACCGAAGGGTAGAACCTTTGCTGAAGCACCTACATCAGGAGTTCAGCTGCCTTAGGTTTACAGCATGGACAAAGGAAAGAGCGACCTCTCCAGAGGATTCTTCACCTCCTCTGAGGTCTGAATTGCCCTCTGGAAATGTTAGTCTCTCTCTTTGGACTATATTTATAGAACAGGACAGATAGGCTTTTAAAATGAGCTTTTCATCTAACAATGTAAGAACAGGTAGGATGAAGCTCAGGTGGGTGTTTTGTTACCTTATGGAATAAAAATCTCACACATCATGCACTGCATTTCATTTGTGCATGCTTCTCTTTCTCACATCCTTCCAGTTCAGTCACCAGAGGTAGAGGTAGATCCTCCTAGCTGTTCTCAGGAGGATGTTTACTTGTACAGACCACAGCAGCAGCAAAGTGCTGCTTTACTTCCATCTCCCATCCTATCTGGCAGCTACCGGGCTTCATATTTGTTTTAAGACGTGTCTCTACTTTCTTCACTCAGTTGCACCAAGAATATAAAAGCTCACGTCTGTTTATTTGATATATCTTTCTGTAAGCTTTTATCAGCCTGTGGAAGAGTATGAATGGGGGTCCTACTATCTTACAGTACCTTGTGGATTGGCAGAGCGACTCAGGGTGGTCTCATCTGTGGCAGACAAAAACACCCTTCACCCTTCAGTGTCTCCATCCAAAAAAGAACCATGACTGGCCCATGGAAGGGTCTCGATTTCTTGCTTGAACCAGTGGCTTATCTAGAAGAACCCAGCTCAACATCCCAGTGATAACACATGGGGAAAACAATCCCCCTGCCACACTCAAGGGGCTTAAGCCAAGTTGCAGAAGAGCAGACCAGCAGCTCCTCATGAGGAAGGCAAAAAGTATGAGGAAAATACAGAACTGTGCAGGATGAGGAAACCTCAAAAGTAATTCATGCAGCAAAGAGAAGGGAAAATAGTATCTCTTCCTTTAGGATGAATGCATTTTGTGGAGCAAGATCTCTCTGTCTAGTCTGGTCAAACCACTTCTGGAGTGGGGAAGTTATGACATTTATGTGAAAAGTAGTTCAGTTGGGGCCAGCAGCATTGTCGTTCTTCAAAAATGATTATGCTTTGGGAGATGGATGGATCATATAACTCACACTGGCCTTGGACTTGTTGCCTGGAAGTTGCCCCAGTCTGCTTGGTAGGGCAAGAGGCCACGTTTCTCATTGCCATTGCCTGTCTGCTCAGGAAAGGGAGAAGGGAGTTGGTTGTAAGCAAAGGAATCCCAGTTCTAAAGTAATGGGAAGGTGACAAGAAAAATGATGGCAATTGCTACAGCATGTTTAAAACGTCTGATCAAAGGAAGAACAATTTCAGGGAAACATTTAGTTTGCATCACTTGCATGATGCTAGGCAAAAAGAGTAATTATTGCAAGTAGTAGAACATATAATTGTACACATGATGGTCTCCTGTTCACAAGATCACCAAAACAGTGGTAAGGTTCATTAAAAGTACTTTAAAAAGGAGAACTGCTTGGAAATGTTTCCCCCTGCAATGAGATTTTATGAAACATATTTTGATATAGAAAATGGTTTCAGTTTAAGTTTTCAGTGATAAACTTTGAACCAAAATTCTGCTTCACAAAATTATTTTGCGGGTTCATGCTTCCAAATGATTTTTTTTAAATGGATTTATTTTCCTTTTCTAAATCTGATTTCTTTGCTTATTTCAAAGTTCGACTCTATCTGTCTTTTTCTTTACCCTTGCCTGTTCTTGCTGTGGAATGTGAGGTGACTATTATACGTTTTTTAAATTCATTTTTCCTTTTGACAGGATAACTCTGAAGATAAGCTGATTTTTTAAAAGTATTACTTAATGCTTTGGGTTCCAGAGCAAAAAATTAGGAAAAAAATAAAGGAGAAATTCAAAGTAAAGAAGATACTCAGTGTCTTGAAACCCTGGTAATGAATATCAGTGTGAATTAACTTCTTCCCTCTCCCATGTACGTACACAGCCTACTTCAGAGCTGCTCTCAAAGGCAACTTAAGAGACACCTTAATGCTTCCTTCAGAATGAGGACAATGAATAAGGTGGTGCTCAGTTTACTTATATATATACACTAGTGTCCTTACCCTTCCGTTTCAGACACATGCTTTGTGCTGCATCACCATTACTTTTTTCAAGCATTCCCAAAGGGCAGCTATTTTAAATGATTTATTAGAGCATAAGTACTTAAGCAAAGGATTAAACTGGAAATTCATTCTACAATTGGTTGACAGTAGTTTGGCTGAACTGTCAATTAAACAAATTGCTTGAGTATGTTTCCAAATCTCTTAATTCTCCAGCAAACGAAGTCAAAAATACTCTGAAGGCCAGAGATGGCCCACAGGGAAAATTTAACATAGTGAAAAAAAAAATTATCACATTTAACCTTTTCTAAGGTAAAATCCTCACACAGGTTAGTAATTGGCTATTTTTCTGTCAATTATTTTCCCATTCTGCCTATGCCTCAGCAGCTAGAATTACTCCTAGCAGATCTTTGCATAGCATTAGATTAACATTTCCATTCTACAGTAATTTATTCACCACTGCATCTGAATGCTTTTTGCAGATGA
Source organism: Calidris pugnax (assembly GCF_001431845.1). NCBI lineage: Eukaryota > Metazoa > Chordata > Aves > Charadriiformes > Scolopacidae > Calidris > Calidris pugnax. Next base: position 1,824,903 of record NW_015091111.1, read on the forward strand.
GTCAGTTATGTGCTGGTAAATGAACATTGTATGAGCTCAGAGCAAGAACATTGTGTAAGACAGCCAGTCTATTTCTTGTAATTGTCACTCATCTTACAGGAAAACCTTAAAGATTCTCTTGAAACAGCAGAAACAGATGTGTTTTTCAATTTCTCATTCCATTTTCTGAGAGATCATAGCCCTCTCTCGCTTTCTAGTCCAAGGCGAGCTACATGGCTGTCTCATCCAGCAACACAACACAGGGGCACGTGCAGGCTTGAGGTTTTGGCAGACGGTTAAGAGAAAATGAAAAGTTTAATTGCATGAATCTTTAATGTCATATGGTACACTGAAGCTTGAAGCATGAGTCAGTGAAAAGACATGGAAACCTTTCTTCTAATACCTTTGGATTCAGTTCAAGATAATGCGACTTTCAGGAGCATGTCCGTGGCCTTTTCTTTCCACCTTTGTTTTTCCCTCAGGAGCCTTTATGCTGGTGTTTTCCCTGTTTCTCACCACTTAGGAACAACCTGGTGACCTGGATGTATATGCATGTTTGGGTGCTGGATGGACTTTGTTGGCTGGAGCAGTTATATCCCCCTCCTCCTCCTCCTCCTCCTCCTCCTCCTCCTCCTCCTCCTCTCTACGTTTCCTTCCATCCCTCCAGTGTTTTCTCCCCTTTCCCTTCATGCAGAAAACAAGATCATTTCCCTTCTATGACAGTGCCTGGCAATAATCTTCCTAACCCATTCCCTTTCGCAGCATGGGACTATGTCCTCTCTGGTCCAGCCTAATGGACAGCAAGAGCCATTTTGAAAGCAGCTTCTGTGCATGATTTCTTGTGAAATTGGCTGAAGGTTGGAGATGGGGGAAAAAAGAAAACAAGAAATAAAAAAAGCTTAGGCATAAAGTTACACTCTTTACAATGAGCAAAGTTTTTGGCAGAGAAGCAGGAGTCACTTATTTTAGCTAATGGGCTTGCTATGCTTCCTGATACCAAAAGAAATATATGAGTTTGAAGAGCTGCATATCAAGCAACTAGGATCATCTCTGTAGTGGTCAGTGCCAGCCAGTACAGGAAGAGCTTCCAGAAGCACTGACGACTTCTGAAAGTTAGTGGATGCACATGAAAAAGGGCAAATTTCTGTCCTCTGTTCCCTACAGAGAAACTCCACCTCACCTTTGCCATGCCCCAAGATGGTAGCAATGTCAAGAAACATCCTGACAAGAAGAGGTTTAAGTGTGGGGCTGAAACCGTGATGCTGTTTCTCCATTTGATATAAGGGTTCTATTAGATCAGTGAACATCATTCACAGTATATGAATGTGCACTGAAGCATGAGTCAGTGAAAAGACATGGAAACCTTTCTTCTAATACCTTTGGATTCAGTTCAAGATAATGCGACTTTCAGGAGCATGTCCGTGGCCTTTTCTTTCCACCTTTGTTTTTCCCTCAGGAGCCTTTATGCTGGTGTTTTCCCTGTTTCTCACCACTTAGGAACAACCTGGTGACCTGGATGTATATGCATGTTTGGGTGCTGGATGGACTTTGTTGGCTGGAGCAGTTATATCCCCCTCCTCCTCCTCCTCTTCCTCCTCCTCCTCCTCCTCCTCCTCTCTACGTTTCCTTCCATCCCTCCAGTGTTTTCTCCCCTTTCCCTTCATGCAGAAAACAAGATCATTTCCCTTCTATGACAGTGCCTGGCAATAATCTTCCTAACCCATTCCCTTTCGCAGCATGGGACTATGTCCTCTCTGGTCCAGCCTAATGGACAGCAAGAGCCATTTTGAAAGCAGCTTCTGTGCATGATTTCTTGTGAAATTGGCTGAAGGTTGGAGATGGGGGAAAAAAGAAAACAAGAAATAAAAAAAGCTTAGGCATAAAGTTACACTCTTTACAATGAGCAAAGTTTTTGGCAGAGAAGCAGGAGTCACTTATTTTAGCTAATGGGCTTGCTATGCTTCCTGATACCAAAAGAAATATATGAGTTTGAAGAGCTGCATATCAAGCAACTAGGATCATCTCTGTAGTGGTCAGTGCCAGCCAGTACAGGAAGAGCTTCCAGAAGCACTGACGACTTCTGAAAGTTAGTGGATGCACATGAAAAAGGGCAAATTTCTGTCCTCTGTTCCCTACAGAGAAACTCCACCTCACCTTTGCCATGCCCCAAGATGGTAGCAATGTCAAGAAACATCCTGACAAGAAGAGGTTTAAGTGTGGGGCTGAAACCGTGATGCTGTTTCTCCATTTGATATAAGGGTTCTATTAGATCAGTGAACATCATTCACAGTATATGAATGTGCACCAGAAAGGAAGGTTTTGTGTTTGAAAAAATAATTTGCTACTTCCATATTACTGCTGTTGAATAACCCACATTTTCAGTTGTGGTAAAAAGTGTTGAGAATGGCCCAGCTGTGCTACACACTAGGGCTTTGCGTCAACGCTGTACACAAGGTAGTCACCGCTGCCAAGCGGCAGCTAGTCTATCATGTAAAAAGTCAGAAATTAATCCCCCAAAATAAATCTCCCAAAGTATTAGTAGTACAAGAAGATGCCATTTTTCTTCTCTTCAATTTCAGAGAGGGAAGTAACCTCAAGGGACAAGAGTTTCAAAGTACAGATTGAAGAGAAAATTCCTTGTCTAATATAGCTAATGGGTTTATGATTTTTAGTGCCTGTATGAATATTCACACAAAAAGACAAACTTACTCTAAGTCTTCTTATGAGATCATGAGAAAAGAAGCTTCCAAGTTAGAAACTTAATTTCTCTTGAATCATTTAACATTTCAGCTATATTTTTCTTAGAATGTCATAGAATTTTGTTTTCTCTTTATGTTGTAATAGTAGGCAAGGGACTGGCATGTGAAAAGAGGCATCATCATAAGTAGAAATAAAGTATGTTTTGAGGGAGTGAACTGGTTGTTCTGAGAACTGCAGGCACTCAAGGAGGACACAAGTCTCTGGAAACCAGATGGAGATTTTAGGTGCTTAGCTTTGTGGTTGCAGCATGAAACATTTGGGTCATCAAAATTATGTCCTCTTTCAAGTTCTTATTGGTTTCTTCGTAAGGTAAACATTAGGGACTGAAAAAAATAGGTAGAAAGGAACATGCAGTAAATAGATTACTGATTTGTGAGGAGATGTTTGAACCTCCATTTAAAGGAATGGAAGCATATATTACTGATCAGACTTTATTCCGAACAGCTGCACAGCATTTTTAATTTGACATCTCAGGTAGGATCTTCAGAAGGACTCGACTTCATTTAAAAAATCAATAGAGATTTTACCATCTACTTTAGTAGAAGACCATTTCAAACAGCTTCTTTTCTGTTATTCTGCTGGAATCCCTAAATCAGCTAAATTTCTTTCCTCAGATGTTTGTGTTGAAAGCGGCCCTGATGCCACATGAGAGCATCTTAACTTCTGATTCTTTTTAAAATCATTCAAGTTCCACTTTACTGCAGTTGGAAAGTTGAGACTGTCTAAATTGTGTGAGGTACTGCTGCCATTTTGACACCACACTAGATTGTGTTTCAAGAATTAGCAGCAGCCTTTGGAGATTATTTCTGACCAGAAACAACCCAAGACACTGGTCTCCATTCCATTTTCCAAAACCTTCAAAAAATGTGATCAAATATGTCAAAACTGAATAATAAAGATACACAATCTACTTTGTATGTGCTTGCTAAACACTTCTGCATTGGAAAATGCACAAAATCTTTAGAATCAGATCTTTAGATACCATCACTATTTCTTCTGCCTCTTTGACACCTTTAAATAGACTTCTCTTTAACAAGAGTTAGGATTTACCTGACTATGTTCTGTTGCAAGTCCTAGGACAGTAGTTGGAAAACAATTCTGTGCTATGTTGAAGACTCCAGTGTATATAAATTTTTTTAAATTTTTTTTTTTAAGGCAAATTATTTTATACTGAGGGAGCAGGGAAAACATAGGACTGGGAGGGGAAGGAATAAGAAGTCAATTCAGTAGCAAATCTTTTTTTTTACATGTCTGAAAGATTCGCTTAGCCCTAAGTTGCACCATTTTTGGTCTGTTTTCTGTGTTCTTATGTAATTCTGCTCTTTTTCTCAGGAAATAATTTTCTTAATAATTGAATTATTGCTTTCACAGCATATTCAAGGTTATCATGACAACTGTTTGTCTTCTTTAATATGGCTCTGAAATATGCATTATGATGATGATGGTGATTCCAAGAGGCTCTTTACAAAAACACTCTTACAAAAGTAGTGTCAGATACTCTGAGTTAGAGTCATAATTAAGAAGAAAAGTGTTTTCTATTTTGACAATACATAAAAGCTCAGGTACGTACTCACCCACGTCACTGATTGTTACCATCAAAATGACAACATACCCTTTCTGTATGGTGTTCTTTACCTCTTAGTATGTGTTACTATAGAAATAGTATCTACACTCATCTGTGCTTCTTGGGCAATTTCAAATCCCTTCAACTTCTGGACTCTCATAAACTTCCAAGAGAGGTCAGCCTCCTTAATCACTAAAGAATTGAAAATCCTAAGGCAGCTAGGTTGTCTTTTACTCACTGCTGCAGTAACTGGGGTTAGACACTGACATTTTGGTCACTTTGTTTCTAAATTGTTTCAGGCAAACATAACAAAAATAATTTGATTAACATTGTTAGATATTTTTTGGGTGTCTAGCAGTGCATTACTACTTTTCCTTCTTGGAAAGGTGGTGATAAACTGCATGGACACCCATGGAATTTTATACCTGTTTTCCAAAAATAGATCGGCTTATACAGTCCCCGTAAGAAGTGTGGACCAACTCACCATGTGTACCTGTAAAGAATAATGCTATAGCTTACAACACATTTCTCTCAACTGTGTTAAGCTAAAAACTTCCTTCCTGTATGCATTTCTCTTTGACAGTCATTTTAGGTTACCATGACAACCAGTTAAAAATGGGGAGCAGGAGAAAAACATAAAACCAAGTGGAAATATTTTTTATTTAAGTAAACATAAAGGAAAAAATATTTTGATTTTGTGGACTGCTGATTGCCTAGCATCTTCACATGAGACATCCCTGCAGTATTTGTCGGGATTTGTATTTAATTTTCAGGCATAAAAATCTCGTAAGCTCAAGTTTTCATTGATAGTAGATCTCAGGCATTTAAAGCTAGAAGGGAGTATTATGGTGAGATGGTAACTCTTAGAAAAAGTTCCTAAATCTGGGTGCTAATAAGTTAGACAGATAAAAAAGCCAAAAGGAGGAAGGCATGTCAGAGATGGAGTACAACCACAGGTGGCCCTCTGATTAGGGCTGGATTTAAAGCTACCCTGTAGAGCTTCTAATAAGAACACGTTCAAGTTGCCCTCTATTTGAAGTGACATGATTTGGAGCCCAAACCCTATTATGTTATTTTCTCCTTCTGTTACTTCATCATTTATTTTCTCCTTAGAATGATATGCCTCATAGTCCTTAATGAAGTCAGCAGGAGCTGTGGGCACAGATCTTCAGATGATGTAAATTTATCCCCATCATTCCATTACACCTCATCAAAGAGCAGGCCCAATCCTGTCTGACCTCACACTTTTTCCAGCCAGATATTACTTGATGTGTTCTGCCTTAAGTTTAATTTTAGTTGATGTATTTTTCAAGATAGCTATTTTACCTTAACAGAGTGTTTTCTAGAAGATAGTATCACTAATAGAGTCCATGTTTGAGCCCAGAAGGACAATCATACAGAATAAGATCAAAATTGTACCCTATTAGTTGTTAAAGAACCTTGACGTTTTTGATTCCTGAGGAAAAAAGAAATACACCAACTAATTTCCCACCAAAATGGCAAAAGCATTTCCATGTAAGTCGTGATCTCCCTCAAGCATTTTTGAACTGCAAAGTAAGCATTTGGGCATTGTTATTAACATAATCAACAAGATTACATTGCCTTCTAAAATTAGATTCTTTCAGTGCATACCCCTTCCCCAGGGTAGGTCACTGCAGTCTTCAGTTTAGTGCTCCTTTTCTGTCCCAAGGCAGAATAGGTGAAATTAAAGGGTATGACTAATTAATGCAGTAACTTAAACAGGGAGCAATAAATCAGACATGCCTTGACTCTCTACTTTGTACTGTTTATTATGTTAGCTCATCTGGTTTATCCCTTCAAGTCTGCTAGCACTCTGTGTTTGAGGGTCAGGAGTGTTTCAGAGTAAGAGGGGTACCCCATAGTGTTTATTTGTCTGGTTCTTTTACTTTTTTAATATCATTTCGGAATGGTGCTTGGAGTATGACTTACCTGCCCAGTCTGAAGGCAAGGTCACTCCACATCCATTTTTGGAGGTCTCAAGCTCCTGCAAAGAGGTTTGAGACTAACCTCCCATATAGGGAAAGAGCTGAAGTGTTTTCTGTACCCTACCTTGAGTCCTTTTTATCTTTGCTTTTGCAGACTGGATCTGCACAGAGCTTAACTGCTGGAACTTAGATCATCACCATTTCTTTTGAGCTGGTCTTTTTCTGAACCATAGTACTGATGCTTTTGAGAGGGAATTGCTCAGACTTTAGATAGAGGTGCGCTCTGCCTTAAGCCTTGAAGGGTTGTTTTCGTGGTTTTTTTACTTGGTTATAACAGAATCGGGATTCTATTTTTAGAAAAAAGTAAATAAGCTTAAAAAAAAGAAAAATAATGTACATGACATAGAAAAGAGAAAGGACGTTGGGGTAGCATAAATCTTTAGCTATACTTTTTTGCCTTCAGTAGGAGCAGCAGTTGATCAGGTGGTTCAGCTGTGGTATATTAATGTGCATGTGTTGCTAGATGAATTCCAGGCAAATTCCTGTGTGTTTTCTCCTCAGCTGCGTACTGTTTATTTAAAAAAGAGAGAGAAGGAAGAACCTAAGTTCAGCAGATGCTGCAGAGAAGCAAAAATGTATGAACAAAGAGAGATTCAGCAGCAGCCGCCACAGTTGTACCGCTGCTGGTAGATTGATACAAGCCTCCCCATAGAAGCTGCTTGTGTCCAGGATTTGTGTCTCAGCTGTAAATTGTATTGTAGCAGGAACTATCGTACCTCAGGGTTATCATGGGCTTATCGCCTCAATGTCTCACCATTTTTTATTTTTATTTTTAATTTTAATAAGAAAGGTGTAGGGATAATAACATGGACTTTGAAAAAATGCATTTTTAAAAATGCAGATGCTGCATTTGTATGCAAATGTATAGTCTTTTATTTTAAAAGCCAATTGACAGTTTGTGGTGGGGTGAGTGAAAGTCACCTGGGTTTGAGCTGTGAGGAACAGCAGACTGCAGCACAGAGCTGGGCTGAGCTGTGGAGTCACTGAGGTTAGAAAGGACTTCTTGAGATCAACCAGTCCAACACCCTGCTGGGACTGGTCTTCTTCTGTTTAGGTACAAGACATGATACATTCAATGGTGTCCTGCAATGAAATACTCCATGTCAGCGTCTGGAAAGCCTTTGTTAAGGCATTGGAACAAAGTTTAAGTAAACCATTTACACTCCTCACGCTCCTGTGAAACTAACACTTTACACCATGTTGCAAGTAGGCTATGGGCTTTTTTAGCCACCATTTGCAGAAGGAGTGTTATTTTTGTAGATGTTTTTAGGGATACAGCAGTGGGACAGGAAATCACATTCTCAGATGGTATTTGAAACTCTGTGAGAGGGAGAGAGCACTCAGGACTTTGCAGGAGTCATGAGAAAAATCAGTAATACACATTGAAAGTTGAGTTGAAAAGTGCATTGATTTTCAGTTCTCTAATACGTAACAGTCGTGTTACAACCTTTCACAAAGCCTAGCACCAGGAATGTTTCATCACTAATTCTTCCACACTTGTTCTATTGTGCCGATAAATCTCTGAGCTCCTGTGCCCTAGGTTGACATTCCCATGGCTCAGCCTGTATGGGGAACTGAAGTCCCCAAGGCTGCCGGCTGGGTGACTATATTTCCAGAAGATTTCTTCATCACAGTGAGCTTCTGGAAGTCCTGAGGCCTTGAGCTAAAGGGCTTTGGGGGGTAGTAATTACACCTTTATTTTGCATATTTATATTTATAATATGCCAGCTGTATTAAAACAAGGACCTTTTCTTACTGAATCATCCGAATGAATGTGAGAAAGATCATCAACAGTATACACCTGAATTCAATTATCCAAAGTTTTAAGAGTAGAATTGCATATTGTGGACTGATGTGATCTATGGTTTAAGTCAGAAAGAAAGCTTGAGACTGCATTCACTCATAGTTTGACCTAAGTCCTCTCTGGGCAGAAATGAAACTAAGGGTGTTCAGGAGCTTGCTGTTGAGAAATTTTCTTACTGTTTCCTATGAAGGCAACTGCTAAGTCTGTTTGAAGCCTTACTGAAGAAGCAAGGTACATTGGAACACTTTTATTTAAAAATTACATCAGAAACACGAGGGATGAGAATTGATTTCCTGTCTGAATCAAGGAACGATAATGGCTACTTCTTTCCCTTCTGCACTCCTCCTTAACAAAAGTCCAACCCCTGGAGTCCATTACTACATCCCCCTGCTTTTATTTTCCTCTTTTTCAAAAAAATTCTGTCTGTATTTTTAGGGAGAAAAGCTTAACAATATGCATCTTAAAACTCTCTATGCTTAGGAAAGCAAAACAAATACATCCTACTATGTACTCCAGTGCCTTCAGGTATTATTCTGATTACTGTCCATGTTAGATTACCTCCACAACCCTGAGCTGAAGAGGTTGAAACTGTCTCTGCACACAGCCAAAGAGAGGGAAGTCTGACTGAAACATTCAGAGCAATACAGAGGCATAGCAACTTCTCAGAACATGGGCACGGTTTAAAGACAAAGAGAGAACATTTGTTATAAACAAACCTGCCTGACTTATATTTTAATTTAGCAAACTGATGGGGTGTTTTAACCAAAGGACTTGATGCGAAACAGAATCTCCCTATGGTCTATTTCTCCAGGCATTTAAAAGGAGCATGCTGCCATTTTTCACCTTATTTCCACCTGTTTCTACCATTTTTCCCTGTTTCTGTCTTCACCATGCTCTTCTCTGCTTTCTCAAATCCTCTCAGTGAGATGCTTGCTGTCAGTCATAGCGGATACTGCTAGGTAGATGTCTTCTTATCAAGCTCTCTTGCTTATATGTAATTTTTCTGGCCCTCTTCTGTCCAATTCCACGAAGGGTTTTAAACAGGGTAGGGTAAGAGGCAAAGTTTACCTTTTGGCAGCTGTGACACTTTATGACAGACAACAAACTTCTTGTTATTTATGAACTGATACAAAACCTTGCTAAACCTCCTGGGATATCCTCCTTAACAAAAAACTTAAGAATTTAAACTCACTGCTCAGTCTCAGGAGATATAGTATGACTCTTCTGCTGTGTGCAGAAGCTCAAGATTTAGTCAGAACTGGTGTGTGAACCCCTGCTCACACATTGCTATGTGCAAATTAAAATAGTGAGTGCAAGGAAGTGAACTAGGCAGATACCTTCACAAAGCAGTCTCTTCCCTCTTTTTCATCAGTCTTGCACAGCCTGTCCCAAAACTTTTCATGCAGCCTCTCCTGTTACAATATTTCTCAAGCACAAGCTCAGGGCCAGGTTGGGGGGGAGGGAAGGAGGGGGGAGGAATCTGGACATTCCTCTTCATTTTCTGAAGAGAAACAAACGAACCCAAAACAAAATGAAATTAAATTAAATGAAACAAAACATGTCAAAATCTTCCAATAGCAATCAAGCTGTGGTATTGCCTATCACTGTGAGAACCTTGCACAAATAGATGAAAGAAAATAGTTAGAAATTAAAGAACAAAGAGTGAATGAAAAGATTTTTTTAATTAGTATAGTCAGAATTAATTTTCACATTTAGAAAAAAAGGAAAATTTCGTCTTTAACCCCAGAACCTGTTTTTGGGCAATGTCTATGTAATTGGATCTTAGTTTTAGCAAAAACAATATTCTGTAAGACATAGTACTGTATTTTCCAGGGTAACAATAATAACAACAATAACAACAATGTCATCATTATCATCATCTTACAAAAATCTTAACAAAGTTTCTCTCCGTCATTCTTGGGCTTCTGACATGATGGGGTTTTAGGGCAACTCCAGATTACTTGGACTAGCAGGAGTTGTGTGTAAAAATATTCTTTACTAATACAGAATGTTTTTGACCAGCTTGTCTCGATTTTTACTTTGTCATTGGCAGACCCTAACCATAAGAAAATGTACATGATATGCTTTTATATCTGAAGAAGATTATTTCACTCAGCTGCTGAGGGAAACAGGCAGGGAGCCCTCAGATATCCCACACTGTGGCTGCTGGGGAGGTGGAGAAGTACGGCAGAAAGTGCACGCTGACAAGGTCTCTCTGTATAGCCTTTTACTTTTGTCATCGCTGGAGACAAAATACAGGACTAGTCAGTTGCTCTGATTCAGAATGCATTTTTTGTGTAACATATTTACTTTGTTAATACTGTAAGGACTAAATTTGTATGGACACTTTGAGATCTTTAGATGAAAGGCTTGTTATTCTCACTGCAACAGTCACCAGATGGTAGTGTTAAAGTCTGATTTGGTATGCAAATATTTCAGTCTTTCCGAGAATATTATTATTTTTGTGTCTGTGCGTGTTGCAGGATTCTTTTGCTTTGTATAGGTGTAAACCACAGAAAGTAGCAAAGGAGTTCTTAAAATGGTGGCTTATTGGTTAAGAAGCATTAGTAGCTGGTAGAGGCTCACTGCAGAGCTACTCACTTCTATGCACTCTGTTCAACAATTGGGATGTATACCACAGATAAATAAACCTTGTTGTATAACATCCGTTTTCCATACTTGCCTTCCTGTATGATAGACGGAACTATGAGACCTGCTAGTAGGGCAGCAATAGAAGGTTGGAAGTTTTTCTCCATGTGCTTTTTAGTCTGTGTTGTTTTCAGACTATATTTTATGATCTTATGTTTGCATCACCTGGGTTATTGGAGAAACTCCTTGCAGAACACCTACTGTGGTTGTGTTTCCCCTTCTGCAGTGTGAGCTTGTCTCCGAGTGAAAACCATAATATCAACTTGTTAGATACTTGGAGTTAAAGTCTTTGCTCCTCCAAGAAGGGGTCAGCTCTCTGCCACTGCAGGCTCCTCACTTACATGCTGGTATATACTGTTCTCCTACAGGCTGGATTCCAGGAAGTTCTTTATCATGTGTTTAGGTACTTTAGCTGGGCACTTAAAAGACAGGGATTTCCTTAGCGTGCATCATTTGTACTACAGGTCCTGGATGTCAGAACAGTGCTATTTGGTATGTGCTCCTCTCTGATGAACAGAGGATGCTGGAGAAGAGAAGGAATTATGTAAGCCAGTTGTGAAATGCTCTAATCAATGCAATCAATTTTTACAAGGTCATTTTTTGTTAAGGTTTTTGTTCTGTACCAATTGTCATGCATTCATTGGTTGTGATGGGCTTTGAGGAAAGCCATTAAACACCCATGAATCAGTGGCATTAGTGATTTTATACATGTTAATGGAAAACATAGACCAAGGCATTTCATCTTGCAGTCACCTTTTTCCCTGACAACACAGCGGTGCTGGCTGTGGAGGAAAAGCATAGAGGTGCTTTGATCCAGGGAGAAGAACATCATGAAGCCCAGTTGACCTCAAGGAGTTGCCATGCCGGTACTGCAGTCACAGCTGTCTAGCAAGATCTTTAAAGGCTATTTCTTGGTCCTTCATGCTCTCAAGTTTCAGAAGCACACATGCTGGCCCCAGTTTCCCTAGCAAGGCTGTAAAGTGAAGGTGTCTTTCTAGAGGTAGCTGAGTTGTTACAAAGATATGCTTCTTTTAGTTCTCAGGTCATTTATACTTATGTCAAAAGCCCAGCAAACCTTTGTATATCATCAGTGAAAACACATGCTCTGGAAAGGCTGCTGGGGTGTAAGGATCCTGAGCTATTAAAAAACAGCTTTAGGCAGACAGCATCTAGACCTTCAATCACTCTACATTTCAGACTTTTACACAAGAGCAGTGCACATGGGTCAACTAGTAAGCCTCTTTGTTCCACTGAACATTGTAAAGCTGTTTCTTTCACATTTACACTGGATCCGTAACAAAAATGTATAAACTGAAACACACAGAGGAGAGGGAAGAAGACAGGGAGGGGATGAGCATATAAGGCAGCTTAAACATCTCTGCTTTTAATATCTTGAAAATGATCACCAGCATTTTATGCACTGCACAGGGAGACATATTTTGCCCTGGCTTATATATTTATCTTTACTGGAGTTACTTAGGGTGTAAGCTGGGTGAATCTGATCTTGCATTGCAAAATTATTTTTGCCAGAAACCACAGTTAGTAGGCTCCCTATCCTTTTGCTTAACCATCCTGATGAGTGCTCGGGATTGCTAAGGATGGCTTAGTTTAGGAAGCATTCAACTTATTTTCTTTTACAATGAGAATACAATTATCTAGATAACTATCAAGAACTCTTTTATGTTCCTTTTAGAAAGAGGCCAGGAGAAGAGCAAAGATTATACACTACCGTAACACAGTAAGGATATGCTTCTCTGCAGAGGCTTTGGAGTCAGGTGTTCATACTGATTTCCATGATAACCATAGAGTCATTCCACAGTAGTTTTCAAGTCTGTTCATGCCTAGATTCTGGATTTGCTATAGGGATTTGCTATAGGAGTGGAATAAGACAAGGTGACCTACCTACTCTCTCCTGCATTTTGTGAGCTGACTATTGCTGTCTCAGCACCAGGACCATTTTTTCACTAGACCTGTGAATGGCCAGTCTGTAAATGAAAGAATCAATAATTATGTCTTAAAATAAAGCACACCTGATGTTCCGTCTCTCTCAGGTGTGGCCACAGTACCTGTTTTACACTCAGTCTGCCTGATGTCATCAACCCCAGCTCCCACGTCCTTCTGCTATGATGATGTCCATGCAGATGTGTTCCAAATAGTCCATATCAAGAATGCATAAGTTCATGTCCATGTTACCTTGTGAGCTGTAAACATATATAAGGAAACTTCACAGCTTGACCCTTGTTTGCATATAGCCAGCAAGTGTCCTTCCAGATTTCTCAAAAGTAACGTAAAATGCTAGGATTTCATCTGGAATTTTCCCCATCTTTGTATTTTGGGACACTCTTTTTAAATCCCCACAGATTCAGTCACAATTCAAATTTAGAAAGTCACTGTGCTCTTTATTGCCCTCAGAAAGAAGGGTTCTTTTGGATTTTCATGTAAAACTTTAACATGATAGATTTAGGTGTTACTAACAAAATGCAAGTTAGTCATTCTTAATTTACAGTAGTTTCAATGAAAGTACCTGACTGCATAGGAGATCATGAAGGTTTCAAACAATATGGGAAGGAAAACTAAGAAACCTATTATAGTCCTCACTCCTCCACATCGAGGGGGAAAGCAGTTCACATTGGAGATCATGTGACAAAACCCACATTCATGGCTCTGCCAAATGACATGTACCCACCTCACTGGAAGGTGTGACTCAACCAGTTTATTTGCTGATGGTCTGGGGGACACATCAGGGTAGGACTTAGTGTGGATGGGGTTTTCCAGGTCCTGAGTAAATTTAAAAGGAGCGACACAGTTTGCAGTGCTGGAGATGATACTTCAAATCTTTCTCAGGATCTGGGATAACGTCCTCTGATGTAGACCTATTCTTACCCAGTCTAGAGCACAAACCAATAAGAGCAGATGACTAGAGAGTATAGAAGGACTAGCAAAGATCCTGTCCACAATTTCCTAGAAAGGAACATAGATCCTGGAACAGGTTGCATTTATGAAAAATATTTACTGGTTTTGCAGGAAATACATTGCATGTTAACAAGTAATGTGAATGTGATGCATTGTGATTGTATAATAGTGTGGTATAAAATTCTGGCACATGTAAAATCTGCCTTGGGTCTTTATCTGACATAAGATGAGCAGATCCAGATCTCATGGGGGAAATGTTGCTATGACAATTTACACCAGCTAAAAATATACTCATGAATGCTTAAAAGCCAAGCTAGTAAAAGTAATATTCCCATTCCAGGATAAAACCAAACTGTTTATTGAAAGTTCAGAAATGGGTGATTCTGTGGATTGTCCTTTGGCCTTGAGTTATGTTTCTATATTCAAAGAATTCAGTCTCTGCAGTGAACAGTAAACAATTAAAAATTTAAATTGTGTAGAAAATATGTATGTTTTGCATAGATCTTCTATGATAAATTGCATGTTATTGCATTTTCAAGTTTTTTTGAGCATGTGAAATGCTGTCTGTGTGCTTATCACTCCTAGAGACCAACAGTACAGTGATGATCACAATAGAACATCTTCTAGAGCTGTTGAAAGACATGATGTGACTTTCTCAAATAGACAAGCAAATATAGGGCTGTGGAAATCATTATGTCATGTCCAAACAAAAAGTGTGCAGGAATAATTTTCCAAATGTCTGTCAGTATTTTTACAGTACCATCATCTGCAGAGTGGGCTGGAGTTCTGGTTTTTAAATCTTTTTTTTCAGTTGAAAACACAAATGAGGATGTGGCAGGTCACACATACACCTCCTTCTTGCCACAATGTTCCTTGTACTTGGGTATCATGTACTGATAGAGAAGGCAGAGTCATTATTTTGCTTTTCTGATGTAGGTGAAAACAAGTATTTTGAAAGGCTAAAAGCAGTATGTACATGGCCCAAATTCTAGCTTAGACCCTGTGCCTTAGCATTTGCTTGTGGCTGGACATAGGTTTTCAGCCCTCAGATGAATCACCATTTGAAGGGATGTACCTAGTAGATCCAGCAGTACACCACCAAGCAGTGTTCCTCTAATTTGTGATCCCTAACAGTGTTTACATCATGAGACCCTGTAATTCACTCTGGGCTCTGGCTTTCCAGAGGCTTTTCCACAGGCTTTTCCTCCACCTGGCGGAGATGCTTCTGTTACTGGCTACTAAATCAGTTAATCAACTCAGACAAATCCTGTCAATATGCCCAGGGAATTTTACTGAAACTTTTTACCATTTTTGCACATTCCCTGAAATTCACATAAGAAGATTCAGTCACTGGAAGAAATGAAACTTTTCATTATTCTGGTGCTTGGCAGAAAGCATATGCTAAAGAAAATGAAGAAATACAGGTGAAAAATGAAGAATAGTGTGTCAAACTGTTCTTCTCACTGGCTGAAATGCTAGGTAAAACTTCCTGGGCTCCCTCTATAGGAGGACAGACCAGGTGAATATAATACTAACAAAGTTAGAAAGGTTCCATGAAGCACTGTAACCAGAGTAGACCCTTTAATTTTTCGAGGTCAACAGTCAGAAGTTTGACTTTGACTTCTTTGTCCTCTATCTCTTTCTGATTAGGGTGCATAAAACTCAGTTTGTGGTAACCTGCTTTTACTTAGTGCATCCAGCCTTTCAAATTATCACATGGGTTTAAAAATTTGGCAGAAGTAAAATTCTTTTTCTTGAAATATTGGGCATTTATCAGCATACAATTTGAAAATAAGTTCACAGTCCTCACACTTGGTTTCTTTTAATGCAGCCAGAGAATGAAATCTGATTGTGTGTAATTTTTATAGTCTTCTTGATTTTATCTAAAAATCAGCAAAACATTGAGGAGAATGAAAGCTTCGGTCTTTTCCTTTGTTTCTTGCAAAGTATGATCAAAGAAATACGTATGTTGTTCCAAGTCTGCAAAAACACAGGGGAGACTGGAGGAAAGGAAAGTGAGAGAAATGCATTCATGAGCTAGATACCTTTATTGGAAATACACAACAAAGCAGTGGGTAACTCTTATAGAAACCTGTAACAATGACAAAATCAATTATCTTTACTGCCTGTTGGGTTGGCTGGATAACAACATACCAGTGTAGGCACAAAGCAGCCTTCTTTCACTGCAACCCATTTGATTTCCACTCTGATTGCTACCCTCTATGTCTACTACCACATTAAGATGATAGTAATATACCTTCAGTCTATATGTCTATGCACAGATCTTTATGAGGAAGGTGAAAAAATTTTAAAGAAATCCAACTGGAACTGGAATTTTTTTCCCAACACAGAAAAGGCTGTCCCTTGCTGTTACAAAGGCAATCAAATCTCTCAAATCCCTCATAGGAGGAATACTTTAAATGTTGAGGTCCTTATGTTAAGGCCTTTGATATGGAAAACCAAAATGTCAATGGATTTGAGTGTACATGTTTGTGTCTGTGTTTTTAATGACCATTTTGTATGAGTACAGTCAGCAAAGTTTATAAAGAAATAAGACCAAATCTTGGATTTATAAAATAAAGGAGGGAACACTGAGTTACTTACAGCACCCTGAGGCTGTCAGGTGTTGGTGCTCCAGAATTCTGTATTGAGATGTTTGCTTGTATTCAAGTGTCCTTGAATACTTGAATTATACAGATTTTTTTTTTTTTTTTTTGATTCTTAATAGTAGGAGTTGCATATCAGTTAGCGTGGAGAACAGGCTAAATATAAACATACCTTTTGAGTGCCTGAATTGGAGCTATTGTCTCAGGAACCCAACTAGTTGGTGTTGGCTGTGCCTCAAAAGAGACATAAGGAAGTTTAATTCTTCCCCTCTCCTTTTCCTGCCGTCTTGGTGTCTTCACCTTGATGTGTATTTTTGCATTGATTTGTCTGTCCTGTTTTGTCTAATGGTGGAAGCCATGCCTGGAACTGCCAGTCCTAATGCAGAGTTCAAGAAAGGCCTTCCATACATAGTATGCAGTGGTATGTTCGTAATTCCAGCCTTCCTGGTTGCCTGGGATAAGCCTGCAGGTAGGGGCAATGATACTGCAGCATTGAGAAAGTTGGGGCGAGTTTTGTTATATATGCTTTCCAGGGCAAGCATAGAATTGCATCTTTCTGTATCAGGGAGGGGTGATAAGGGAAAGAGCGAAATGAGAAACCTTGCAACAGCAGGACAAGAGTGTCAACAGTAGTCAGGGAGTGGAGGAGTGGGAAGAAGTAATAACCCTTTTGACTTACGCACAGAAGAAATTAGCAGCCTGGGAACACCAACTGTTGCCTTCCCTGGAAAGAAAAAGGAGATATATTTTTGCATTGCCTTGAAGCATGCCAGGCAGAACACCAAGGTCAGTTATGACTAACTTAATGATTGGGGCTGTGGAGGGGAGGGGAAGTCACAGCTTCATTCCTACCATGTGTGCTCTTGGACAGATCCTGTAGTCATGGCAAATATGTACAATCTTATTGCCATTTTTCTTAGATAAAGCCATAATGGTTCTCTGAAATAGTCTCTAGAACTTCAGTTTTATTAGATTTATATTTTTACATGTTGGTTTTTTTTCTTTCTAAGAAGGCTGCAAATTAAGGACTCTGGTGTTTCTTTTCATTTCCAGAAATCTATTTTCTGCCTTTCAAAGCAGAGGTTGTTGCAAACCCTGTAATGACCTCTCTACTCATGCAGGTCAAACGTCTCCACAGTCATTCCAGGCAAATTAGTCCTATAGTGAATTAAATCTTTGTTGCATCTAGTTGTCAGTCTTGCAATTGTTGTAAGTCTTCCACACTGCAGCTGAAGAGAGGAGTGTCTGACATTAGGAACAAAGGTTAATTTATCATTTAGTACCACTGTAGTAATTATTAGTACTCTCCTGGATAGTTATTAATTATAGTTATAGTACTTTCCTTGACCAAATACCTGTGGAAGACAGATTAGTCAGTGAAGATCAGCCATTAGCTGACATGGCTTGCTGGCTAATATTACAGGACAGTATGGGGGATGTCTCCAGTGTGGTCTCTGATGTGTGCTCAGCATCTCTTATTCACAAGATCAGCGTGAACTCCATGTCTAGCAGGCTGATTACCTAGTCATGATGGTGAAAATATTCAGGGCATTGACTTCTTTTTACCCTACCTTTCTTCCATGAAAGTGAGAAAGGGAAATGAGCTAAGAAAAAAACCAAGTTGACACCAAGTTTATAAAATAGAATCAAGTAACAGAATTTTCTCCAAATTTTGACAAGTCTTCCAGCCTTGCATAAGACTGTCAGTTTCTTACAGAGTCTGCTCCAGTAATGATACTGGATGAATAGAATGGAATAAATCACAGAGTTCTAGCAATCCAACCAGAGCTTACTCAGCAATGAGTTTTGATTGTTTCTTTAGTAATCAAGGTTTGACTGTCAAAAGTCCTTTCTCTTTATACAAAGTTTGCGAGTGTTCAGCTGACTGAGGATAACTGAAGCTAGTCATGAAGCATTCTCCCTGAAAAGACATGCTCCAACACCTGAATACCTAGTAGTTGTTTTATCTGTGAGGATATGATACCTGGAAAAATCATCTTTAAAAATGGATCCGTACTTTTACCTTTACTGTTAAAGATTGGTATGATGTAAAGCATCTGACTTGATATATGTTCCACATTAACAGTAAGATATTTGCTTCTGTGTTAGAATTTCTGGGGAGAATTAGCTCTCTTTGTCATGGATGAGGTCAGACCAACTGATTGTCATTAATCTAAATATACATCAGACCAGCCTACTGGTACCATTTCCAACAGGAAACACTGGTTTTACTGCTAGTAGAGACTTGTGGCTTTCCAAAGATCTATTTTTAGAAATAGACTTGATTGCCCCTCTTGATACTTAGCCACATCCATGTGTTTTATCATGGTTGCTACGATAGCCTTCCAGTAATAGTGGTGCTGGCTCATGTTTCTCTCACTAAAAATCTTCTTCTCCCTGTTTTGGAAAGCGTATTTTGTTTGGTACCCTCTTCTATCCTGCTTCTGGTCTACCATTTAATGTTTAACTGCTGAAAATGCTTTTAAAAAATTTAGTGGTTTAACACAAAGTTAGGAGAAAGGAAACACTAGAGGGTATGAATCCCTCTAAAGGAGAGGAAATTGGCAGATAGACAGGTTTATGACCTGAAAAAAAAGACAAGTAGTGCCTCCAGGGCCATTTTGGGAAAGGCAACTGAATTCCTTTGGGGTGTGTTATTGCAACCAAGTAACTCACTGCACTGGAAGAGGCCATGCACGTGGAAGTCCTGCTGAGGACTTTCAAAAGTAACCCCACTGTTTGGGTACTCTGAGGTGTGTTGAAAGCACCTGAATGAAGGCACCCAGGGTTTCTGGTCACTCTTCAAAGCTTTATCTTACCAGTTTGTATTTCTCAGAGGGCTTCCCTGAGCAACTCAGAGGTGTAGTGATTTAAGTAACTTGCAGTTGTAGGGAAAGATTGTTCCAATAAAGCTTCAAGCCCAATTCTGAATTTAACTGGGGAAGCTGGTCTCACACCTTGAGTCTTGCAATAGGCCCTGCAAGTTGTTTTGCATGGGTATCTCCCTAAACACATGAACGCTCACCTCAGCTGATGACTTCGTCTTCTTATAGGTACAGATGCCTGTCCTATGGATCAGTTGCAGATTTCAGTCGTGTGACTAGCTCATGTTAACATCTAAAGATTCCTGAAGATGCCAGGGGCCTCCTCTTAGATTCTAACCATGGAGAACTATGCAGGAAATAGACTGCATTTGGGATTCAGGATGAGAGCTAGAGTCATTGAACAGGGTGTTACTGAAGGATGCAATGCTGTGGGTAGTCTTCTGTTTGTAGGACATCTGCTTTTAACTGTCATTGGTTACATCAATCAAAGCAGCCTCCACGTTGCCTAGTATTTGTATAGCAGATACAAGGCCTCTCACTGACAGCTCCTTTAACATATACCCTCCCTTCCTATGTGGGTAACATTTCACAAATCCGTTTCTAGTGCTGTCACTGCCTAAAGTGGAAAACCAGCCTGAGACAAATCCAGTCATTCAGAAAACAGAATCGAGGCTAGGTCCTGTAGCTCACAAGGCTTGACTAAATGTATCCCAATACCTACCAGTTAGAGTCCAGGAATTATTCACAAATTTTACACTATCTTGTGTACAGTTTCAGAAGTAAAGGAAAAGGAGGGACAGGCCAAGAACTTTACAATATATAAACGAGAAAATAGGAACACCTTTTTGCAGGATTTTAATATTTTGTCACTATCTAACCAGCTGCTACAGTAACTTCACATTTATTCTCCAGAAAATGAGAAGGGATGTAGGAAAATCTGTGAGCTTTTTTAGTAAGATGTTTTTCGTTTTCTAGCTAGTGTGTAGATTTTTAGCTCAAGTATAATTTCAAATGTGTATGACCTAGTTTAATACTTGACTGCTTTTCTTTTCCTGTTCTAGGTATTTCTTCATAGGATGATTATCTTATTTCACAGAGAAGCATTGCTTCGGGTACTCTGTATCCATGACACATCCCAGGAACATGCAACTGTACTTTTGCTTTATTGATTAATGTAGTATTAGCAAGATGATTTGAAGATGGTAAGCACCCTCAAAGTGCTAACATAATTATAAACTTTTCTTCCAAGTATATTCCTAGGTGAAAATGTAGTATGGGTATGATTGATCCAAGATGGTAACAGGTAGGAGTTTCGTAACATGTTAATAGCTTGGAAATTACAACTTACAAAAGCATCATCAGTTTACAGTTTAAAACATAGCTTATAGAGCCAAGTGCACTGATAAAAATGCAAACATGAAGGTATTCTGATGAAGTTACAGAAATTATGTGTATGTACATGCATGTATAAGAGCATAATGCACATACAGAAAAAAGGGAAGACTGGGTTACATTACCATCTTTTTGCAACAAAATATTTTCAAGGATTCCCTATACCTGGAAGCACTTCTTCCACTGCTTCCTCTTGCCTTCATCACTTTCTTCCCATACGTTTTTCTCTATGCAGTGCTCCATCACGAAACACTGCGGAAAAGCTGGCCATATTTCCACTGTGAAGTTACATCCTCGCAGCTTTACAGAGCTGTGACAGGGACAACATGCAACAAGGTGAGAATTCCTGAACTTGACTGCTGACATGTGTGACTTTGCTGACTGAGGCAGAGTGGCTCAGCACATCTGGAAAGGTACTGAACAGCTAGGATTTCAAACAGGTGCCTGGTGTCTTTGCATCTAAGCTAAGAACAGTTGTGAATCTACAAATATATCTGGGTTTCTCCAGAAGTCAATAAACAGAAGTGTACTTTACCGTGGGTTTGATGGCTGTGAGCCAAATCAAGGAAGTGGAGACAGCCAGTGAGGCATATATATTCACGCCCTCTTGCACTGACCTCGGAGTTTACCCCAACTGTGCATAATTTCTGCTTGATGCAGCAAACTGTTTTTCATACCATTATGGTATGTCACCCCTGAACTCCAGTCCTACAAATAGTTAATTATATGAAATGGCCTATTAACTTCAGTAAAAGGGCTACTCGTGCACAGAAAGCTGTGCGGTGCTGGGCCAGGTGCTAATAAAGTAAAGCTGACCATGATATTTCAAAGGACCAAGACTATCTAAGGTATCCGTATAAGTTTAAATTAATTCTCCCAGGGAAGCGAACTATGAGTTTCAATTTCTGTGTTAGTGATAAGTCTCCTACCTTTATTCTCCATTATTTATATTCACTGGCTGCAACAGACTGGAATCTCTGCGGCTTTGCTTCTATAGAGAGTGGGATTTTATTTTCTCAGTGTGCAAGGTTTCCTGTTTTCAGTGAAATCCTCTGTCATTTCCCCTTTTCCCCAGCATGCTTTTGCATATTCACAAGGGTTGTATGTTTTAATGAACATTATTTTTTCCTGTGTCTCAGCCTGTCAGAAAAGTTTAGTAAACCTTGTGCCTTGTGACAAATGAATTTAGCAGGTGGATTGAGCATATGTGTAATGTGGTCTCTTTGGAGTTGCTGTCTCTCTAAATTACAGAGGTGCAGACCAAAAACATCTGGCATTCCCTTAAGGGGAAAGTTGAACATAGATTGCTTAATGCTGGCAATCCTAGCAGGGCTCAATGTTTGGCTTCATCAGAGAAAGGAGTTAGGGAAAACCGGCATGAAACATGTCTCCACCATTTGTGCAGAGAGAAACGAACCAGCACCTTGAGGGAAGGGGACAACAGCCCCCTCACTCCCATTCGGCATCTTCCCTGCCTGGATACACCACTGTCTTCCTTGTGGCATGGCATTGTTCCAGGTTTGCACCCTGCTTGCATGGTAGGAGAGAAGTGTACTGTGCTCACCGGGACCTTCTTTGCACCTAGGAAGTGCAAGGTTGCAATGCAAAGGGTAGGCTTTTTTGAACATGGGTTTGTCAGTCAGACCTAACACAGCCATAAACTCACGCTCAAAACGTAATTTAGGACTTGAGCTGATCCGCTTTGGCAGTCATCTGGAACCACTGTGGCCAAATTGCTGGGAACAGCATGGGCAGCTGGGGATTTTTTCCCCTTTGGAAACCAGATCCTATATGTCAGAATTGACACATTCTTTCAGAAAATACTACATAATGTCTACTCCCACTCCAAAAAGGGGAAGCTCTTTGGTCTAGGAAGTTTATGGGAAGGCTGAAGGTTATATGTAAAAGTGCTCTGGAGAGTTTAAAAAAGCTGCTTCCTGAAATTGTGCCGTTGAACAGAATAATAATTTGGCCTCTATTGAGTGTGCATACACAAAGGACTCCCAAAACGAATAGTAGATCGGAGCATGAACAAACACATTGGCTTCCTGGGAGGAGAGAAAGGTGGTCTCATTACTCGGTGATGTGCTATTTGATGACTGTCGCAACACTGTCATAGCAGTTAACCAGTGAAGGAAGACACTGTAAGCAGAGGAAAGACTCTGGCAGTAAGAAATTATAGGCCATGGGAAATACATAAAAATGTACAATATCCATTGCACTGAGTGTTCCCTTTCAGTTGCTCTGCTGTGTAAAGCTAATTGCAAAGATCAATAGACAAAAATTCAATTACTGTTAAGAGCACATAGCTTTCTGAGCAACTGAGTTTCTTTAACATGTCTGGGTTTCCATAACAATTTACAGGTGTAATAGAGCCAAAGAATTCAATCCAGTGTGCTTAGTGCTCAAAAGTTATTGCATTTTAAAGTGAACAACCTTGTTCAGCCTTTGCCTTTGTTCCTTATAACATTGTCTGATGGATGCTGGAAGCAGAGGAATTACAGTGCTCCTAGTTTACTGCTCTGTTTTAAAGAGGGTGGTGTGGCCCAGTGGGCTGGAACACAAAAGATGGATTCTCCACCAGGTAACCTTGAGTGTCTGGTTTCACACCCATGAGCTTCAGCTTGCTGTGTAGCTGAAAAAGGAAAGGGTAAGGGGGGCTGATGGCACCTCCTCTTTGCAACTGTTTAAGACACGAGCAAAAAGCTCTGTGTAAGAAGCAAGAGTGACCTGCAGCTACACCTCATGAAGCAGGTTAGTTTTGGTACATGATTCAATTCTCCCATCTCACCGTCATTCTGTACTAAAAACACATGTCTTTAATATGAGCGCATTCATTCTGATCTGTCTGTTCAACCTGTTTTTCAAGGTTGATGGTTAAATGGTTCAAAATACAAGTGAGGATATATAAAGGGTTTGCTGGAATAATGGTGTAAAATTTTACTTCCTCTGTAATGCCACATAGTCTTAAAGCGCAAGGGTCCTCCTCCTCCTGTGAATTACAGTTGCATTTACTGAACACTGTCAGCATAACCTTTTGCAACAGCTCTTTGAAGACAGAAGCAGGAAGCCTGAATTGTATCTCAGTTCCAGATGCAGAAGAGATGAAGAAATAGTCGGTGAAGCTGTATTAGTAGTGAAAGTCCATTTCAGTGTAAATGTAAAATGTCACAAGAAACTATGCTTCAATATCTTTGGGAAGCTAAAAAGAACATGAAATCCATTTAATATTTGTAGATGAACTACAAATATTTGGATGCTGCTGTAAGGCTGTTTTAGAGCCTTCAGAAGCAATACGGGCTATGAAAAACATTTAGCTGCTTCCAGAACTGACATGAGTCGTCGTTTTTTTTCTGTTAGAGCAACACATAAGGGTACTCAGCAGCGACTCTGAAAGTGAGTTAGTTCCCTTGTATGTCTGTCCAGTTGTCTGCATGTTGTCCAGATTTATAAGAGGCAGTATCTGTCTCAAAGTACTTGCAGTCTTACCAGACAAGACAGCAAAGTTCTGGAACTACAGACAGAGCCAAGTGAAATGAGTAGCTAATACCACTTAGCAGTTGGAAGCAGATATTAATGAATCACAGAATCACAGAATTGTAGGGGTTCTGAGTCCTAGAGAAATGTCCTACACATCAAAAAATGGTCTGCCTTTTAAGACCTGGAATCTTTTTGAATAGTTGAAGCTGGTCAGAATAATAACACAAAAGAATCAGAAAAAGGATAAAATGTTGTGCCTCTTGATAATTATGGTGGTGTTACTAATACCTTAATGACCTGTTTGATTTTTAGACAACATATTTTTTCAAAATTGTTAAATCTCATATTAAAACCTAGAAGTATAATGTGATTATTTAGGATACATGTAAAAATTAATTTATTTTTCTCTGAGTGGTTTTCCACTTGATATAACATGCATGTTCTATTAATAATCCTAATAAGCAAAACCAATAGCATCAAATGCTCATTAGTTCTTGACATGTAGGACATTGTGGTCTGTGTATGTAGGCTTGTGTCCTTTCTCTCCTAAATGGTGGCACGATGTAGAAGAATAATGCAGCATCCTTTAAAAGAGTGTTCATGTTTTCTGATGCTGCATTTTTCAGAAGCCACCAGAAAACAACCAGAGCAGCTGGAAGCATGAATGTCAGATGGCTTGAAGTAGTTGTGTATGTGTTCTAAGGAGAGCTTGGTTGCACCTATTAGTCCATGGAATTTTTCAGTATTTTTGTTTCCCTACAGCACTAAAGGTGCTATGATAAAAACTGTGAATGAAGGAATCACCATGAAGTATTTCTGCAGTGACTTTTCTGTAGAATATGGAGGCTGAGGGAAGCAAATTTGTGAACTGTTATAAACTGGCACTTGGATAGGCAGTTAGGAGATGCAGCTATCCTGGACTCATCCCCTACTTTCATAATGCCTGGTTACATGTCCTCTCTTCCTCTCAGTGACGGATAATTACATGGAAATGATACAGACCTCTAAAATAAATCTCCTAAAACTGTCTACTTGATTTCAAATATTTCAAGATTACTCAGAACTTTAAGAAAGACTGAATAAATTTTCTGCATCGATGCCTGCGGTTTTGGAAACTTTCGTCCAAATATAGACTATCACATTAGTACTGAATATTGCTCAATTTTGTTAAAGGCATCTGTAATTGAGGCCATAAATACCATCTTTCCGCAGAAGGACATAATTTCACCTGGAGGTTTTGTTTTCATCCCCTACCTGTTTTTTTTGGGTCTCATAAATGAGGAACTAAACTATGCTTTTCCTATGGTGGAATCAATTGTCAAGCTTCTCTCCCGCACTGAATCTCTGATAATCGGTTTGGATTATTTCTGCACTCATTCATTTCATGCAGCAAGGGCTTTCCCTCCAACGGGTGGATATCTTCAAAACATGCTATCTTTTGTAATTCCCGTCCCTTTTCTTGAGTTTGAAGGGCCATTGGCAGGACAGGGGAAAAATTGATCCTGTTGGTATTTATGGACTCTGGCCACATCAGCAAATAATTTAGCAAAAAAAGAGTCCCAAAGACAGAAATATTTGATGCTGCAGTCATTACAACTAACCTGTATGCTGTTCAGGTTTTATTTCAAGCTGGGTTTAGTTTAGTCCCTGAATTAAGCATCTAGACCTGTGAATCAAAGCAGTCGCAAGTAAAAGTCATTGGTGCAAACCCTTATGTTCCCCTTAAGGCCTGGAGTATATTTGCTATAAACCAGAACAGAGATTTTGAGCAGTTTTCCTCTGAAAGTAATTCACTTCACATATCCTAAACCCACTCTGCATACTGAACCAATCTTCAGAAAGTTACTAAGGATTTATCTTCATAATTGCACTGCTGTTTCAAACAAATGAATGTAAATGTAATGGTAGTCTTAAATGTTGATAGTCCAGGAACTACAGTTGTTCACTGCAATGACACCACGGTCAATGCTACAATGAACTCACACCACTCCTTCTAGTGGCAATAGACCTTTCCTACCTGTAGGTACTGCACCTTGCAGCAAGCATTCACAAAACTGCCTTTTTAAACAGTAGCCCCCTACTTGGAGGCTGGTATGATAAGAAAATGTATTTATTCTTTCTGTTTGCAATACTTTGTGCTACAAACAACACTCTTGAGCTGGCTTTGGTCTTTCTGCCTTGCAAATTTGATGACAGAAAAGAAGTGCAGATTTTTAAATCTGATATATCAAATTAGTCATTGGTTCATTTTACCATGCTGTTAGAAGTACATGCGGAGTCATTAACAGCTGGTCTACTGAAGTGTTCTATACTAAAAAGTGATTGATGCACATTCAACATTTTGAGTCTTGGCATCATGTGCAATTACAGAAATGGTGATGGAAAAGTTTCAAAGCCAGCAGTGATGTAGAGCAAGAGTTCTGGTCCATAATTAGTCTGTCCTATCTCATTTAGTATTTTTGAAAAGTACTTTTTATTAATTTGATAAGAATAAGCATAATGGTAAATATGGAATTGATTAGTAACAGTAGCAGAAAAAAGAACAAAACCAGTCTTGCCATGAGTATGAATGTAATTCTGATACAACAGCTTTGTCAGATGCTCTCAGGTGCTGATAGATAGAATTTAAATACTTAGAAGACATATAGAAAATAGAAGAAAAGCAGAGTTGATGCCGATAAGTCTCAGCTGCAGAACTTTGCAAATGAAAAGGCTGATCACACATCAGACCTGCTGTGGCATCAGCATGAGAAGGAATGGGATAGCAAGCAGTGAAACATACTCATGAGGTGTTGTGGACAGTGGCAAGACTGCCAAACCTGTCCTAAATTAGAAAACTCTGCCTCAAAAACACCATCTGCTCTTACAAATCTGAATATTTTAGTGAACAGGGCTGCTAAAAAAACTGCAACAGCATCCTTCAAATGCATGCATCATATATTCAGACCATGCTGTCATTGAATAATAAAGCTGTGATTAAAACAGAACAGCAGGCAGTGAAAATCAGCAATTACACCTAAAGGAACAAATGCTTGCACAGTAAGTGAGGACAGCTGTCCTAGATTACCCCAGTGCTCACAGGTGTTTGTGAACCCTACAAATAAACATATTTGTTTTTTTCCACTAATGCAGATTGAGAGAGTTTTTAGGTGGCAGAACATCATGATGATTGATGCCTTGGTCGTAAAATCAGATAAATTAATGTTTGCTTACCTTGTGGTTTTTCAGTATATGTATTTCTCTCTTGATAATCTAGACTGTCTATTCCAGATTAGGAGCGTGGTCAAATGAAATGGGCCTGATCCTGAGTGAGCCAGGCATCAGTTATACAGTCTGGAGTGGAGAGTGGAGTATTAGGGAGTTAATCTTGGATAAGTATTCTTCTTTCAATTCAAACAAACAATCCAGACTGACCTCCCCTATGTCAACAGTCGGCTGGCACATTGTATTCAGTAGATCATATGTCTCATCACTTCCCTTTAGAGCTGGGATTAGGTGAGAGGCCTTCCAGAATGCACATGCTAAATAACAGTTTGGCTTGCGGTAAAAGTGCAAAAAAGCTATTTAGCACCAGCTATTTATGTAAACATTGCTGCTACAATACTCTATTTGCACTCCTCCAGAGTGGATTAAGTTGAACAGCTCAAAGGCATTTTTCTGTGAAATTAGATAACCCACACAAAGAGTTAGGGAGGAATAACGATGGTACATTAAATTCACACCTGAGTTTACTTGACAATAAATTCTCTGTGTTGACAGGTCCTGAGAGCACAGACCTCAAAAATGGATTGTACACATAAACTGTGGTGTGGTTGCAGCAGACAGGCAGCCAAACAGCCTTGAATGCTCAGTGGGAGCACAAAGGGTTATGCTAGAGAGCAGCAGAGCTTTTGTTGGCTAATTAAACAATCATGCTGTTATAGAGCCAAACAAATGAAGGAAGGGAGATATAAGACACGGGCAGTGTTAAAATAGCAACATCAGCTGGAAAGCTATCGTACAGAACGTTGACTGACTTTGTGACAGGGATGTAAAGATCTGGACTCAGAGATTTAAATATATTAAGGCATTGTTTCACAAAGCCTTGCAGTGTCTAATTTGTTTACAAAAGTGACTCCTTAAGGTGCTTGCATTTTTAAAAAAACAAATGGCCAGAATTTTGTGGTATTTTCATTACGTTATGAGTCTTAATGGCCTTGTACTGTAAATATTTTATGTGTATTTTCTCCCTGCTCTGCTGGGAGAACAGTGAGGTTCTTACCAGAGTTTTCATGCTCAACAGTCCAGGTGAGTCCAGAGCAGAGACCCACAGACTGGAGCTGTTGCTGCTCCGTTGGTATCTGTTGCTGTGCATGTTCAACTGTGTTCAACCACAGTGTGCGCTACCTTAAGGGGGAGGGAAGTCCATGCACATCGTGCAGGAGTCACCCTTGCTCACAGAGCACAGAGAGGTGCCTGCAGAAACCCTCCACATTCCTGAGGCTGCACTGACCACACAAGACCCCGCAGGAAACAAGCACTGCACGCTGCAGGCTCAACCCTTGCTCTGGGCAGAAAACGTTCCCTAAAACACCAACCTCCTCCTCTGGCTGGAGTTACTCAGATCTTCAAGCCTGCTCTTCTGTAACTTGTTTTCATTTTCTAATGAAATCTATGTGATAAAATGAGACAATGGTCCCATGTGAGACTTGAATTAGGTTGACTTGTGCTTGCCATTAATTAGCTGGGTTTCAGTTCTGATTTCAAACTATTAAAATAATTAAGTTTGTGTGAAGGCTTAATCACAGAAGGTAACCTGAATCTTACAGTCAGTAACATCAGTAAGTGTCCCACTGGGCAACATATTTCTGGTTAGCTACTTCCAAGTGTTGCTTCTGGTGACCTGCTCATACCATCTAACTAGTCTGCACTGAAAGCAGAGTGCTGATTGCAAAAAAACGGACGAGGACTGTGTAAGTACAGTACGTAGTAAGGTGCCAGTTCAAGGAGATTTTTCTCATTACAATACGTTAAAGAAACTTTCGTTACAGCTCCCCCCTCAGCTAACAGTTGAAAAATCATTGCTCTCCCTTGTCTGGAGCTGAAATCCAAGTCACATGCTCATGCCCTTTCTACGTAAATTTGAATATTTGAAGTCAACAGTGCGATTAAGAGTAGTGTGGGACCGTTGCCTAAATGAACATGGAAAGCCGTGAAGATGACCCAAATCTGAGTAGGGCAAAAGGTGGCTGGATCTCATGCTGAGCAGCGATGGTGTGTATGCTGAGTCAGGAGTGCTGAAGTGGGAACTTACTAGCACTTGTTAAGTGCTTTTTCTGTTAAGTGTTTTTCCTGCTCAAAACCCTCCCTCACCCCATCTCTGCAGGTAAATCTGTGCCTGGGAAGGTTGCATGTTTTAAAAGACTTCAATAGACCTTTTCAGTTTTCCTCTTTTGCACCAGGTCAGAGGGTGTATGTACACACTGTAAATACACCTCATGGAACTGCCTTGGTAGAGTACATATTTAACACAATCACTTTCTCCAGAGCAGCAATTTTTTTAATTAGCTTACCCTTGAACGAAGATGATTTTCCCTGGCTTGCCTGTGGCTCCTCTCAGTTCCACAACTGTTAACAGGCCTTAGAAGATCAGCTGTTTTATCTCAGGCCAATTACATTATCTTTTATATATCTAATTGCTTCCCATTTTTAAAAAATATTTCTAAATTCTTGGCTTAGATGTAATAAAACATTACTTCAGAAGTTAGTGTGTCCTGAGGACATTATTCTATCATGTAGACATGACTTCTTTTTTAAAAAAAATTTAACCAGAGCTTTCCTCCATTTTTCTTTCCCCTTCTTTAGGGTACAAGACAAATCAGGCCTTACTGGGGAGAGAAACAAAGCCATTGATGACTAGATTGTGGAAAGATGCAGGAAGGGGAGGGGAGTATCTCCCTTCCGAGTTCCTTGGCACTGAGTGGCTGTCATGGCAACAAGTATCAATCCAGAAAAAAATAATTTAGGTATTAAAGCAGGAAAGGACCAGAATGAGATGTAAAACTATGCTGAAAGAAAGTTAATGCAATTATATCAAACAAAGGAAAAACCTTGCCCTGAGCATTACGCTTGGCTCTGTTTGAAATGGAGTGGGTGATGGAAACAGGCAACAAAAATATTCAGAGCTGGGGACATGTCAGTATATAGAGGTTCAATATATCCTGTTCTGAGTTAGGCAAGAGGCGGAGAGCAGTGACAGGTTAACCCTCGGTGAAGTAGAGCATCATAAAATATTTCAGGATTTCTGCTCAATCTTGCTCACCTTGTGACACCAGGAGGGGACACTCAGCGAAGCTAGAAGGAAATCTTTCTTACCCAGCAGATAATGAACTTTTGGCACTCACTGCCACAAAATGACATTGCTCTCACCTATATAAAAGGAAGGTTGAAAGCTTTCCTGACTATGGAGGGTCAAACCAGTGAAACAGGAGATTCTCTTAAGTAGTCATTCAGTTTTAGATGAACTGTACACATTACATCCAAAGACTGGAAGGTTTAAAAGATGCGTGTTATGATTAGTTCCTTACATTGGCAATGTAATACTGGTGGTGCAACACTTTCAATTTCATTACCATATATTCCCTCTCTAAGAAGGTTCTACAGCTTTTTCTTTCTGTGCAAATTTATCTATGTCAATATAGGTAAAATCTTTGCTGAAAGAGCAAAAATGATTGAAATCCCATTAGAAATTAGGAGGATAGCACTTCTTCCCCAGCCATTAGAAGCGCAGCAGTGCTGTTTACGTGCTGTTCTGAAGTGCTGAAGGGAGATACTCTACCACCTTTAGTCTGGCTACAATGCTTGTTTTGTTTAGGGGCTGATGAAATTGTGTTGCATTACTTCAAAGTGGCCATCCATATGTTCTAATGCTGTACATTGGTAGAAACAGGGTGTTGTGCATAGATAAGGGCTTAAGCAGGTTTCAAAGTGCTATTATCTCAGTTTGCCAGCATCCAGATGGATCTTTCTTGATTTTCTGTCTCTTTGTATTTCTCGTGCTGTTCTAAAAACTTTATAACTATTCGCACACATACTCACGCACACATATATATATATGTATGACACAAACATGCATGCATACATCAAAACCAAATTTACATAGATGTATATGGAGCAGTCAGTGTGCATCTGCTAAATATTTTTTTTTCTTTGGGGTTAAAGAGATAAATCAGTTTTCTGTTAAAATTTCCCTTGAGTTTCAGAAAATGTCTTCTGCTCATTCTTATAAATGGCCTTTATTTACACATACGGTTTTCCAGATCTCCTTCTCTGCCCCCATGATTTTCTCGTCTGTAAAGAAAAGACTGTTGAACAGAATTCGGAGTGGAGTAGACCCAGAAGCACCCAGCTCCAAGATAAGATCCCCTCCTGTTCAGCATGCAGACATGGAAACACACCTGTGCTTATAGTCTTGGACAGTTTTAGCTCCCGTGGTGGCCAGAACCATTTGCTACTCTTGGTGGAGTCACGTCTAATCTGCAAAGCTATATGCTAGCTGGTGTTTCGCAGGGATGAATTCATGGTCAGGCTGGGTGTGATAAGAGCCTCACTAACCTAAAGAAATTTGCCTTTGCTGTTATCACTACAAGATGTCATGCAGGCAACCTGGTTTAGAGACAACAGTGCTCCCAGCAAGCTGTTTGCTTGGGGGAATACTTGAAAACCTGCTCTTGCATCTTTCCTTCTAGTGCAGCTGTACCTCTCCTAGCTGCTGGGGAGTATAAAAGAACATACCTTGCCTTACCTCTAACAGAAAAAAAAAAGGAAACAAAGAGGTGGAAGTGGTCTCTGATAAATGTTGTAAAGGGTCTTTGGCAGAACTGTAAAGAAAATAAACATCATCTGCACCCTTCATCTGCATCGAAATAGTGCAGCTCCCACAGGAGCACGGACCACAGCCTTTAGGTCATCCAGTTCTCAGCCCAAGGGAGGCTGCATCATCCAGACAAAAAGTACAGCCTATAAATATTTAGCAGAGTTGACTTGCAAGACTCTCACAAGTTTTCACATATGCTCTGGGGCTCTCTGTAAAAGATTCAAAATGGGAAGTATACAACCCAGGAAATACACTTGTGGAGGCAAGCTGTCCTAGTTTAACCAGAAGTCTGAACTTGAACGGATTAAATTGTATCTGTTAGTTACAGATATAAGGCCTTAGAAACTTTCAGGCTAACTTTTCTCCATTACTGAAATACAAAGATATGATTTTCCAAGACTCCCAATGCCTTTGCCAGGCAATAGATGCATGTTGCAATGAAAAAGACTGGCTCTTTCCCGGTGGATCCCAGCAAAAGAGGAGATAGCAACAAGATGGTCAAAATGAGTGATGAATGCAGAGCTACTTTCTGAGGGTGCAAGGAGGAGAGGGATTTTTAAGAATTATTTCTTTGTACACATGCTAGGGTGTGTAAATCCCAGCTGATGGAATGATCAGAGTCTTTTCAAATGGCTTTGCTGATAGCCTACGTTGGGGTAAATTCAGAATCCACCCTTAAAGTTTTATTTGTGTTGCTGCTGACTCCTGAATTAAATGGAAATACTTGCTGCTGTGAAATGGCACTACTCTGTGTTGAATAAGGAAGCACCTTAAGCAGCCCTCGAACAGAAATCACATGTCTCCAGGTTGGTATGATCAGTTTGAAGGGGCCCACCGTGAACATTTTGCAGTCTCCTTCCTCAAAATATTTCTTTAGCATATTCCTCTTCTCTCCACTGTATAAGAAGAAAGATCCTTTTCGTACTTATAGACATGTTAAACCTTCTGCTTTCTGCCAAGCTGTTCCCCTGAGGAATGCCTTACAATGCTTTGTATTGTGTCCTGTCCTGTGACGTAGTTTTCTTGCCAACCCATCTGTGCTGAATGACGTACTGCCTTTGCTGACCAGCCTCTACTTTCTCTAAATGAAGAAGGAATAGATACAAGCAGTATGTGTTCATAGCAACAACTTGCTACCCAGAAATCTGTACAGATACTCTGTTTGGAAGGTGTCAACCCTCAGTGGACTGCATCTCTCCTGCTTCAACATATAAGCACCCGCAGCAACTGCTTAGTGACTTGGCAGGGAACACACATCACTGCCAAGTGCTGCATTTGCTGAGTAAAATCAAATGTCAGCAACACTGACTAGACACCTTGAGTTGTAAAGTGATGCAGACCTTGGTTTGATAAGTGTCTTAAGGGTAGTAGGCAGGGAGGATAACTGGAAACAACTTTCAAGCCCAGTGCCTGTGGGACCTGAGATATCCTTGCTGGATGCTTTGACATTGTGTAATTACAAGTGGCAGACATTAATTCCCTGGGGGCTGGCCAAACCAGGTCAAATGCATTAAGCTGTAAGAATGCAGGAGAGGCAGGAAGAATGCTTTTTTTTCCTCTCTGAAAGATGCTGGTGACTCTGGAAATTAAAAACTGGAAAAAAATGGGTTTCCTGGTTCAGAGATGTCGGTTGTCCCAGGACGGAAGCAAGCTGAGCTCTCGTGGTATTACAGCCATATGTTTCTGGTTGGGAAAGGCACAAACAAGATGTACCTGCTGGTCAGTGGCCACCACTTGTAGCTTGCCTGCTTTCTTGTACTTACACAATTGAATCTAGTTGCAAAGGACCGTTCTGTCTAATTTGCTGAATAAATACTGTTTCAAAGGAACATCTTTGAGTAACGTTTTCTACAGGAATGGGGCTGGCCTAAGTCTGTTTCCTAATCTTGCTGGTGGTGTGATCTGAGCCAGATTCATGCCTGATATTTCAGAAAACTTCATGCAGTGTGCAACTCATACACACGGGAATGCCAGATTGGTGAGCTGATAATCCAATACAGGTTCCCCAGGTGGCTGGAAAGGCATGTAAGCGAAACCCCTACATACACTGCTTAGCTTGTTTCTCTTCATCCCTGGAACAGCATTTTCCTGACACTTCCCCCATTGTTCTAGCAGCATTGCTTTTGCATTATTCATGGGAAGTTGGAGTGAAGATGTCACTGTTCAGTTCTTTAAGCTGTGGAATAACTTGACTGATTCAATGAAATAATTCCCATTACTGTCTATTGACTTTGAAACAAATCCTCTTTTTCCCAGCAGCAGGAGGTGAAATACACCTTAACTTCAGATGCTGATAGGTATTGTATCCACCTGGTCCCTAGAGGTGGACCTGCTGTCAGCCCTGGGCTGAGAGACCCAGGTGAACTGCAGAGGTCTGGTGGCAAGGGAGCTGAATAGGAAATACTATGAGAAAGCTCTCTGCTGACTTCAACAGAGATAAGGTCAGGCCTTCTTCATATCAAAAAGTATGCAACAGGAGACACTTTCTATACACAGTTCTCCAGTGGCCCTTAAATCTCGTACTAAGAATCCTGAATCTTGCCTTTGCCAATCTTTAACGATCGTGAAGGGAGTTTATTATTACAATATGCTTGTTTCTCCCAAATGAAGCGGGGGAAACATTAAGGAAGAATTGCCCTGCTAGCTGACAGTTATTCATTTCTTATAAGTGTTTAGAAGTCCAGATCATGTGTTTGTATTCTCAGGCTGTATTATTTTTCCCATGTTTTTTGAGGCCTCCACATCCTTTCTCAGCAGGGTTTTCCTCTTAACCTAAGCCATTATCAGTCACAGAAAAATTAGCACAACAAAGCAGCCCTGTAGCTCATTGCACATCTAAGGCAGGCACCAAAATGTTTTGTCCATGAACTAGCAAAGCCGATTTTTTTTTCTAAAGAAAGAGATAGTGCAGCTAGAAACGTTCTGTGTCTCTACTGGGGGTGACTCATGCAGCAGCTTGGATAGCTCATCCCAAGAGAGCTGTTCGCCCTGTAACTTCAGTGAAAGAAATTAAAATGCATTATAATAATAGCAGCATCTGATAAATCTGCTGCAGATAGGCAGAGCTGCAGGGTTTAGCAGAGCAAATAGGATGGCTTCAAAGAGCTATAACTCTGGGAGGATAAATTCTATGCACAAAACCTGGGTGTAACAAAGAAGCCCTCCTCTCACACATGCTGTGCGGCCTTTGAGAGATGAAGGATGTGGTCTGCTTTGTCTCTCAACAGACTGACCTCCCAGACACTGCCCAGCAGCCCATGGCTGAGGGCAGGGGCAGGCAGTGCAGGCAGTGTATGGTTTATGCGCTCTGCCAGTAGATGCTAGTAGGAGCCATTATTTTATTAAAAAAAAAAAAAAAAAAAAAAAAAAAAAAAAAAAGGACAAAACAATTATTCTAGTCCTCCAGCATATAAAGCACGCTGCACATTCATGAAAGGCCCCAAGACTGGTAAAAGGAAAATTAAAACTACTTCCACATCATCTATCTTTATACATTTGGCCAGCAAACTCAAATGCAATTCAGAAAGATGATGACTCAAAATATTTCATTTAGAAATAGTACTCACTCCAAACCATTTTAGAAAGTAATCTATATAACAAAATAAAGGTCAAGCGCCAATTAGTATTACATGCAATTTATAATGTTATATTTTAAGAGATGGGACTAAAATAGACTTGATTTATTTGTAATAGCTTTTCTCAATATGTCCAATTGCATGAATAGAAGGATAATTATAATGAGCAGGACCAGGCCCCAAAGGGTTACTGTGCAAAACCCTCTAAAATGGCAGATCTGTCTCTGCCAGGAGAGACATCTCTACAATGCTAATGCTATTATTCTATGAGAATGAAATACAGAGAATGTGGGTTTATAAAAAAAAAAAAAAAAAAAAAAAAAAAAAAAAAGGGCTCAGAGCATGCGCATTACTCCATGCTTCTTTCTGATACACTTAGGGTCAGGACAGAAAGCCACACTCAACCCTTCTTGCTCTTGCTCGTGCCCTTTCTTGCAGATGTTGATAGGGGCAGCTACAACAAAGGCAAAGCCACAGGTAACAACCAAGAGGTGTCTGTCAGATGCAAACATAAGGGTCTGGATGGTGGTCTGAGGGCAGTTTTCAATCACTCTGATCTGCCACATGCTCTGATCAGAGACCAGACTAGCCATTTTTTCCTCCCTCTGGGACCAACTATGAAATCAAGCCTTCCATGGGAGATGAAAACACCACCAACATTTCACAGGAATACTTTTGGCACACGATAGATGGTGGCTGAGTCCCACAGGTTTCCTAGACAAGTCCTTCAAAAGAAAGTTGTGGCATGGCGAGAGATCAGGGATGCACCATGCTGGAGGCTGCCGCAGCCTGTTTGTGTCCTGTTTGAGAGAAATGTTGCCCACATTGCTAAGACAGATAGTCCAGTGGGCAGCACTGCCAGGAGGAGGCACTCAACAGCTCTTCTCGTAAACCTGGACTGATGACAGATATTTTTCACCCAGTAAGCCTGTGCATGTAATCTGAACCAAAAATCTACTTGCACTTAGCACCCTTTAAATAGAAATTTTATCTAGCTCGTTACAGTCATTGTGGCTAATAATCACTGACAGATGTCTGAATAAAGCCAGGAAACGGCAACACAGCAGAGGAGTGGGTGGTGCATGTGCTGCCTTCAGTGACCAAGTTGTGAGTGTCGCTTCAATGAGGGGGACTGAGCCTATACTGTGACTATAAATTACACACCTCTGCTTCTGTTTTGAAGTATCTCCATATGGGAGTGAAGAGATACTGAAGCTACCCTAGATTCTCCAGTCTGTTGCTGGCATTGCTCCCAGAATGCAGCGTGCTGAAACTTTGAATTTACCATTACAGGGATGTTGGAGGAATTGCTTATCAAAAAAGGAAAAATATTTCTTTCCTAATAAAATAAAAATCCATGTAATGTTTTTTGCAACTAGAACTGAGTATAATGAAGAGACAAAACTGAAATCACAGAAGATGCTCTTGACGTGTTGATGTGCGTAGCCTTAGTCATCTGCCTTCAATTTTTTTACACTAATCTTTGAAAGCCAAAGATATAATGGAAAATGTAGGAAATTGAACTGTTGAAATTAAAAAAATAAATTAGGTTCGGTTGTGCAGGTAATCTTGCATGCTTTTTTTTTTATCTTTTTTTTTTTTGCCAGCGTATATTCTAGCCATACTGAGATAAGCTAATTGGAAAAAGAGAGGACTGTGAGCTTGAAGAGTCGTGAAAAGCTGGTTTCAAAATACCTCCCTTGATTATAGAATTTCCATTTCTTCAGTTGCTTGGTGGCATAAATCACCCCATCATGGCTAGAGAAAAAAGCCATGCAATTTCCTATATTTCAAATTGTATATTTGATTGCTATGTTTATAATCTGTGTAAATAACCTAAAGCACTTTAAAGAAGGAAAAGAAACATAATATAGAATAATTCACCATGTACATCCAGACACCTTGAAATTCATTGTGGACAATTTCTACGTAATTAATGAACAAAGGTTCTTAACTTCAGCCAGCTGTAATGAACTCCATGTTACTAAAGCACTGATTAGTCCTTCCGTGGTGGTAGGAGATAAACAGGAAAAGGCAGCTAAACTCAGAAGCATGAAAGGCTGTGGAAAATCACATTGGAGGTTAGACCCAGGAAAAAACCTCTAATTGGCTAGTTTGCATCCTAACTGATCAATTATCATCAGTAGTCTAGTAAGAATACTGTCTGCTTGGCCCTACACCTTCTTTGAAGAACCAATTGGAGAGCACTGACAGGCACACGTACCGCAATCGTGCACACTTTCTGTCATTTGCTGGAGGAATGGCTTTGAATAAACGGTGAATCATACTGCCTGGTGATGCACGCAGCACATTTTAATTAGCTTTGTCAACTAACTCTCAGCCTTCTGGATGACTTGTACTTGCTGTACAAGCTGGCAGAGAAACTATCACCTTTCCCACAAATTAGTTTTGGCCAGCCTTGTTAGATGACTGTCAGCTCATAATAACAATGTGTATCTTGAAGGGCTTTGCATCAGTCTGATGAACTACAGTAACAGCAGTAGTCTGTTAACAAGGTAGTAAAGTGAAAAGTGTGTTTATTTTGATATATGATCTTTCAGTATGTTTTTTAAGTAGCTAGGACAAAGAAAAATGATCAGGAATACCAGAAATACCAGGCCAGCGGACACACAAGGGAAGGCTGTCACTGAAAGGTTAAGCGTTATTCATTGTTGCTGTGTTTTCTAAGGCTTGTGAAGGTCCAACCCTAAGGGCCTAGGTGAAACATAAAAGCTATTAAAAAAAAAAAAAAAGGCAAAAAGAGGTTAGAAAAGGAAGTTTAGTCATCCTCTCCCTTTGCATGCAATTCCTGTCCTGTTTGCATTGCCTGTAGGTGAACTAGGTCACCTAAACCTAACAATGACTTGTGCTTTTGCCACCTCAGTTTCAGCCGTTTGTACTTGACCGTGAAGAGGAGCACCTGAACACAGTCTCCTTTTCTAACATGTCTAAGTTGTTGTGACATTAATGGTTACCTGTGCATTGTCAGAGGTCATCAGGGACTCTTAAGGCTCAATTCTGGCACATATAATGCACAAGGAAGAGATGATCCAGCCACATTAGTTGTGGTGAATATAGCATGTGGCCTGTAGTTGTTAACAATTTTGGTTTCAGTAATTAGTCTGGCATTGAACCCACCACAACATTTCAAGGTCTCACAATTTTTGCAAGTTCTGTGCCTTGCCCAACCTCTAGGTTTTCCTCCCATCATGCCAAATCCTGTGTCTGTAGTCCTCCATGCATATGCTATCTGTAAGTCCCATACAGAAACCAAAATGGAAATGTATGCAGAAAATCACAATGATGTCCATGTAGGTTATGGCTTTTTTTCCTATATAGGTAGGTCTGAAAAGTGCCCTGATGTGTCTCGGCTGTGACTTAAGGAGGAAATAATTGACAACAATTTTTCTCTGTTAATTTAAGCTACATCTCAATGTTTTGGTTTGTTTCACTACACCTGCAGCTGAAAAAAGTGTCACTGTATGTGTTACAAAAGCTGTGTGTAAATACCTGTCTCTGATAGGGAGAGACAATTTGTTGGTTGGTTGGCAATATTTAGTTTCTTCCAAAAAAAAATACTAATCCCCACGTGCCAAATCAATGCAGTTGATTTCCCATTCCCCTCCTCTTGCCATTTCCCTTACACCTCAAATGTTACAACGTTGTGTCAAGACTCGAGTTCCCTCTCTCCAGTAAATTGTTATTTAAACAATCTGGTTAAATCAGGAGAACAACGATCCTAATTCTCTGTCCAAGCCACCTATTCAGACTAAAAAAAGTTTGCATGAGAAGTGATCAATACTTAATTTACTTAAGTAATTTGGGAGCTCTCCAGTGCAGAGGTCTGAGAGACGCCTGCCTTCTCTGTTATTTTTACAGATTTCTGGAAAGACGCCATGTCTTCCATTCCTGTTTCTGACATAGAAAAAGGACAGGCAGATCTAACTGTACTAAAAATGAAAACATGCTTAGCTGAGAGGCACTAGCTGCATCTTGAGATCATAAAAACAGTGACTATTTTATAAAAAGACATCTACGGAAAGTGGCTCAGTGGCAATTTACAAAATCAGATCCAAAGAGGTATTGAGACACTGGACTCCCATTTCATCTGATGAGATATACATGCCATAAAAATCTTGGGAGCCTGGGCTAGGAGCAAGATGAGCTAGTTGAAATTGGTGCTGGCAAGCTCAGCACTCCCAGGGTGTGGTGGCTAAACACCACCTGAAAAACAAAAATACTGTTGGGTTTGTTGGTAGGGTTGTGGGTTTTTTTCCAGCTCCAGACTTTGTATATTCCCTGGACAAGTTGTGTGGGCTCCGTTTCAGGTCCTCAGGGTTATTCAGGTTTTGAACTAGTATTGATCGTATCTCTTGTCTAATCTGTATGTGAGAAGCAGTACTTAAATACCTCAAGGATCTCAGCTTTTCTGTCCTAGAGAAATGTGAAAACGGGAGTAACAATTATTCTGATATCATAGACAGATGGAAGAAGGAGTCACTTTTTATAAACTTTGCTAGACTTTCAAGTACCTGCCCATTTAGTATCTCTTAAAAACACAAGTGGAAGTGTGATTTGGCAGCAATGAGGGTTTTACACATACACAGGCCATTCCCAACCTAAGTCTCTAGGGAGTAACCCCATGTTTCTGTCCTCACCTTACTTGTCTTCTTTTCCCCAGCACCTGTGGCTAATTATGTGCAATCAGTAAATTACTAATCCCCACACAAATCAGTGGGGAGGGAGGGTGTCAGCTGCTTTTGAGTACTAATATATTAGGAGCTATTCAGATTCTGCATATGAAAACACAATGATTACTGTGATGTATCCCTGTGCCTTCTCTTATTGACATTTTCTGACTTGCATAGCTCCAAAATGGTAGACTTGAGTTTGCATCATCTATATCCAATTAACCATACTGGGAGTGATTCTCAAACTTCTAGCACAACGTCCAGGAGTGTGTTGTGATCATAAATCATATGTGGGGCTAATTGGTAAGTAATTTCAGAGTGTTACCTTGTTATTCTCTGCTGTCAGATCATAACCACTGAAACTGGCAGAAATGTAGGATGTTGCCCTTAATTTCTCTGCCTTTCAGAAGCCCAGCTACTGGAATAGATTAATGGCCTTTGTTTGCTCCAATGACCTAACTTAGTTTGCAGGCTTTATGACTGTGAAGTGTGAAATGTTATCTACATTTAGGAGATTCTGCATTTCTCTGTTTGTTCCCCCTGATTAAGGGAACATAATAGTCAGCTGAATTCTGGCAGAAGGATTTTTATTGTTCGGGTCTTTTTAAGAAATCCTTGCCAATTCAGCTGCACTAGCCATTAAAAACTGGCTGGTTGTCATAATGCATCATGGAGTTGAACAGTGAGTCTTGAACTCTTTCACACTCTACCAGTGATGATCTGAGAGAGACAAAAAGCTGACAGCTTCTTTTTCTGTGTAAAGCTTTAAAAATTCACTGTCAAAGAAGTAGTGAAAACTCTTTCTTTTTCCCAAAAGCCAGCTGCTTTGTGCATTAACTTATTTTATTTCATCCTTTCTGTAGGAGCTCTTCTCATATCACTTCTCTTTGTGGTTGTAGGACATTGACCTGTGCTGCCAGGACAATGTACCTCCATCCTTTTATCCGGCGCTGGGAGCTTCCCTCTTCTGCCTTCACTGTAGAGCCCTTTGCTGCTGCTCTGTACTTCAGAAGTTCCACAACATGTGGAGCTGCTGCTCTGAGATGTGGTGGAGTGTCTGCAGGGAGAGATCTATGTCTATCCTAGTTGATGAACACTCCTCAGGTGACCCAGAAAAGAAGCCCACAGTAGATCTGGAAAGGAGAAAAGTCACAGTATTCACTCCCAGAAATTGCAAACATTGAACTAGTTTGAGCGTTCTCTGATATCAGCTGTTCTGTGGATTATAATTTATATTTTGACTTCAATCTCTTGCAGCATTTTCTTTTTCAGAAGTTTCAAGTATGCATCTCACACTGTGTAATGGGGTTCACATTTTTCCTTCCTTCTTTCTCAGTCTTAGGTTTCTGCAGTTTTATGTAGACTTGCAGCAGCTGCTGTCCCATACTTGGAAATAATTTCCCCCAAATAATTTATAGGTGCCAAATACTTGCCATTTGAGTCAGCATATAACTCTACTTTCTTGGCAGTGGCAAGTGAGTGCACGTAAGTTATCCCATTAACCTCAATAAGGCATCACTTCAATGTTACTAATTTTAACAGTCAGAGATGTAAAAGCTTTGTAATTTTGGTTTCAGGGAAAAGTGCCTCAAATTTTCATCTTGTTTTTGTCTCTATCTTGTTTCTGAGGGAATTTTGGAAGGTAAAATAGTTTTAAAGCATGTTTACTTCAAAGAACAGACACACAAGTGAATAGGGCCATTGTGTCATAGTCTGCTTTAGGAAATCATTGTGTCACGATGGTAACATTTCTTCCAATACCTAATGACTCTTTATAGGACCATTAAAAAGTAGAGTTTGTATTTAAAATAATCTTTTTATCCAGAGTCTAGAGAAGTCTTTTAGCTCAAAATCTTCCACTGACTTTTTTTCATTCAAATAGAGCCTTTATTCAAGTTTATTTAAAGCAAAATGTAACGTTCTCCCTTCGCATTGTACTGTTCCACTTGAAATGCTCTATCTTTTCTTATAGGAAAACAATTTTCTGTCCCGAAAGCATCAGCAGTAGTTGTAAAGATGCTTGTTACATCGCCACCTAGTGATTTAAAAACACTGCAAACCTTACCTGAAGAGAGTTTCTCAATAGCCAATTGTAAGTCACAGTACTAAAGACACGTGCCAGTGCTTACATGTGGAATCCGAAATTGAACATGAGTGACTTCTTAGTATATGAACAAGTAATCTTTTTGTTGCTGTAAATGTACTTTTATATGAATTGGATAGAAGAGGAGGAAGAAATATGCTGAAAAGCCTTGAGTATACAGCTGAGAAAAGTACTAATACATCCATTTAAAGAACTATTGATTTGGTGTACTGAAGCACAGTGGCACTAACTAAAAATTATCTGTGCATCGGCAAGTAAGAAGTTTCTTCCATTCTATTTGGCTTTTGACACAATTTGTATTATTACTTGGAGTACTGTGTCCAGCTCTGGGGTCCCCAACATAAGATGGACATGGACCTGTTGGGGTGGGTCCAGAGGAAGGCTACAAGAATGATCAGTGGGCTAGAGCACCTCTCCTGTGAAGACAAGCTGAGATAGTTGAAGTTGTTCAGCCTGGAGAAAAAAAAGCCCTGGGGAGACCCTCTAGCAGCCTTCCAGTGCCTGAAGGGGGCCTCCAGGAAAGATGGCCAGGGACGCTTTATCAGGGAGTGTATTGATAGGACAAGGGTTAACAGTTTAAACTGAAAGAGGGGAGATTTAGATTAGATATCGGGAAGAAATTCTTTCCTGTGAGGGTGGTGAGACAATGGAACAGGTTGCCCAGAGAAGTTGTGGATGCCCCATCCCTAGAAGTGTTCAAGGCCAGGCTGGATGGGGCTTTGAGCAACCTGGTCTCGTGGGAAGAGTCCCTGCCCATGGCAGGGGGTTGGAACTGGGTGATCTTTAAGGTCCCTTCCAATCCAAGCCATTTTTTGATTCTATGATTATCTGGTTTTGTACTCTGTATTCCTGTGCTGAGTATTCATATTAAGCTATAGTTAAGATGGTATGGGAAACAAATGTATGGTATGCTTTTACAACATAATAGAATTGCCTGGCCAGTACTAGCTTGCTGTTACGTTTGACAGTTACAAGGTGAGCAACTGTGGAATAACCATGTATGCATGGTCTTCATATTTTTGAGGGAGGTGAAATATCCCTCAAAAAAAAACCAAAACAGGTGCTGCTTTTGATTTGAACATGTGGTAGCACTGGCAAATAATATGATTTGTGAGCTTTTCTTAAGCAAGGCCAAGTAACAGATGTTAGGCAGAACCTGATTCCCTGGTATTATTATTCACAGCTGTGCTGAATGGGCAAGGATGTAATTTCTAATCTGAGAGACCAAAAGCCCTTTTACTTCTTGTAACAAGATCACTTCTCACTGTTCGTGTTGCTCAGTGTCCTTTTTCTGTTTGCATACTATGAGACCCATCTTCACTTGGAGTTACTATCAGAGGCAGTTTTGTCAGCCTGTGGAGAGCAGAGAGACTTTTGCTTGGGTAATGTCCCACAGTTCTGCAAATTTCAT
The DNA here is from genome assembly GCF_001431845.1 of Calidris pugnax. Lineage (NCBI taxonomy): Eukaryota > Metazoa > Chordata > Aves > Charadriiformes > Scolopacidae > Calidris > Calidris pugnax. The sequence goes on from NW_015091111.1 coordinate 1,868,517, forward strand.
GTCTGAAAGTGATAAGCTGGATGTTGTGACCCTACATTATTGCCCAAATATTTCCCTCGTAATAATAGGCTCTGTTAGATACAAATCTGTGTAAAGTAACAGTGACTGACATAACCTTCCTCATAAGTTAAACCAGTGTCCACCTATCTAAAATATCCTTTCTTTAGAGTAAGCAGAGGGAGAGATGAAATCTCACTTTCTGGCAGTATTGATACCTCCACCATTGCCATTGGGTTCTCAGGAGCCACAGGTAAGAGTGCAAATATGGGTCCTTCTGTTTTCAGACTGGATGTTTTGCACTGGCAGCTAATTTACGCCTTCTCCCCACCCCTCTCCCGTCTCCTACCTCCTTGTCCATCCATCCACGCCCCCCACCT
>NW_015091111.1:1869223-1916910 GCF_001431845.1 Calidris pugnax
CCCCCCCCCCGCAAGTCTTTTATTCTTAGCCTGGCCTTTGGTCCATTGTGTTATTTACTCATTTCTGAAGTGATTTTGGGATCTGGTTTGGACAGAGACATTTCCTCACACACAGTTACACCTCTCTGCACAAAAGACATGAAGTGGTGCCTTGAGTTGTAGTCTGCCCCAGAGCTGAGATAGTGCTTTGTAGGTGAGCAATTTTTTAAATTTCTTAAAATCATTTGGGTGCCCCAATAAAGAACCGTGGATCAGTACTCAGATGCTTAGCTCTAGAATATTGTCTGCTGTCTTACTGGTAGGGCAAGAGTATGTCTACTCTGAAAAGTATTTCCAAATGTCTAGGGCATGTTTCTCCCAGAAAAATGTTGCAGAAGGGGAGTACGGCCTTTCAGCATCAAATAAGATAGAGCAGAGATCAGTTTAATTAAGCTATGTAGGTCTAAAGGATTTTACAGTGTGCAGAGGAGTGTGAGGTGAAAGGTAGGGGTAGGAGCAATGAGCAGAGACAAGGAGTCCTCAGAAGGATCATTCATGACTTGCTTAGCAAATACACCTTAAAAACACTACGTTTTGCTACTTGCTGCTGTAGTGCCCATGTAAGATGCCAGGGAGAGCATCACCCTGCAGTCACCCATGCAGCTCGTAGCACTGTGCTGCTGCTGCTTGCACAAAGAGTAGTCAAATGGACTGGAGGGTGTTAAGGTGTGACTGATGGGGAAGCCAGACGGTCCTAAATCTTTAGCCGTAAAGTACAGATTCTCTCAATCCATTAGGGCTTCTGAAGACTTGGTGGAATAATCCAGGTGTCAGCTAAGCCACATCCTCCATAAATGGAAAAATCTGTGAGGGGCATTTGTTGACATTTCATTAACAAGTCCTGCCAAATAAAATCTGCTGCCCACGTAGGTCCTTTATTTATCAGCTGCCAAGACTGCTAGCCAGATAGCTCTGAGAAGGGAGTTAGATGTGGATTCTAAGGCTGAAACCTTCCTCTTAAAATTTAGAGAGAAACTTTTTCACTTTGGTTGCTAAGTTATTTACTTTCAGAAGCTTTCACTTTGGTGATGCTTTAGATAAACTGTGCTTAACTTCTGTATTTAATCCAAAAGCTCAATGGCAAAGGTGAAAGAAGGTACTGATAATGAAGACAACAAGGGAGGTTGTTTGTAGTGCTGGAAGATAAGACTTTTGTATAGTTGACTGCTTTCTAAACTTAGTTCTCTTTTTTTTTTTTTTGAACCAGAGATGCTACTGAGAGCTTGTTTTGCACAAAACTTCCTCAGCTGAAAGATACTCATATATTTTGATTCACTTGTATTTTTTGTATTTATACCCTCCTTGTTGACATATAAGTGTAATTTGATTTTTGAGCTGCAGTACCAGTATCTATATCTGTGGCTTGTATTAGTGGTGGGGAAGACACTGATTGCAAAAACCTAGCATATTTGAAGAAATTCTGAAGATAGTGTAAATATCTGCATTTAACAAAGTGGGAAAGGTGAACTAATGGCATTATACTAAAGCAACCTATAAAAGGTTCCCTTGCAAGCCCACAAAAGAGACAGGAAATAAGAGGGTATAAAATACTAAGGTATTTTCCCCAGAGAATGTATGAAAGGAGCTTCACAGGCTGTCTGGAACTTTAAACCTGGAGGTTCCCTCTGTCCCAAACAGTTAATCAGCATTTACCATGTCCCTTCAGTGAGGTATAAGGAAAGTCTTAACTCTCTTGAGCTCTGCGATGGCTCTGTAAGTCACACACTGTGCTGCAAAATGATGCTACAGGCAATTTGTCCCTGAGAAAGCACCACAGAAGCTTTAAAACTCAGGAATTAATTTTCTTTTTATTTCATGTCATTGCAAGGCTAATTACTGATAAGCTGACTGCACTGATGACTTGTATTACTGTGTGGGAGTCATCAATTTACCTCAATAACACACCGAGTAAAGAACAGAGATAGGTTTTTGTTCCTTGGGCTCTTTTATGGATTTAGAACTATAATACATGTCTTTTTTCCATTGTGTTCAGGAATAAATACCATCATAAATTGGGCTGTGCATATATAAATTTAGTTCATCCTCAGATGACAGAATAGAAAGTTATCCTGACTTTAAATGCTGTATATGGTAGAAAGGTAGTTTATGTTGGTGGAGTTTTGTTCACAGTGTGATGGAGGTCACAGATAGAAGTCAACACTAATGACCTGCAGTGTCTTAAGAAGCGATCTGATTTTTGCTATGAGAACTTAGGGTCCCACGGGAAGGCTAACCCAACTGAGGAATCATTTTCTACCCTGGAAAACTGCATCTCCCTCAAGAGCCAGGACTGAAGACAACTCTTCTCTCCGCTATACTCTCCACTGAAGCTCATGAATCTTTTGTCTGTAGTTGTTTTACCTCATCTGTGTATTTTAGATTCTTTCTTTCCCATTGCCCTATGAAATCCGTGTCTGTACCTACTGTGAGTGAATTATAGAGCAACAATTCATATATTTATTCACAATTTCCTCAAAAACAGCAGCTCAGTTTCATAGAATCATAGAAACATTTAGGTTGAAAAAGACCTTTAAGATCATCCAGTCCAACCATTAACCTAACACTGCCAAGTCCACCACTAAACTAAGCGCCAGATCTACACAACTTTTAAATACCTCTAGGGATGGCAACTCAATCACTTCTTCAGGCAACCCGTTCCAATGCTTGACAGCCCTTCCAGTGAATACATTTTTCCTAATATCTAAAGCTCACCACACAAGTTGAGGTCACTTCCTCTTGTCCTATCACTTTTTACCTGGGAAAAAACCAACCCCCACCTCACTACAACCTCCTTTCAGGTAGTAGTAGAGAGTCATAAAGTCTCCCCTCAGCCTCCTTTTCTCCAGGTTAATCAAGCCCAGTTTCCTCAGCTGCTCCTCATAAGACTTGTGCTCTATGCCTTTCACCGGCTTTGTTGCTCTTCTTTGGACACATTCCAGCAGGTCTTTGTGCTTCTGACTGCGTTATTAATGCCTGAAAATGCAGAAGACCTGAGACTTTTCCTGTTGTTCTGGCATTCTTAAAGCTTTTTCCTGTTAAATATCTCTGGCACAAAGAATACACTTGCCCAGTCTTCTTTAGAGGAACAGATTGGTGTCTGGCAGCTCTATTTTGCCATCTTTTTTACAAAGCTTTAGAACTGAGAGTGATTTAGAACTTATTCTGCTGTCAAATTTAGATTAAGTTGGCCAATGTGGTTTTAAAAGTTGCTGCAAAGCTAGGACTGAGTACCCCTTTGGAATCCCAGCTAAAAACTAAGTTATATCTATAGTTCTGTGCTGTTGTACAAAATGTCTATGGTAATTTTTTACTGTTCAGCAGAGAAATGTTTTACTAGATCTTTATACTTTGAATTTACATAAAAGTGACTCTTTGTATTTTCTAAGATCCTGTTTGGGAAATAAATGGGATATTTCGTGATGTTGAAGTGGGTTCAAACACACCTTTGAATTTATTCTCCTTTTCAGCTTCTGAGTTATCAGCTGAAACACAGCACCACTCCATAAATAGCTCAAGATCGAATGAATGAAGAAATACACTGCAATGCCTTCTTTTCCTAAAAAAGGGAAGGAACATCTTCACTGAGTAGCTTTTTGAGCGCCAAATAAATCCTAATTGTTGCATCGTCTCTGAGTCTCACTCTACAGCAGTAGCTGTGCCTTTAATGTACTTGATGTCCTTTGCTTTGCTGTTAATTTCACCTGAGACTGTAAGCAAAATTAATAAAAGGGCCATCTGTGATGGATAGTTCTGTCCTGAGAAGTTCCACTGAGTGGTCTAGTAGCCATCAGACATTTTGCCTTTGTATATGTCAGATCACAAGGCATGAAGGTGGTTCTTGGAACGTTGCAATGTAAGCACCCAATATATTAATTTCTATAGGTGTAGATTTTTTCTGCTCCATTGACTATTCTGTAAAATTAGCTGTTAAAAGTACACTGGCAGGGCAGGTCATTTATGTCAGAAGAGAATGTTCTCTTTGGCCATTTGTAAAACTTCATGTTTGTTGGAGAGATATAGAGAGTCATTACGCATGATCAAATAATACACAATTGCAAGAATGTTGGATTAATTTATTCCCTGTGGTAAAATGGCTTATCACCACTGCTTTTGATTTATATTTAATTGAGCATCAAGTCTCTTACAATAAAGTTGAAATTATTGGAATTTTTGTGAAACTTTAGTTTATCTATTTACAACCATCTGTCGACAATGTTTGGAGTCTTTTTACCCAGGATGAAATGTAGTAACATTGACATGTAGTGAAGAACTGCTTGATGCACCATCATATCACAAGAAATTGCAGTGCAAATAATTGTATGGTTTGCCTAATATGGAAGTTTATGTAACAAGGCTCCTGTCAGTCAGAATTTCACTGGACATGATGATCTACAAATGTTTTGTAAGAGAAGATCCAGTTCAAATGTGTTTGTTAGGTATGACAGCCATGAAGGCAAGTAGGACTACTCCTGAGGTCACAACAGAAATCTGTCTCAGAATCAGCCCTGCTCCCTCCTCTTTCTGCTCTTTATTATTCCCACCTCATCTTGATTCTTCTTCCATGTGCACAATCCTTCAGTCAGAGTCCACGGACTACATTGAAGAGGGAGATTATGGGGAGGAAAATGGTTGAGAAAAAATAGCTTGCAACAACTTGGTGTCTCAGGAATTATTAAAATATACTAAAGTTTGTACGGGGAGCTGGAATGAAAGAATAAAGAGAATGGTAATAGAATATGACTAACATCCTAATTCAAAAAAAACCAGAAAGACAGAAGGGCACAATTAGTGATCAGCAGGCAATGCAAATTTGGGTTATGAAATTATTCATTAATAACCAGGATTTTGCTAGCATTTCTTTAAGGCATTTTTAGTTTAAGTCTAGCAGATGGTATATCTTGTAGTTCACAGTAAGAGACTGGCCATTATCTTGAGCAACCAGGTCTGAAGACATTTGGAGCTAATTTATATGACTAGAGTTTGATTGTGATGTGGGATTGTCATAGGGCCCAGGAAAGGCAGAACCAATGCTACCAGAGAGATTAGGGGTTCCTAAAAAGGGATCTGTGGGTGAAAGTATTGTAGGGAGAGGTAATACTGTCTTTGGAACAAATGGTTGTACCAGCTGAGGCTACCACAGCTGTGACATCCCTTCTGCAGCTACAGGAAGGACATTGAAGTGCTGGAGTGTGTCCAGAGGAGAGCCCCCAAGCTAGTGAGTGGTCTAGATGAGGAGAGGCTGAGGGAACTGGGCATGTTTAGTTTGGAGAAGAGGAGACTGAGGGGAGACCTCATTGCCCTCTACAACTACCTGAAAGGAGGTTGTAGAGAGGTGGATGTGGGTCTCTTCTCCCAAGTGAATAATGGCCGGAGCAGAGGAAATGGTCTGAAGTTGCAGCATGGAAAGTTGAGATTAAATATTAGGAAGAATTACTTTACTGAGAGAGTGGTCAGGCACTGGAACAGCCTGCCCAGGGAGATGGTGGAGTCACCATCCCTGGAGGTATTTAAGAAACGTGGAGACAGTGCCCAAGATGATTGATTTGTGGGTGGGTGTGATGTGGTGGGGTGTTGTGGTTTTTGTTTTGTTGGTTTTGTTTTGTTGTTGGTTTTTTTTGTTAGTTTGTTTTTTTGTTTTCTTTTTTTTTTTTTTTATTTTTTTTTTTTTTTATTTTTTTTTTTTTTTATTTTTTTTTTTTTTTATTTTTTTTTTTTTTTATTTTTTTTTTTTTTTATTTTTTTTTTTTTTTATTTTTTTTTTTTTTTATTTTTTTTTTTTTTTATTTTTTTTTTTTTTTATTTTTTTTTTTTTTTGAGGTTGGACTCAATCTCAGAGGTCCCTTCCAGCCATGGTGATTTCATGATTCTGTGATTGTGGAGAGATTATTTGTCTCAGATATCAGATCATCTGTCTGCCAAAGAGATCACAGAGCATGAAGAGGGTTGGAGGGGAGGGGAGGAGAGAGGAGCCAGGGGGAGGGGAAACCAAACAAACTAAGCAGTATCATCTGCTTAGATCAATGCATCTAATCGCAGATAATATCACTTTCTGTAAATCCTTAGATCACCACATCAGCACTGTTAACAGCACTACAGACATACACAAAAGTAATTGACTCCCATTTTTAAAAGTGTCTCAGTTGAACCACTCTTTGGGGATTCTTCTGTTGTTTTTCAGGATACAATATCGACTACTTCTTAAAATTTTATTCAGTACAACTGACTGGCCAATGTAAGCAATGTAGGGTGTTTCATTTTACTTTGGCTAAGTAACTGCACTTAAACATGCATGCTGATTTGGTTACCCTGTAGGTTTGTTCTTCCTCTTGCTCTCTGCTCTTCTAGGAGAACTGTTGTGCCAAGATCTGGCTGCAGGTCACAGTGTTGCTTACTTGCACTATAGATTTCTCTCAGTCCGCAAGAAACATGTGAATTTGGAGCTCCTTGAACGACTGAGTGTTGGACACCAATGACAGAAGTGAGCAGTCTCCTGCCATCCACACACCCAGCCCGCTCTGGGGTCACTAGAGGAATAAGCACACCCAGCTGCCCGCACTGTGCCACCTACAGTGCTCACCAGAAGGGCATCACCAGAGTGCAAGCTGCCCCCACACCAACACCAGGCACCAGAACAGATTCACTTTGCAGAAGTGAGATGGTTTTCCAACACTGTATAGTGTCACTTTTGGTGAATTGCAACCCATGAGTAGCTCTGTGCTGAATATCTAAGGAAGGCTGTTTGAGACAGGGAAAAAAAATATCCCTCTGAAGCTTAATTTCCCAGCACTTCAGTAGGGCAGATACAGCAGGGTTAGGGAGGGATTCTGTACATGCATACTTTACCTTTTGCTGGCTGTTCCCCATGATCAGCTCTCTCATGGTTTCCAAGACTGTCGGCTTTCCCGTAGCAAGGAGGAGATGAAGTGTGTCCCCACTTCTCGGCAGGCTCTAGCCATGGCTAGGGAAGGATTTAGCCAGTAGATGGCATCAGCAGTATAGACAGGCTCCAGGCAATCTTGCACCGGGTCTTCAGACTCCGCTCTGCTGCGAAGTTGAAACCCCACGCGGGTTGACTGGGGTAACTCCAGACTCGACTCATGTTGGGTCTCCTCCACACCCTGTGGACAAGTTTCTGGCAGCTCCTCTGTCTGCACCTTGCACAGAGGATTTTTTCTGATCCAAGCTCGGGATAATGCTTGGTTGTGCTGTGTTCAACCCGACCCCTGGTGGCACATCTGTATCGTATCAGGCGTTTTGAGATGGTCACGACATCCGAGAGCATCAGCATGTAAATTTGGCAGGGCTGTGGCCAATAACTCAACGAATACAAACAAGGTTGGTGAGCTGCCCTTCACAACATACATCTGATGTAGTCTTTCATGGTCGAGGCAGCACTTCTGAGGCTGTTCTAATCTCAGAATGAGGTTTGATATCATAAACTCATACTAATTCTAGTTGGCACACTCCTGCCATGAGAAAAGTTACCTGGCTAGACCAGTTTTGCCTTCCCCAGCAGTATCCTTATTCCAGGGTGGACATCAGGGTTCCTGAAGCTTACATTGTCAGAAGTGGCATTAACTACAAATTTAATGTTGGATTGCCCATCTTTAACTTTCAGTGTTTTAATATGTACTCAAACATTCCAACAGACACGTAAGTATCCAAATCTTTCTTATCCACTTATTTCTACTTTTTAAAAAATAATTAGTTCCTATCTTCTGATCATCTTCATGGGTTGCTGAGCTTTTAGTGGCATATTGTGAACCTGGAGCCTTGCACCACACTCCAGCTCCTCACTGCACAATGTATTGATCACCTAAAGAGTAAAACTGTCCCTACACAAGTGGTTTTGCAGCATGTACTTAAGAAGCAGAGTATGGAAACAAGAGGGAAACATAGGGAAGCAGTGACATTGCTTAGGCTGCCAGCACTTAGTGGAGAATACAGGGCTTCATGAACTCATGGGCTGACCATGACAGCTATTTTCAAGACCATGCATGTTTTTGCATCGAATTTGTCTAAATAATAGATTAGATGGCTTCCCAGGCACCTACTGTAGTCAGCAAGGATAGAGATTGGTGCTCTGGATTGCCTTCTACAAGAACTTGCCTCAGTGTTTCCTAGAGGGGTAGAAGCACAAGCTAGCCTAGTCAGGTACTTAATGCAGGCATCATTTATATATGAAAGAGTTATATTAGGTCAGACTACAGGCTTGGTGACCATTAGAAGGAAAGTTCAGACAGATAATCTTCCTGCATGCTCCTCCACAATGGATTGTGTCCCACATTAGTAAAATTGCACTAGGACCAAATTTGACTTGTACAATATGTGGTGGGTGGAAAAAGAGAGGATACTTTAATGTACTCTAGAAAAAGACCAAGCCAAGTTTTTTGTGAAGCAGGCTGTGCTTTAGCAAAATCTTGACTGTGAACTGAGTTAATTAAATCAATGAATTTGAATTTCCTGAATGTATGGAGGTTGTCTAGACTAGAGAACTTTGCAGTAGCGCTAAGTTCAGTGATGCACTTATGTACACATATCAGGTCCTTTTGTATTTGACTTCTGGTTGGAGTCTTTTGGGTGCATTCCATGTTTAAAGCTGCACAGTTACAAGGCCAAGAAACTTCTTAAAGTGAAACGAGAAATTCTAACTTGCTGTCAGTCTGTCAAAGTAAATTAGAGTGGCATAAGTCCCATCTTAGAGCAGTAAATTTACCTTGAGGGGTGATATTGGACATGCATGCTAGAGTAAATAAATGCATTGTGTTCTCCACCTCTGAATTAATACTTTACCCATCTGACTTCCCTGTCATTTGGTTTTCTTTCCCTGTGAGGGAGCTCTTGGTCTCTTCTCACAGTTTTGAATACTATCCTAAAAACAGGTGTTTGTTGGCCAAAAATAGGGACCGAGGCAGGTATGAGGAATGACAAGGAAGCCAGTGGCTGAGAAGCTTTGTTTCAAGCAGCTGGCTGAATGGCAGAATGAAATTGGTGGTAAGCCAAAGCATAGTAGGCTGGAGACAGTCTCCAGAAGGAGACGGCAACGTGGAGTGTTGTGGGTAATCTAGATGTGCAAGTACATAGCCCCTAGCAGCATCACATTGTGCTCAGGTCAGATAACTCTGTTTTTCTAAGCTGTATATTTGAGTGGATATTTTGTAAGACGAACCAGACAGTCCCCAGTTGAGTTTTTCTTGGAATTATGATGTTGTGACTTCCTTAAATAGGATTATTTTTTTTTATCTGTAAGTTTTCTTTTGATTGCAAAGTAAACAAGTTAAACTAACACCCAGCTTAAAATCAGCAGCATTTGGGGCCACAAGTCTAGTGGTTTTAGGTTCCATCAAGAGCATATTATTATAGCTTCTTACTGTATTTTTTCCCCTCCAAAATTATGTTAGGTTTTACGCCAGCTGATTCTCATTGTGGTTTTTATGTCTCCAGGAGACTTTCAGAGGTCTGAGGATGTAAGCCAGCTTGTGGATTTCTTCTTTGTTGTTTTTTAACTCACACACTGTCACGTTCCAAGTCCCCTTTCACTGTCAGTCTTGACAGAACATCTCAGAACCCCTCAAATCACTGGATATCTTAGAACATACAACAAGTGTATCGGTTTTCTCTCCACTTTCAGAGCTTTTGGGTTTCAGTTCTTCTATGTCTTTCACCATTCCTAAGCAGTTAGGAAGTCTAGAAACTTGTTTTATTTCTTCTTCGTGAAAATTGGCTGTCTCATCTACTTACATATCTTCAGAACCTGTAGAGAACATGAGTAAATTATCAGTAAAATCACAAGCATTAATAATATTGCTTTCCTACTGCTTTAAGTCACAAGTTTATTCACCATTGTCTGAAAGTCCCTTAGCATGACTGTCAAATGAGATTCATAGGAATGACCTGATTGAAAAAGACTTCTGCAAGGCATATGAAGCTCATACTCATGTTTCATATTCTTTCACATTGTTGAAGCGCTCCATAGTGAAAATGACATCAAGTGTTACATTTCACCATGGATATAAATTTCAGATTCCCACTCAAGTGACAATTGCCTTGTTTCTAAGAAAAACTCTGGTTTTGCTCCTTGTGGCTTCTAGATTTGCCGTTTGCAAATGACATCAATGTCATTGTTTGATAACAGAGAATTACCTTTTCATATTAATTGTCTGATGACATTACATCTAAATACTTTGAGGTAGTATCCCTGTAGGGTCTTTGCACAGCAGGTCTGAAGTCACAAGAGTTTTTTGCATGTGACTGAAACTTCCTCCACATGGGGCATCTGTGGAGCATGATGTTCATCCAACTGCTAGTCAAGAACACCACAGAACAGGTGATAGGGCATGGTATTACCTTTCTGTGTAGCTTGTAAAAATGTGGTGAAATCAAGGATAGTCTCTCAGTTGTCATATGACTGAGACCGCTGCAATGATGGAGAAATGTGGGTGTTATCTGCGTAATTATTAGATCTTTGCAGATGGCCCAGAAGTGAAACAACTTGCCCAGAACCATCCAGTGAATGAGGCATTGGGACTAATTTAAAAAACAAGTGTATTCCAGCCCTTTAATTTTAACCATATATGAAGTGGTAAATAGCTTTTATATCCAGAAAAACATTAAACCCTTATGAAAGTGCAACACAGAGAAATACAGCACCTGATATGGCCCAAGAGTGTCTTTCATCTCACTGTGCTGTTAATCAGCAGCATTTAATGACCGGTTTGATGCTATCATAAAAATTCATCTCTAGCTCCTATGCATTTTTGAAGAAACTCTTCACTTTGAGCAGTACTGTATTTGTGGTGCCTTTAAACAGTCAGTCCATAAAAGACTAAGTTGCAGTAATTTTTTGCTAATAAGCTTGTTAACTACTTTGCTACGAATCTGATTTTGCATAAAGTTCTTTCTCCTGTGAAATAGCTCCCCTTGCCTTCTACTTAGGATCCTCAGTAATGAAAGCATGTAGGCCTACTTTAAGAAAAACTTATTTAATGTGTGTGGAAAAGGCAAGTGATTTTATGATATGGTAGCTTGACAGAGTAAATACTCATTTGTCTCCAATATGATTATCTGAAATATGTAACAATTGTCCTGTCTACACCGGGACTTTAACAGGCACAAGTTAAAATGCATTCATAACAAAGATGCAGAATCATTAGACAAAAGCATAAACGCCCCCCTGAAGAAGCCACTGTGCAGCAGGGGATGCTGGGGATTATGGAGGAGCAGGGGCTAAGTTGGCTTTCTGCTTGTAAAGAAATATCACGTGAAGGCTGTGAGGATTTTGATATGTACAACTTGTTCGTTTATGCTGTTTGCACTGGACAGAATCACTTGCCATTATAACCTCAGCCTAAACATCTCTTGCTTTTCAAGCAAGCAGCTCTTCTCCGGGAATTTGCTCTATGTAAGAAAGATTTTTAAGTGGTCATGAGATGCTTTGTTGTTTGCCGTAGCGCTTTTGCCCTTCCCCAACCACCAAAATTCCCTGATCTCAAAAAGCTCCATATCCCACTGCCTAACTTCTGAAGGACTAAGGAAAAGGACCCTTAAAACCATGTGTATTGCTGCATCAGCTACTGCCTGTTGATCAAAAAACCCTGCAAAACAGTGAAAAGTTTAGAAGATAGTCATATTCTGCATCTGTAAAGTGGCAAGTAAGTTGAGGATAATCAGGATGAAAGATGCCCTGGGTGTATTCATATTAATTGCATTTCAAATTAGTTCTAATTTTACCAACGAAATAAATTAACCTCCATTGATTAGAGGTATCCAGTTCTTTTAATGTCAGAGTTGTAATCAGATACCAGATTGGGTTTGCCTTTCTAAATCATAGCTCCAAAAGGCTTTCAATCTGAAAGTCTATTTCATGTGTGACCCAATTAGAGACCACAAGACTTCAGGCCTCAATCAATCGCTCATAGTCTGCTTTATGCATGCTGCTTGTTGGTGGTCTTCATGACCGAAAGGAGACTTCACCCCAGGTCCCATCCCCCTGTCCTTCCCACTAACTGCACTCCTCAGTTCTCACCTTTGGACAGCCAGAGACCTCCCACCCTGCACCAAAAGCCAAACTCAAGAAAGAGAGAGGCAGGCGGCATTGCTCTGTCTTTAATTCATGTACCAGATGTACATGGGAAGAGGTCTGCAAGCCATTTATGAAGGTGAACTCATCTTGGGGGACAGCACCAGAGCTCTATCAAAAACTTCTCATTCCCTCTGGGAATCTTCCTGACAGCCCAAAGCCAAAACTCAAAGGATCTGATTATCCCTGGATGTTAGTCTCTTTTGCCAGGTGACAAGTGATAGGATGAGACGAAATGACCTCGAGCTGTGCCAGGGGAGGTTTAGATTGGATATTAGGAAAAATGTCTTCACTGAAAGGGTTGTCCAGCATTGGAACAGGCTGCCCAGGGAAGTGGTTAAGTCACCATCCCAGAAGGTATTTAAAAGATGTGTAAATGTGGTGCTTAGGGACATGGTTTAGTGGTGGGCTTGGCAGTGCTAGGTTTACAGTTGGACTCGATGCTCTTAAAGGTCTTTTCCAACCTAAATGGTTCTATGATTCTATAATTCAAGATGTAGTTGTAATATGCAAAAGGAATGAATTGGATAAACCCCCAAAACACAGAGGCAAAGGAGGGTGAGAAGATTTCAAGTAAGGCTGAAAAGCCGTTGCTTAAAATTTGAATTCTTTTATACTGCAATAACACTCTGCACCCTTTTTGATGTCCAGCCAGGCTTTCTGCCCTACTCAATATGAAACTTCAGAATGGGTAAACTAGAAATAATTCTAAGAACTGTTTTATCTAAAATAAGTACTTGGGCTTAAGATGGCGCTTTTGCATAACTGGATTTTACATTATCTTGGTGCTTAGGTGGAAAGTGAATTATCATATTCTGAGTGCTACTTTATACTTCCCACATATAAATTGCTCTGAATGGTGTGAATGTTCTCAGTAGACTATCCTGCTCCACACTTAACATTTAGCCCTTTGGGAGCAGCAGCGTGACACTCTCTGCTAGACCAAATTGCTTCGGACTTTGAACCTTTGAAACTGACTATGTCTTCAGGTGGAGTTTTCTGACATGACAAGAACAAGCAGGCTGATATTGCTGACTTCAAAACATGAATTCTGTATAACACTGCAAGGTGTGGGTGGCGATGGGATACAATACTGAAAAAAAAGCAATATTATATCTGGCATCCTGTTATCTGTTCCAGCGTTGTTTCCTTGCTATGTAAATGAATGTCTATACATCAACAGCATGGTAGTGAATGGAGTTTGATTACTTCATTGTTTCACATCAAAATATGGCTCTGAAGAGATCCTTTTGTTGTTATGAGGACTAGATATGTAAACCAGCCTCACCTTACTTGCAGGTGTTGGGATAAATTGGGAATGTGCTTCCCTGAAGATGTCATGGATTAGGCACAGGCTAAGACATGATAGACGACTGAAGACATACTGCACATGAAAAACAGCAGATTGTACTGAACTCCAAAATTATTTGTCTTGAAATACAGTGATTTGAAGTCACATGGGTTTTTTTCTGTCCTTCAGACTGAGAATACCATTTTACCATAGTACAGATCACCAAATTTAGCCCAAAATAAGAGAAATTCCTGGCAGTGACAGTGGGAATTTAAGATTCCAGAAGACAAGAAAAAAAGTAAAAAAAAGGAAAAAACCAAAACCTGAAACGCTTCTTAAAGTCTTCCACTTTCTTTTGGGCTTGTTATCAAACTAATGAAGAGTAATTCTTACTAAATTCTATTTTAACTAGTTTTTAAAAGTTTAGTTTAATTGTTGGTTTGTAATATTATTTATGATAATGAAGGCCCAATGAATAATACAAGGGGATGTGGTAGTTTCTTTCTCCTAATTTATTTTTGAACTTTCACTAAACTACTTCTTTCCTATCTCTGGAGAAAGTATCTGTGAGTTATGATGACATTTCTTGGCAAGTGCTGTCTTCAGAATCATGTAGCTGTCAAAATATGTGATGAAGTCAAATGGCCTCAAGGGAGAAAAATGTCATTCATTTGTCATCATGACAAGTGATATACCTCTCTGAGATAGTCTAACAGATTAAAGTTTATCACAAGAATCAAGAAACTTACTTTAATGACGGAACTTCCTCACTTCACAGTCTACCAGCTGTACCCTTCTTCCTCCCTTTCTTCCTCACTCTGCATTGCCCCCAAGACAGTTTCACTGATTCTGTCAATGTGAGATTTCTGCCTGAGATCCAGACAGACAGCAAAGCATCCTGGTATTTTCTTACGGACACTGACTCTGACTGTGTTTAAAAAAAGGCAATGATTACAGTCAGACAGGATACCTCTGTCAGGCACCATACGACATCTCACCCACTGGATACTGATCTAAGAGCTGATCATGTCTGGAGAAGGGAATTATGTTAGGGTCCTCTGGAAATCACTCCTAGCACTGGTCTTCTTCCATTCAACAGCTCTGTGGCAGGAATGATGAAAAAATTACTGTGAGGTTGCTACCAGTATAAAATCAGAGTGCTGGTCCAGTGTTGTTTATTTGTTTGCTGAGATTCACTAGGGTTCTGGGTAAAAGCTGGTGTAAGTTGCTGGTACACTGTTCAAAAACATCTGTGCAGCTCAGAATACCTGAGCTTTTAAGTAAAAAAGAAAAACAGAAAGATATGAAAATTCCAGCTTGAAGGAGGGTGACTGAATTAATCTTTCCCCTTGGAGCAGGACAACCCCTACACTACATCAGGGCAGCCTTGCCTTTGTTTGACCAAGTCTTGAAAACCTCCCTGATGAGTCTGTCAAGGGCTGCATCATCCTCTGTACCTTCCAACAGGTTTTCTTTTTGTCTGGCCCGAATCTCCCAAGGTGCAATCCGCGGCCATTGCGCTTTGTTATACCATCTGCAAGTGATGGCAAGGGTCTTTGTAATTCCTTTCAAATATTTGTAAACTGCTACTAGAGCACCCCAGCCTTGTCTTTGCCTGACCAAACAAGCCCAGCTCTCTCACCCACTTTTCTGGGTCATACTGTAGGGCCCCGACCACCTTGATAACATGAAATTCTTCAGGATGGAGATCTCTGAAGCAGAACTAGATGACTAGACAGTTTTGAGAATTTCATCTGTAGCTGTATGCTCTTGGTAGCTATTTTGTGCATGTTGGTTAGTTTTGTTTTCCCAAGTGGAAGGCAGAAAATAAATGGAGGTGCTAAGTCTAAAATGCTGATACTGAAAATGGATATTTCTGCTATGCAGGGGCAAAAGACGATTGTGTAAACTGTGGTGAAAAAGAGGTGTGCTCCTTAGTGAGACATCTACTGTGTATGCTGTGATAACAATTAAGCTAGGTGGAAGTGTTGGTTTTGCTTTAAACTCTTCACTGTCTGCCAGTGCTTCCCGGTGGGGCTGTATCTCAGTTCAGAAACACTGCAGAAATTTTAAGGGATTGTTAACAGCAGCTGTGATGTATGGGGATGCTCCCTTTCTGTGCTGCCTGTGGTATTCTCTGCTGATGTGCTTTGGTCTGGGTCTCACCTCCTTCCACACTGAAGATGTAGGTTGGAAAGGAAATAAAGTTAAAAAAATTCCTATTGAGAACTTCCTCTGTATTCTTGCAAACCAAGTCGATGATAGTAATAAATAGCAACAACAATTTATGTCCAGAAGATCACTGTCATTGTTGCTTGTGTACCAAAGGAGAAACAGAATCTCATCCTCCCCGTACTCTGCTACCCAAGCAACCATCTGACCAAGCAGGAGCATCCTGATGCCTCTGCTGAGATCACAGAGACAGAGTTCAGACTCCAGAGATACTGTAGTGTAAAATAAAATTTTTAATAGCAAAAAACCAGAAAAAGTGCAAATATGGGCCTACAGGCATACAGCATGTGTATAGTTAAGCTAATCTTAGAAATTATAGTCCCAGTACTCTTACTTTTCCACACTGTCTTGTTGATTAAGATCCTTTACATAAATTCAGGGTCGTATTTGTTGCTTACATAACCACAGAGAGCTCAGCAGAATTACACCAGCAGAAAATTTTGCCCAGAGAAAGGAGTAATTGACAAAAAACATATTCATGCAACTTAATAGTTTACTGCCTACAAAATGCCTTGAGGTCCTCCAGTGGTGTCTGTATCAGTACAATATATTACCCTTAACTACACTCCGGTGAACACTGTAATTCAGAAGAAAGCTGAGCACTAACTGCCAATGTATCATCATAGCTTACAGCATCTTCTTGTTTGTTCCCATCCCAAGCAGCCCTTGCGTGGTCATTTCTGTGCTCAGTTTTTCTCTTATCCTCCACCTTCACAGCAGAGCAACAAAGTTCCAGTAAACTGTGAATTATGCATGGAAGTGCTGGGTCTTCTTTCCACAGTTACTTGGTAGGTGTCAAGTACTGCAGTAGCTTCGGTTCAACAACCTGTTCAAGACTACGTGTGTCTTGACATCTTTCTGAGCTTAAATGTGCCTGAGCCATAAGAATTTTTTGCTACAGGTAGGTGTGAGAACAAGTATTTGCATAAAGGAAAGGAAGGCTATAAAGTTGCAGTTTACCACAAAGAAATGCAAATTTCCATTTGCAGCACATGGAATTGCTACATCCTCAATTTGGTAAAAAGCATACTTGGATCATCCTGGTATCAGAAATCTACTTTGATTGGGGGACTTGTTGTCTGGGTACAAAAAGCCAGACCAAGTGCCAGCCTTGGACATCTGACAAGGCAGAGGCAGCTTGATCCATATGGATCTTTCTTATATGAAAGCCTGGCAAGATTTATTTGAGCAAGTGTGAGCTGATCCACCTGCAAAATGTTGAGTGAATTGCTAGCAGCCTTAGGCCTCCTGAGTGATGGCTACAACTGCTGGCTGCATATGGAGAGTGCTCATCCATATGGGAAGTCTTGTATTGCAATGAAAATGCTACAAAGCAGTGCTTGTGTCCGGTGAGGGATGGAGGAGGTCAGAGGCAGAACCTTGACCCACTGTGGTTGCACTCTATGCTGGGCAACAGTTGTGGTAAGAGGAGCAGTGATGGTCATTAGAAGGAGAAGAGGTGGGAGAGGGATAGCCAGCTCCAACTGAGGTGTGAAACATGGAATGGATGAGGATGAGCTTCAGAAAAGCAGAGGAATCCTCTGCCATGAAAACAGAGAAGGTGACTGTCATAGGGTACTCTGCCTGCGAATATATCGCCAACAGCAGAGACGTAACAAGCCTGCCTTTTGGGTTTCTCTTACATGAAGATACGCAAAACCAGGGCTGCCAGTGGAAATGGAGTTAACAGAGCAGGTATTTAAGACAAGAGCTCTATAGCTGAAAACCTTCTACCTTTATTATGCAAGAAAATCTTCAGGAGGAAGATGTGGAAACTGCAGGAGGCAGTTGGCTGGTTTGAGAGGTGAATGATAAAGACAAAAGAAACAGAATTTGGGAAAGCATGCAGACGTGTTAACATATTTGAGACCTGTGATACATCCTAACTCTTGATAGCCTGGCAGTGGCATTGAATCAGGCTTCCTGAAGGCATGGATGGCTTGGGGTGCAGAGGGTATGCAAGGGTGGGAGTAGGCTCTGTGAAGGGCTTGCTGCAGCCTGTTGAGTCCCACAGGGTGCTATTCCAGCTGTAGGAAATTTACTACTGACATAGGTTACGGAAAAAATGATGAGTTGTTTGCAAAGGCTAAGAGGTGGCCTGGGGCACTGCATGGTACCCAAACTGTCTTGACTCTACCCCTTCCACCCCCTCAAAATGGGACTTATTTCAAGATTGGTGTTGTCCTTGTAATCTGTAAGAACCTTACCTTTAACAAATTAGAAAATTTGTGTACAAAGAGACAAAGCGAAGCTCGGGAAAGGAAGTATGGAGTGATCCCTGTCCAAGTATTACAGCTGTAAAGTTCAAAGAGATTTTACAAGTCTGTTCTGAAGATTTATATGTTTAGAATTTTACTGGCTTTCATGTTCAGAAATGGAAAAAAAAACCCTCTCTGTGCTCCTGCACAAATCTTCTGTAAGGACTGTGCAAATTAAGATTTTCAGGCATGGCTGCTGAAAGCAGTGTCTCAGCTGCTGGATGTCCCCTTGATACTTTGAAAGGAACAGTATTTCAGTACTCAACACTCACCCGTACTGCATCCACCCAGAAATAGGTATAAGATACCCCTACTTGAACACCCCAAATCATCCTGATTACAAACGCAGTCCATAAGCTTTGGCAAAGATGCATGCAATAGCTTCTTTTCGGTTTAGGAAACAGTCCTGCGAGCCTGGCAGGATATCCAGGGCTGGCAGCCTGGGGAGGGCTGCATGGCTGGCTGTGCACAGAGGCAGGCCACGTGCATGCCTCTGCTGGTGAGGTGACCTCAGCTGTAGAGACCTGGGTTTCCTTCAGTCTGCAGGTCAGGGCCATAGCCTTCCTCAGATGGCAGTAAGTGGCTCGGGACGGGCTGCTTACCCTGTGGCTCAGCCAGCACCCAGAGGCAGTTAATAGGTAGCTCTCATCAGTCTGTGCTATTTCACAACACAAAGGCTCTCCCAGGTTGCCTTTAGAGCACTGTTTTGAGTAGTAGAAAAGCAATTTCTGCAGAAGCAAATGGCCTGAAAATGTTCCCAGAATACTTGGACAGGTTGGCATGGCATTTTATTCACATGACAGGTTGTCTATTTTCTGGATTTACTTTTTCATTGAAACAAATGGGGTGCAGCAAAGTGACAGAAAAGGGAAGCCAGCAGGTTGCCTTGCTTTTCGGTTGCCCTGTTTTGCCAAGTAGAACTGTCCCTTGCAGACCGCTTGCTGCTGCCATGTGGCATTGCTCTTGTCATTGTTGCGTGCGCATGTTGTTACTTGACAAGGTCATTCTTCATGTTTTTTTTTTCCCTAGTGTACCTATTTCCCTTTAATCAGAGATCCTGGTATTTTTCAGGCACTCCACTCCCCATTCCCACGATTTTCTTTTCCGCAGCAAGCTCACAATTTCACTGTCTGCCTTTTCTATGTAATACTGAAGCTGTCAAGAGCACTATAAACTACCCCCACCCACATCTTCATGTGAATTAGGGGAGGATAGTGAAGGTGCCTCTTTTCTTGGCAGTCACTAGAGGAAAATCTCTCTGGTGAAAGGGCTTTTGGGCTGGAAGCCATTTTGGACCTGTCCTTCATGAATAGCAAACTTCAGCTACAGGAGCTATCTGCTTTCAGATGTTGCTATATGCTAAAGACTGCAGAAAATAAATTTGCTGGAGAGAAATGTTTTACAGCAACAATTAAGCCTGCTATTCTTCTTGAATTTCTCAGTTGAAAAGCCTGTCATCGCAAATAGCTGGTGTAATTGCCAGCTTATAGTACTGACATGGCCCAGAGCAAATTCAGTGATGGCACTGAGCATTCAGAGCCTTTTCAGCAAGAGAAGACCTTCTGATTTCATTTCCTCCAACACCCCACAATAAATTCCTTCTGTTAACTGATGTTTTGGACAGTTGAATGACAGTAAAAGATTTTATGTTGAACCACAGCCCAGATAAGTATGGACTGCATCTGAATTGTCAAATTATGGCCATTTGTCAAAGGAAAAGGCTTGAAATGCTTACACCTCTGCTGTACATAGTAACAATGCATGTGAAATCATTTCTATTAGATAGACTGGCATTCATACTTTCCGAAGCAGTTGGTAATTAGAACTGAGTGATATTTCCAATGTGCCCGTTAATGATGGCTGCCATCCAAATGTGTAACTTCTGGACATTGACAGATTCATACACTAAGAGCACAAATTCTGGCTTTAGAGTTGTGAGTGTGTCTTCACGTGGCTCCCTCTTCCCCCCTCTCCCCTCAGAGTGTCTTGTAATAATGAAACACTCAAATCCCCATTGAAATAAATGAAAACTGGGAAATATGCTCCCTTGGGTGTAGTACTCAAAGCACATAGGCATCCCCCTCCATCCACTGTTTTGTGTCAGGTGTAGTCTGCAGCTGGGGTGGTGCAATTCCCTGTTACGTTTTTCCTCCCACTGAAAATG
This sequence comes from Calidris pugnax, assembly GCF_001431845.1. NCBI lineage: Eukaryota > Metazoa > Chordata > Aves > Charadriiformes > Scolopacidae > Calidris > Calidris pugnax. Next base: position 1,889,287 of record NW_015091111.1, read on the forward strand.
ACTCAGGGACACCATTGCCCCTGGCCCTCAGCTCTCCCCTCAGTTCAACATGACTGGGAATTTTTACTTTTCCACACAGATAGAGTGCTGTAAGAATACAGGAACATCCAGAGGTGAGGTGATCCCCCTGTCCTTTGGTATCCTTATGATACATCGGAGTGTTTTGGACCTGAATTTGGCTATGCCTAAGTATGAAGTCGCTGAGCTTTGTGTGAGCTTTGTATGCAGCAAACCAGCTAGTACAGGTCCCTTCATACCTTAGTTTCTGAAAAGATGACATTCCCAGTCTGAAACTTAAAGGCTTGTGGAGGGATTTAAGTCCAACAAAGCTTTCTTATCATGCACAATACATTGTGCAAAGTTCTGCAATTCTTCCTCCCAGGAGGATGAAAACCCATTTTTTAAATAAAAGCTGTTTTATCAAGTGTAAGAGGTGGAAAATCTCTAACAAAGTGATAGTCTAGAGAAACAGCAGTTCAAAAGTATTTTCAATGTAGTAAAAGATTCTCTTGCTCCTCTCAGAATGGCTTGAAATTGCTGAGACAAGCATGGTATACTGAGCACATGGCACTAGGGAAATGTCAATGAGCAAAGTTAGCTGTGTGTTACAAATGAAGCAGTAATTAAGAGCATATATTCTGCACTCCCTGGCTCTTCTACCTTCCATGATTTTGACTGTCTATGGTTGCAGTCACCAGTCTTAAATTTAATAGGTTACTTCCATCAGAGCCAAACTCGACTGGTAAAGAATTTCAAAAACAAAGCTGTGAAAGGAGATAAAACCTTCTAAGCTCCAGTGCATCGTAATTTTGAGCTAGAAATACAGCAAAGATTGGAGTATTTGCTTGTGGACTGTCTTTAGCTTCATCCATTGGGGCTCATTTACCTAATCTTATGGGTTGCTGAAGTAACGCACTGTGTGAGATCATAATTCAAAACTTTTGAAATCCATGGCACGAACATGGTGTGGTGCCTCCCCTTCTCTGTTCCAGTCCTTTGAATGTTTCAGTGTATATTGTTCTGAAAAGAAAAGTGACATCATTATTGCCAGTTTAATAAAAAATAACTGCGATTGGAAAATTCTACGTGCTTACCTGCAGGTATAGACCTGATTTCATGCATACCAATTGGATATTTACTAACCGCAGGAGTCCTTCTGAAGATGGCACTGTCTTCAGAAAACTTCACAGTCCTCTGAGGTACAATCTAAACACTTTTTTTCACAACTTGCCAAGAATGATCCTCTCCTAGGGCCTTTGGGTGCTTAGTGTCCATCATCACCCAGTTTCAAAGAGCATTCTCATGGCCTTGTTTGATCTCTCAGGCAGTCCAGAGAGGAAACACTTTTCTTCCCTTCTTCATCAGACAATGCAAAAAAGTTAGAGTTTCTAGAAGCTACAGCAACCTGAAGAATCACTGTGGTTTGGATGCAGAACAAGGTTGGACAGTGGGTAGTTTACACTTGGTTTCTCTTTCTCCTACTGTTTTCTAGGCTCTGAGCCAGACAGAGTGCCCAAGCTGAGTTTCAGCAGGAACACATTCTTTGTGCAGCACCAGTATTGTACAGTTTCAGACTATGGGAATGCTATAATGCTCAGATGCAAGTCTTCATGTGGCCTCAGATGAAGCTGTTTCTGCAACTGCCAGGCCTCAAAGAGAGTTATGGCCCTCTTTCCCTTTAGACATGGGAAGAAAGATCTGGATTTTTCAAATCTCCTTGTCCAGTTTTAACAGACCCTCTTTCTGGCAGTGTCAAGCTGCCAAGTGGTGAGCACTCTGGGGACGTTGGTCTCTCATGTAGAAGTGTGAAGGATCATTCCACATCCTCATTAGAGCAAAGAATTGGTGATGGTGTGTTCTGCAAGGCAGCACAGGCTGAACAGGCATTTGGAAGTGCCTCTGGTCTGTATTCCCATGTCTTGCTCTGAGAACAGCATTTACAGTGCAACCCAGAACAATCTAGAAATTCCTAACTTCTGACCTCTTCAGAAATTTTACTTAAAGATGTGTTCATGCGTGCTTGAAAATTAACTGGGACAATCTGCTTAGCTCTTCCAGTTTGCCTTCTGAGTCTGCAATGAAAACTGAAACCAGGTTAATTCTTTGTATAACTTTTTTCTTCTTGTAAGTGCATCATTTATCCCAGACTAGAATTTTTTTTGCATGTTTTGGGTTACAAGAATGTGTCTGAGGTTTTGATACCACTTGCTAACATCTGCTACAAGTGTATTTTTATTGTCTAGAGCATTCAGTCAGTCTGAGCTACACTCAGAGTTAAGATGCTTGCACAAATAACTTACTACACAGAAAATTTGCACAGGAGAGTCTGCCACTGGGGTAAGGATTAATTTTACTATGCGTTTCTAACAAGTGTCCCCTTCTGAAGTCTATTACAGGCTTCCCACAGCAGTAAAACTCTCCTTAACTCATTGCAAGAACAAATGCAATGGAGGTTTCCAAGTTTGGGAAGCAGAGGAGACTTTGGCAAGCTGTTTAAGCATATCCTTAATTTCAATCATGTCCTTGCTTTGGACCTTTGCATCTCACAGATATCTGCCACAGGGAGAGGGAGGTTCAGCTGAGTGAGAGCCAAAAGCAGGCTAACCCCATGCTTGAGAAACACCTTGGAGAAGATGGTGGACTCGAAAGGGAAAGAACAGTACTAAGGGGAGGAAATCTGGAAGTGTGCTGGACCCTCACCAGCTCTGCTGCAGCCAGTCAGCAGAAGCCTCCTGCCTTGGAGCAATGACCCTGGCAAGGACAGTGCTTTAGTCAGGAAAGGAGGGATGATCAGGAGATGAGAGAGCCTGCTGCTTTCCCAGAGCAGGTGAAATTGAACAGGGACAAAATGAATGCAGAAATTGAGGAGGGTTGGCTCCTGGCACTCATGGGGCATGTTTTTCTGTAGATGAAGCGCAGTGCCAGGGTCCAAGGAAACGAAGAGTGCAGTTGCTATGGCCAAACTCCAAAAGCATAGGGCACAGCTTCCCAGCTCAAACTGACTTGTAGGCAGTTGGCTTGGAGGTGTCTGCATGGTGTTGCAGCACTATTGCCTCTGGAGAAGCAGGCATTTGAGGACAGACATCTATGTACCACTAAAATAGCTATGTCCATGCTCAGAAGTCATTGTGTCCTGGAGGGGGTCTTAGTTACAGCCCAAGAATAGAGAGCAACTTGGGTGCACAGGAAAAACAAGGTTGTGCATTGCTTTCACAGCACGTTGCCTCGGTGGCATGGATTGACCTTACACTCAGTCAACAGTAACTTACAAACCCCCCAAAACAAGAACAGTTTAATAGTGACAGTGAGAATTCTGAAAACTGGTGCCACTATGTTTTATCCTCACCACCTTGGAGACACTGTTCATTTAGGAGCCTGAATTATGGTCCCATATTAAAATAAGAAGGTAGCTCCTTACACTGAAGGCTTATAATTATGTGTTTCTGAAACCACTGTCCTTTTACATCTCCCTGGTCACAGTGAAACTCTTTTATTTATTAATTTTATCAACTGTAGGCAGCTGGTTTTAAAGGTAAAAATTAAAAAGCGGCACATTACCCTGCTTTCAAGCTTTGGATTAACTCTTGTTCTTAACTCCATGCTTTTCAGGGTTTGGTTTTGGGATTTTTGGGATTTTGGGGTTTGGTGGGTTTTTTTGGTTAGTTGGATTTCTTTGTATGAGGTGGTGGGCAGGTTTGGGGTTTTGTTTTTGATTGGTTTATTATTATTATTATTATTATTATTATTATTATTAAATCTAGTTGCTGCATGTTCTAAATATTGCAGTGACGTGTTTGTAATGTAGGAGGTAGTTTTCAGTTACTGGAAACATCAGGGATAATCCCTCTGAGACCAGTATTGTTCCAAATTCAGGAGAGTCAGCTAAAAGGAATGTTATCTGACCAGTCATTGTCTAATGCTGAAAAATTCATGTCTTTTTATCACTGCAACATATCTCATCCTCTGTATCTTTTCAGAGACCTGGCAGATGGAATACATATTATTTACGTATTTATTTTATTTTTACAGTGCCTGCTTTTATCATCACTTTTTCCAGGTTAGCCCTGCTGTATGTCACCTGAGCAACAAATTGGGATACTTCTCATTTTGGCCTCTTGGAGGCTGCCTGTCTCTACCCAGCTGCATTAGATTCATATTGATATGAACTTCAGAAAGAAAAAATGGTTAGATCTACAGGGCCTGTGTGAGGTTGGGTATGTGTTGTTCCAGAGACTGTACAAAGTGAGAAACCATTGCTTCTGTCAGATAAGGAGGGAGACTCATGATTGCAAGTGATGGGCAGAGATGGGATGGACGTCTTTTGTTTCCAACCATGTGTGCTGACTGCTTCCCCCCTACTGTCCCATGGTGTTCAGCTTGGTAGTCAGAAGGATGTACGGGATTGCTGGAAGCCATCAGAGGCCTTAGGACAATAAGAAGGAGCAAGAAAAGTCACTCAGGGTATTTACATCCCCTGTTCCACAGTTCCTCTGTTCCTCTGTTCCTCCATTCCCCCCTGTTCCTCTCCAAGAGGAAGGGAAGAATATCATAACTTGATAATCAAGATGATCATAGGTAAAGAGACTGGTTACGGAGTGGCAAAGAGAAGTCATCTAATGGCTCAGTGAAAACAGATGTGTACAATGAACTACCCAGAAAAAAAGAAGGAAGTCAAGCATTTGGAAATCTCAGAGAGGATGTAACTCATTAGGGCTTTTTACTGAAGTACCTTGTGACACAGCTCAGCAATGCACGTGGAGGAAGGAAATCAGAAGAAGTGTTTTTGTTTTCATGGGCAATTCAAGAGAAATTTAATTCTGAATGTTTTATTATCAGGAAGGGGGGAAAATCTTCCCCTTCCACCTTCCTTCTCCAAGTTTTGGTTCTTATGTAAGGTGGGGCATACCAAAAGATGTATTTATTGTTTCCAAATCAAGACGCTAAATCAAGAGGTAGTCTTCCCTAGCTAGTGGGTACTCAGTCTTGTGTTTATAAAAGGCATTGCATCTAGATACATGTGCATGCACTCATGCTTGTGAAAGAGGTAGATACAATATATGAAAGCAAATCCTAACGTTAATACACTATTAGATTTGACAGGATGCAGAAAATGTGTTCCAGTTCCAACATCACTTCATTGTGGTTAAACTGCATGCATTTAAAAAAGTAATTCAGGAGGGATCCCTGCTTCCACCCTCCTGCTTTGGGGAAGAGATTTTCAAAGGACTCATCACCTCCACAGTTTCACTGAGAAAGAGGGACTGACAGAATGAGAACTGTCTTACAATTCATAATGAAATTATTTCTATTTCCCCTTTGCTAGCAGTGCTTCTGCAGTCTTAAAAAAGCAGCACTGTGACAACACTTCCTCTTCAAAAATGCAGGAAAAAGGGTAAAGTAACAGTTTTTAAGTCATCTTCTGGTCCCTCCAAACTCTCACATTTGTTTTTCAATATCTCTTTTTCCATGGCTCTGGCAATATTTACTAGTCTTTCTTGTGTAAAATGTGATCACAACTGTCACTGCTGCCACAAGCACAGGAGCTCCCCAAATTTCCTGTTCAGTATTTAATATCAGCTCACATTATTGTTGTTGTTATTATTATTATTAATGTTACAGTGATTTTTTGCATTATACTTTTTTTTTCTGTTGCATGGAGTTTAAAACGTTTGTTTCTTTTTCTATTTTTAGTACATTGAATACTGGTACATCAAATAATTGTTGATTGCAGAGATTTACAGAGCAAGACAAATGCTTAGCAACAGAAAGTAGCACAGCAAGCTTTTCTTTCTAGACAGAAGAAATAGCATTCAACATTGAGCTGATACAGGGCTGATGGCAAGCAGTACCTTGTCACGACAATAATATAGCAAAAGGTCTGTGGGGTGTCCTGACATAATTCATTTCACAATGAATGAACTCACAGCAGGTGTTACCATGGCTATCATAGCTTCCTGTTGTTTCGCCAAATACCTTTGGATTGGAGAGTCCTCAGCTCTTCTGAGATATGTGGTCAGGGAGGACTTGTCACCAGACATCAAAGAACAAATTGAAAGCTTACCGCATCCTGGGGTGCATCACAAGAAGCGTGGCCAGCTGGTCAAGAGAGGTGATTCTGCTTCTCTACTCTGCTCTTGGAGTATGCTCTTGGAGACCCCACCTGGAGTATTGCAACCAGCTCTGGGGTCCCCAATATAAGAAGGACATGGACCTGTCGGTGCAACATGTCCATGTCCTTTTTATGTTGGAGTGTGTCCAGAGGAGGCCCATGAAGATGAACAGAGGGTTAGAGCACCCCTCCTATATAACAGGCTGAGGGAGTTGGGTTTGTTCAGCCTGGAGAAAAAAAAGCCCTGGGGAGACCCTATAGCAGTCTTCCAGTGCCTGAAGGGGGCCTACAGGAGAGATGGGCAGGGACTCTTTATCAGGAAGTGTATTGATAGGACAAGGGGTAACAGTTTAAACTGAAAGAGGGGAGATTTAGATTAGATATTGGGAAGAAATTCTTTCCTGTGAGGGTGGTGAGACACTGGAACAGGTTGCCCAGAGAAGCTGTGGAGGCCCCAACCCTGGAAGTGTTCAAGGCCAGGCTGGATGGGGCTTTGAGCAACCTGGTCTAGTGGGAGGTGTTCCTGCCCATGGCAGGGGGCTGGAATTTGGTGATCTTTAAGATCCCTTCCAACCCAAACCATTCTTTGATTCTACAATTCTATGAAATTGGAAGCAGCAAACCTATTTTCAGCATTCCATATGTGTTGGTCCTACATTCTCCAGATCAGAGCAAAACACTGCAGGGCAGTGACCACTTTTCCTAAGGGCCTGCTTTGTTTCCTACAGGTGTAGAAAACACTTGATATAAAGGAAAAGTATTGACACAGACTTTTCTGTGCAGTTTCACCTTTTGGCATACCTTTGAAAAACCAGAGGCACAGAAGTTGTAATGTGGTATTCTTCACTCTGCGACAGCACCAAGAAATCCGTTATGACTTCTCTTCCATGGGACATTATAACAAGAGAAAGCCAGTGAAAACACTGACAGAAAAGCAGGAGCACTATAAACTATAGCTGGTGCTGCTTGATGATCTCCTATTTCCCTTGCAAGACCTTCCCAAGGAATGCTGGGGGTTGTTGTGTTGCAGAAAGCATGTGTCCTCCTCTCCTTAAGAGATACCACTTCCTCAGGAAGAGGAACTAGATGGTGGAACTACAAAAAAACAAACAAGAGTGATGATGTGCATGTTAGTCATCTTCTGTCATCGTGGGCTATTCCAGCATGCAGTGCCATGCTAGCTGGCACAGGCATGGAGAGGAGACAACCAGGAATGTGTCATGGGCTGCAGCTGATTGTGCAGCAGCTGGAGAAGAAAGCAACTGGAAAAAATGAATTACTTAACTGGGTAGAGAGGCTGAATCTGTAGCTGATCCCACTTGGCATAAGTCAGATGTGGAAACTTGGTGCTCTTATTTTGTGCCTTGCCAGAACTGTTCCACCACCATTGTGGATGGCCCAGACAAAGGAAATGTAGCCAACTTGTGTATTGGCAGTGGAATAATTAGGAAAGCATAAAGAAGTACGTAAGTACCACAGCCTCTTCAGGAGGGAACACAAGGCCCTGCCTTTCTGTGCCTGTGAGCTCAGTTTTGCTTCTGGTACTTGACTGCATGCCAACGTGGTGTCAGCAGTGCCAGGCCAGGGACTGCAGCCAGGTGATACCTGGTACTGCTACCATTGCTCATGGTATCCAGCAAAAAAGCAAGCAGAAATTCTCCTGAAGGAGAATCCTGAAAGAATTCTCAGGATGCTTCGGTCAGCCCAAGTGGCATATAGGATCAGGCACAATTGATTTTGAACAAAAAGCCAGGTGTAGAAATTCCCAAGTCGCTGTCTAACTCCTCTGTTAAAGTGGACCAGCTTTCAAAAAGCAATTATCATGGTTTTGGCACAGAAACTAAGGAAGTGGGCAAGCACGGTACATCGGTGGTGTGGTAGGGATTCCAGACTCCCGGTACCCACCCTTAGCTCTGGTACCTAGGGTAAGTGAGCAGCATGGTGATATGTTGTTGGCCAGCTGTGGCAAACCCTGCAGCAGAATCTACTCCAACCTTCTTGTGCTTCTAACACCTGAGGAAAGGCAAGGGGTTTTGTGTTGCTCTCAATACTGCCAAATGGTGAAGAAGGGATGAGAAAGCAGTAGCTAACAACCTGTTGCAGGTAAATGAGCACTAGGATCCTTTTTGTTTGTTTGTTTTGCCAAGTTTTCAAGGTGGTGCTTTATTTTCTTGCTCCCTGTTACCTTTGTGTCATCTCTGAAGCATGAGATGCAGTGTTAGCAGTGCTGAGAGGAGTAATTCTTGCGTGTGAAAAAACAGAGAATGTGGCAATGAGTGAAACTTTTGTAGCATCTTCTTTAGCAAATCTGTGAGGAGGGGGCAAATCTTGCTTCGTAGTTACTGCATTTCTGGCATCACCCAGAAGCCAGTGATAAAGATGGGAAAGAGTGTTGACGTGTGCTGTGCTGAAGTCAAGGCTTCTCATCTAGAGTATCTCAGCTTGACATTTTCCTTTTGATTTTCTTGCTTTTTGGCAGCTGCTGTTAACAGCTGAGTCATGAAGTATCTTGAAGCAAAATGCACTGGTTTGAGGGTCTGGTGTGAAAGAATTAAAGTTTTAAAGTAGGCTACAGGGATAGAAAGACATCTGTCTCTTGGTTTGTTGTTTTTTTTTTTTTGTACTTCATTTTCCTTATGTTCATGTGTGGTTTTAATCCAAGACATGCTGGGAGAGACAAAGGGTAGAGGAGGTTATCTCTGGAATTTAGCCTTGCCTTATACATTGTCTCTCCTTGCAAAGTCTAACACCTCAATTGATCAGAAAGTGAGTTCTCAGGAGCAACTCATGTCATCCTTGTCAGATATTGCCTGCCTTCAGATGTCCTCAAATTCATTGTATTATATGGAGTAGGTATATGGGGCTAGGACAGTGCACAACATATAGTGGGAATGAGCACCTTTATAATATGTTTGTGTGGATGGATATACACATAAAACTTTAACCCAACCTCATGGGTATTCTGTTAGATTAGTAATGCCTGAGCATTGTACAGCAGTGGTCCTCATCACTCTTTCTTGTAAGCCATCATTGTTGCTTGTTTTAGATTTTAATGAGAATATTGTAGAAGTGATGGGAGCAGCTCCTGAGTATCCCTCCTATAAAGGGAATATAACATAATACAATAAAGGTAAATATAATGCATTCATCTCACTTTATGCTGTTTTCTTCATATTAATTGCCTTGGAATATGCCAATATATTTTCTTTGTAGTGCCTGCTTTTTTCACATCTTTTGGTTAAACTGAGGAATTGGGCTGCTGCAGGACATCCTTTCGGGTGTCCCATCTATGGGACTTTTGTCGATGCCTGTGTACCCAGGTCAATGCTTTGCTACTTCTTTGTACTGTGTAAACCCATTTTGCATTTCCATCCCACTGCATTGGCACCTGTCCTACAGAAACTGGCTACTGCAACTCCTTACCCCATTCATGGGGACTGACCTATTTATTTCCATTTGTAACTGTGACTTCAGTGTCAAATATAGCTATTCCAAACTTTTATAGCCCTGTCAAAGCACTGACCTAGAGAGACGAAGTGAAGATATGCTTGAAATGCTTAGGGATGATTTAAGTGTGGTAGTCTCATGGAGAAAAATCATAGATTGAATCTCTATAATTTCTGTTTTTGAAGATTAACCAGGAGTTGAAGGTGGTAGAGGGGCAACAGATGGGGAAACAGCTTAACCATACTTAGTGATGTCAAATCTACTAGCTGCAAGGAGTAGCCTGCAAGCCCCATCTGCTGCTCAGGGACTTCCCAATAGTGCATGACGGGAGTAAAATCCATGCATGCTCCATCTTGAGAAGATTTCTTTGCAGAAGATTTCTTTGCTTCTGCTTCTCGGAAACATCCTAAATGGGTTCTATAATGAGTGCTTTAGAGTAATGCAGTTGTTAACTGTGCAGAAATTTCAGTGCACTGACCCCAGAGAATTATGAGAGGTAGGTGTAATTATTTGTAAAGTAATTCAGGCTGGGATTATGAAATATTTGCTCATGTCATTCTCTTGAAAAGAGAGGGCACGCAGTTAGATTTGCATTGACCTTTTCTAGGCAGCCCTTTGACATTCCAAGTGGGTGGAGGAATTGTGGAGGTGCTGATGTTATCAACATGAGCATGGAAGGGTAATGCTGCTGGAAGCTGAGGATTTCAGGAGAGAGAGAAGACCTACACACTGCACGGCAGGGTAGTGAGTGGTCAGCAGGAGACAGAAACCACATCCATCTTGCTTTTTTGCTTATAGAAGTGTGTGACACTCCTGTGCAATAAGAAACAAGCAGTTAGTCTCTGCATTTTCTAGTTCACGCACTATATAATGTGGAGTGAATGTCTATGGGAAAAGTACACACAGTCACTGAGTGAGGGTGGAGTAGCTCTCCCAGAAAACAGGCAGGACAATGGGAACTGCTAGACTTACTCAGCCCTCATGGCAGGAAGCTGGGCACAGGTCTTCCTTGGAGGCTGTGCCATAGCACAATTTGTGTTTCTTGCACTCCCTGGCTCTGTGTCAAAGCCTGCCTCTACAAGCATTAAGGTAAAGGGAGAATGGATCCTCATAACTCCACACTACTAAACTTCACCAGTTTGCTATATTTTGACAGTGGCTTAGTGTCTTTTCTTTGGGGATTGGAGATAGTACAGAGAATCTGCAGTAAAATTGAGTGGTTTGGGGCAGGAGTTCTGGAGTTCTCCAGGAGTGAGCAGGAGTTCTGCCATTGCTGGCCCACGGCACATGTCAAATAAACCCAGATAGGGCGTTGAAAGCTCGTGTCATTCACTTTTTATCCAGAGGTCACTTTGTAACATGTTCTTCTAGCTCATTTGAAAGACCTCTAGTGCTGAGGCTGGCTCCCCACAATGCCCCCAAGAAACCCTTGTATGGCTGCAAAGCTTTTCCTTTTAGCATGCACTGAGTGCTTGTTTTATCTGCTACAGATGCAGAGAATAGTGTCCACGTCAAGGTTTTGGAAACTGAAGTATCTTTTCATGTCTTTTACCTCCTAAAGAATGTCACTTCATCCCATTTTCCCCCAAATCAGTGATATTTTCCTGACCTCAAGTCATTTTTGTTATTTGCCTCTGGCCTTTTCCTAGTTGGCCCACCAGCTCTCCCAGTTGAATGGGCCCCAAGACGCCCGCTCAAGTCCACAGAAAGTGGATAACAGTTGAGACTGCATTCTAACAGTACAATGTTATTAAACAATGGTTAAAGCACTTCATTGTAGATTGTTTTAAAAGGCCATAAAATCAGCTAATATCTTTACTTGAAAAAAAATTTTAACATATTCTCCACCATTTGGAAAACAATTTTAACACATTCTCCACTCTGCTGTATGTACTAAAGGGGCAAATTATTGCTTCAGCAACTGCCACAGTCTGAGACTTCTCCGTGGCTGTTTTTCCAGAATACTTTATGCAGCCCAGACACATACTGAGCTTAAAGTGCTATTACACACTGTAACACACTGTTTTATGCACTTAACTGAGCATCACCTTCAGTAACTCAAGTGACATCATACAGATTGCACTGTGCAATTTAGCATGTATTTCTGTGAAAATATTCCCTACCCATTTGTCGTGTTTTCATATTTTGGGTTTTTTAGCATAGCAAATGTTCTGCAGCTGTCAGTGCTGCCGTGTTTTTTAGGTTTCTCTTTTTCCTGAGGAAAAGATCAGAAAGCATGGGATTGCAGCTCCACCTTTGGTTTCTGAGACCAGTTTGCTTGGTGGAGGGGAGACGATGGAAGAAGTAGGATTAAAACAGGGTATGTGTTTAAAACATAGTAGTTCCTTGCAATTACCAAATAGATGATTGTTATTCAGACTAATCTTAGTCCAGTTAATTCAGAATAAAATACTTTTATTCTGGTACATCAGTGCCTAGAATAGATAATGCGGAATAGCTGTGCTGGAAAAAATCCCCAAACAGACAAGCCCTGGAGTGTATGATCCATCCTGTCCTCTGCAGGCTAATATCATTGACACCTCTGTTCTGCAAAATCCCACCCTGTCCTCCAAGAAGGCATGTAGCACCAGGTCCTTGGGCAGGTCTGACAGGCATTTTTTTTCAGGCCTGCTTAGAAATCTGCATGTTCTGGTATGAAAGAGGAGCAATTCCCTCTGCGTTCCTCCATTTTGCAATCTTCCAGCATTTACAGTTTGTGACATGAAATCATGGGGATGTTTATCTGATTTGTTGATGGGTTTTAAAAATATCAGTAACATTTGAAAAGGAATAGATAAGCTCCCAGATTGTGGTCTGGGTCCTTTTATGTTTACTTCTTGGTTTGTGAACTTTTATGGGACCTTGTTTGCAAGAGTTTGTCTACAGCTGCAAGAGCTAGACATTTACTGCTGAATTAAAAAAAAAGGAAAGGTGGGGTTGACATTCACATGGAATTGTATGACTGCAGGAGCTTTAACAATTTAAAAAAAAATGCAAATAATATGAATCCCATTAAAATCATGTGAGTAGTTAGTGTTGACTTCAGTGTTTTAGTTGTACAAGATTGTGGTCATTTAATTTCCCCACCAATTTGCTAAGTTTAATAAAATCTCATTTGTTTTCAATGGTAGGCTACCATCGGTGGCAGGCAACAGCAGACTCAAATACCATTTTTTTTGACATACAAAGAAATGGGATTGGGGGCCTTTTGAACTTCTTTTTCGAATTCAGATGGCTGATCTCAGCAATTATGTTGTATTCCATATCCTCCTTGTTTGAAAACAGTTAATACTTGTCAGTTATCTGTGTTTTGCAGACCCATAGCTGTGCAGCATTTATACTATAGAGAATCCATTGCTGTTTATCATACAGCTGTTATAATAGCAGTCATTTCCAGATGATACTTATCTTCAAGGACATCAGTTCCCTGCTTCTCATGCAGTACATATTCTAGCAGTATTTCCAAAAGGCCAACTGCTTTTTATTTATAAATAGTCCAAGTCAGTAATTACTAGACCAGTTTTTGGTAGTTTTGCAAGCCGTATTTCAGGTTGTTTTTTCCACAGCTAAAATGATGTTGACTGAAGATTAAACTTGCTTCTCACTGAGGTACTCTGCCCAAGGCCCACAGTTTTGCCAACATTTGAGATATAATCATAAAATCATAAGTGTTGCAATTTTAGGTTGATTTCTTTGGCAGCCAGTAGTTTTCAGACTGCCATAGGCAACTCAGTAGATTTGGATCATCCCTAAATTGATTGTATTGTTTGTATCTATTTTGAAGCTGTGTTGAGCCCTCAGCTGGCTACATTGCACAAATGATTCTAAATGTTTTGAAAATCCTACTGCAGAATATGCTGGCTCTCAGCTTCTTTTAGAGGTGCCTGAATCCACATCTATATAGGAAAGTTAATTTGGACTACAACAGGTTGTGAAATAAGAGCTATTTTCAATTACCATCTTAAATTGGCAGCTCTCTCTCTGCATATACAGCGTAATGGAAGGCAGACTGGCACTCTTTTGCTCGCACTGAATAATGCTCAATAGGCAATTTCCAAAGGTGTGCCTGTGTGGAGCTGATTGATCTGGAATTTTTTTCTTCTGGCCACTTACATGGCAAGTCTAACCTGTGGCTCTTTGGCTTAATGTTTTGTCCATTATCATTAGCTGTTGGAGACCGCATGTATGTCTGTAGCCCCACTGAAGTGCACACAGTCAAACAGTGTTTTCAGTGGAAAGCAGCAAATATAGAGCAGAGCTCTTGATTCATGGTCCTTTTTGTCCGAACTGTCAAGACCTTTACCTATGGTGTTTAACTGTGATTTACTCTGTTGTGCAGCTCCTCAGAGAAAACCCAATGAGAGTAGCACACAAAGACCATCCAAATCCCTGAGACACTTCTTGTCCTGTCTCCCACATGGAACCTCCATCTATTTGGGCTCTCCATGTGGTATTGCAATACAAAAATAGAGGCTCAGTTGTATACCTGTGTTAACGTCCACTCTTACTGATCCATAGAGATTTGCAGCCTGGAGTCTGTAAATGTTTAAATGTTAAGTCTGCATGTCTACAGAGATGCTCTTAGAAGACAAGACCAACCAGTGGTGAGCTCCTAATAGTGACTAGCATGGGAGATTCAGCCCACTGAAGTAAAACCTTTTTTCTCCAAACAGCTTTACAGCTGTTTGAAATGTTCTCCTTTTAAATTCTTATTTTTATGTGTATTCATTTAACACAAAAAAAGCTTAAAAATTTCAAGGTTATTATGAGGATTTGGATTGTAGGTCTTTGCTTGTATCAGCTGCAAGGCACTTTGTATTAGGAGATCCTGTCTGAATTTGATGAAATTCTGGGTATGTCTTTGCAGAAAGGACAATAAGTATTACAAATTACAATAAAAATACCACAGTACAAATGCTTTTTTCACATTACAGTGCTCCCCATTGCTCTTCTGGAAGCACATGATTTTAATAAATTGCAATTTGAGAAGACTCTCTTGCAGCAAGACACTTGTGTGTCTTGTCACCACTGTATTTTATTGATGTTGCCCCAACATATCCAACCCATGTATGAAAACGTAACAGCACTCGGACCTCAGGAGGTTAAGACATGAGCAGTATTTAGATTATATGTGGTGCTGCTCAGCCTTTTAGCTGCCACTTCACCCCTACACAGTCTTATACCTTTTGCTGAAAAGTTTTAAATTACTTGCCCCTGAAATGAAGACCAAACCCAGGGAACACATGATGAACTCATGAGGTGTCTTCCAATGCAAATTATCCTGTGATCCTGTGATTCTGTGTGGCTTCACTGTGTTGTTAAGTGTATGGACAGGCATCTGTCTAACCCCAATCTAACTGAGGGTTATCATGCCCATAGTGCTGTTGCTCATGTCCATTACCAGATACCTGAGGTATTGCCCATGACTATTAGCAATGAACTAAGGTATTATTACCGAGTTCATGGGGACTATGTATTTCTTCCGGTTCTGCAGTGGACCTGTGAGAATGCATTGGAGAATTATTATACTACAGCGGTGCAGCCAGTGTCCATATCTGATATATGTAAGCATAGAGCTCATTAATCTGCACAATGCACTTGCTGTTGATACATCTGATTTAGCCTAAACACCAGAAACAGGCCACCTCCAATTATTAAGAACTTCTTATCAGACAAATTATCTCTTACAAATCAGCATACTGTCTGAGCCTTTTGAACTGTTTCCAGTCCCTAAAATGTCTATACACCACTGTAATGCTAAATGTTGACATATCCAAGATAACTATTGAGCTAGAAACCATGACGAATCTTGGGGCTTCAGGTGGCAGTTGCATTAAATGTAGGTGAAAAACTTTTGTTTTGGGAATGGAGGACAGGGACAGTCTAATTGTATTTCACTTAGTGACATTTTACAAGTGCAATTAGTATTTTGGGATTGCTTCCAGCTTGATTCAGTGTTTGGAGTGAGAGTGGAACAGCAAGAGATGGTATACATTGCTCATGTGTGTCATTGCTCAAGAGATTTTAGGCAGAGAGCCTGATTTAACTGTAAGTGGAAAGTCATTAACCTGGGGTTCATTGTCACATACATTTTCATTAGTTTAGACTCTTATTGATGCGCATTGCATGTTTTGGAAAAAGATGGGGAGAGGGCAAAAAAAGTGAGGATTCTGGGCCTTGCCACAGCGTTCTTGTGGGATCCTGAGAAAAGTGTCCCTGCTGCTCTGTGCCTGTTTTGTATGTGTCTATCTTTGTCATCCTTGCTTCCACCTGCTAAGCATCCACTGCAGCACTGACTTATGGAATACACACACTAGGAGCAATAAAGTTTCCCATTTTCCATTACCTGAGTAAATCCTGTCACACAGCCATGTGGAGTATTTCACTGAATTTCACTGAATTTTAGAGTTGGAAGGAACCATAGAGATCATCTAGTCCAACTCCCCTGCTAAAGCAGGGTTGCCCAGAGCTTGTCAGAGCATGTTACTCAGGGCTGCATCCAGGCGGGTCTTGAAAATCTCCAAAGAAGGGGACTCCACAACCTCCCTGGGCAGCCTGTTCCAGGGCTCTGTCACCCTCACCGTGAAGAAGTTTTTCCTCATATTTGAGTGGAACCTCTTATGTTCCAACTTGTGCCCGTTGCCCCTCGTCCTCTCACTGGGAACCACTGAAAAGAGTCTGGCTCCCTCCTTCTTCAACCCACCCTTCAGATACTTGTGAGCATTAATAAGGTCTCCCCTCAGCCTTCTCTTCTCCAGACTAAAGAGTCCCAGCTCTCTCAGCCTTTCTTCATAAGGGAGATGCTCCAATCCTTGAATCATCTTCATCGCCTTTCGCTGAACTCTTTCCAGTAGCTCCTTGTCCCTCTTGAACTGGGGAGCCCAGAACTGGACACAGTATTCCAGTTGTGGCCTCACCAGTGCAGAGTAGAGGGGGAGAATGACTTCCCTTGACCTGCTGGCCACACTCTTCCCTATGCAGCCCAGGATTCCGTTGGCCTTCCTGGCCACAAGAGCACACTGCTTATTCATTGTCATTTTGCTGTCCACCAGGACCCCTAGATCATTCTCTTCAGAAGTTGCCTCCAGCAGGTTCTCCCCTAACCTGCCTGACATTTTTCTTCCCCAGGTGCAGGATCCTACACTTTTCCCTGTTGACCTTCATGAGGTTCTTCCTTGCCCAGCTCTCCAGCCTGTCCAAGTCTCGCTGGATGGCAACACGGCCCTCTGGGGTGTCAGCCACCCCTACCAGTTTAGTATCATCAGCAAACTTGCTAAGGATACACTCTGTCCCCTCGTCCAGGTCACTGACAAATGTATTGAATAGGATTGGACCAAGTATTTCCCCTGGGGGACACCACTGGTTACAGGCTTCCAACTTGAACCTGCTCCATTAATCATTACCCTTTGGGTCCTGTCACACAGCCAGTTCTCAATCCACCTCACTGTCCCCTCATCCAGCCCATACTGCCTCAGTTTCCCAATGAGGATGTTATGGGAGACAGTGTCAAAAGCCTTGCTGAAGTCAAGGTAGATGACATCTGCTGCCCTCCCCTCATCCAACCAACCGGTTAAGGCATCATAGAAGGCTATCAGATTGGTCATACATGATTTACCCTTGGTAAACCCGTGTTGCCCACTTCCAATAACCCCCCACTCTTCAACTTGTTTGGAGATGACATCTAGTATGAGTCTCTCCATCACCTTCCCAGGGACAGAGGTGAGACTAACTGGTCTGTAGTTCCCAGGGTCCTCCTTCTTGCCCTTTTTGAAGACTGGAGTGATGTTGGCCTTCCTCCAGTCCTCAGGCACCTCACCTGTTCTCCATGACTTTTCAAAGGTGATAGAGAGTGGCCCAGCGAAGTGGTCACAGAAGATGGATATACCACATCCTAGTCGACCACATGTCTTTGGTAAGGGTTATTTTTTGTTTTGAAAAGTGTGCATGGTATAAGTCTGCTTAGTTCCATGGGCAGGAAACTAAAAAAAACCAAAACTGGAAAAGGCAAGCGAGCCATGCCTTTAACATGACAGAGTCTCATCTGTCATAAATTAGGGCAAATCTCTGCTGAATTGCTGCCACTTTGATTGAGTGAATCATCTGGCCCATTGAGTCTCTTTTTTTGAAGGGAACTTCATGGCTCTGGCATGTGTCACAGTAGAAAAGCTTTCCTTGTTTCTGAGACATCTGCCTTCTCTGTCATTGGGACTGTCAGCCTGTTGGAACACCTGTGGCTCTTCCCTTGGTGCAGCAGTCTGCTAGAATGCATCTTTTTGCTTTCAGGAACATCAGCCAAATCAAAGCCTCAAAATTACATTAGCTAATAAACTGGGTTGTTCTTGTCTTCAGCTATTTGAAACCTTTAACACTGTACTATGATTACAGATGACCTTGCTTTATTAGATCACCCTCTTTAATTGGGCTGAAATTGTAGTATTATGCCAATACCTGACCATCTCTTTCCTATGCCTCTTAACCTTTGCCTATGGATATCAGGAAAATTTTTACTTGAAAACTTTAAATGAATCTTCAGCTCAATATGATTTTTTTAGAAACAATTTATAGTTTGCCATTTACTTAAATAGAGTCAGGCACTCTTCCGTGGAAGATTTACAGAGAAACTGGTTTATTTCATAAGTCCCTAATTTGTTATCAATTTTCCACTATAGAATAGTGGGATTCCTTCTTCTTGTCATCCAGAGAAAGGGAATGAAGGAGAAAATGCATGATATATAATCACAAGTCCATATTTTCTCCTCTTTAAATGTGTTAATTCAAATTAAAATCTTGAAAATTCAGGGAAAAATGTGTAGCAGACTTTAGGCTACTGCTTTTTATTGAAAGCAAGATGAAAATAACATGGCTTTGGGACTTGGCATTGGGACTCTGGGCAGCTGCAGAGGAAGGAGCATTAACTTTTAGCTGAATCAGATTTAATTCAAATATAGTGGGACTACAGATCTCTGTATGTGTTAAAATGATTAACAGTTGTTTAAATGGTTAATTGTTATAGGCTGGTGAGTTGTGTATAACTGCATGAAAAAATCACCTGGAAATGTGCTTACATCCGTAAATAATATACCTTTTAGAGATGCATCATGCTTCTGTTTGATTAGAGCCTCCACACAGGTATTTTTTGATGTGACAAAAACATAAAATATAACTAGACTCTTCTCCTACTCTTTATGGATAAAACTACAGTTAGTCACTAAAGCGTAGGCCTTGAGGTCCCCTAGCATTTCAGATCATCATTATCCAAATGCTATACTCCTTGTGAGCTGAGGTTGGATGATGATGCCAGAGTAAAGGTACAGTACAAGGCCCGAGCATGAGTTTGTGCTATTCAGCCTCCCCCTGAAGATATCCAGCATTTTAAAGAGATTAAGAAGAGCTGAAGTGGAAAACAAATTTTAAAAAATTTAGGGTTTTTACAGCCTTTACCTTTACAAATATTCACTAGTGATTGGGAGCCTCACACAACTGTGAAACTGGAATAATGTTGTACATGTGCAATATAAGACAACCTGCTCCCAAAGGCTCAGCATCATAAGAGCAATGAACTCTTCCTCTTGTGCTTGGATTGGGACTGGTGAGCTCTGTGTGCACACTGAAATTAAACAACGGAGGACAAACTTCTGAAAAAATAGCAGCACTTCTCAAATGCTGAAATGCATAATAGCAGATGAGAGAGATATTATTTGGCTTGTTTGGCACAAATTAGAGAATGTACGAGAGAAGGACATGCATCTATTGGAACAGCAACTAAAACAACATCGGATTTCTTCTTTCTTTTGTCAGTAATTGTCCCTTTGCCCTCAGTGGGACTGTATTGAATCTTTGTCAAGAGCAATATTCTGCAGTTAATGAGATGAGACGATGTTTCAAGTGGGGCAGGAGCCACTTTGGACCCAAAATGAATTATGTCCTTGGAAATGAAGCATGTTTCTTTTCAATAAAGTTCTCATTGACAAAAGGAGCTTTTAAATCAGAAAGGCTCCCTACACTGAGCCTAAACAAGTCCTTTCATAATCTCTACAGCAAGATGTTTTTCAGTCCACATGCCTGAGCGAGGTAAAAAGAAGACCTTTATGGTCCATTTTGGTCTTTACATTTTTGTATAGTAGTTACCAGCAGATATTCCAGTTAAAGTCACTTGGTACTTCCTACTGCCATTTCTTGCTTTCAACTTTACAAGGCATGGATTTTTACCCTGTTTTGTCTTTGCTGCAGAGCAATCTTTCTTTTTGCAAAGGACTGTGCCCTCAAGGTTGCTAAGTGGATTAGAGCAAGTAAGATTTTATCCATTATTGCTCACACCTTGGTAAAGTATGGAACAATCCAGGTCCATTTAAAAAGCAAAACCAAAATAATTTATCTTATTCTGATGGTTCTTCTGGTACTTTAACATGTGAATTGATAATTTTAGGATGATCATTTCATCATGAAGTGTGGCAAAAATAAGTTAGACCTTTCTTGACAAAGAGCTGGGAGAGTTCATACAGATCTTTGGTAGGAAATTAGGCACTATGTTTTATGAACCCCTCAGAGAATTTCTTCTCCTACTGCAGTAGGATGTATTCAGAGTCAGCTGAAATAGCAGAGAATCAGGGCATAAATTATTTAAATCTATTAAGTATCACATTAAGAATTGTCAATACTAGCATTGTGTGTAAATTTTAAAATAGTCCTGAGAGAGGTATAAAATGTTTCATTGATTTCACAGCATTTTAATTGGAAAAAAATGTTCAGCACAACCACTTAATTCAATCAGTTCACTGGTGGCAGATATTTTTGGTGACACAGTGGCATAGCACGTAACTTTTGTTCAGTCAAGGGCTATGGCATTAAGAGATGGCACTTCAAAGAAAAACATTTCAGTGCTAGGGATGAACTTTATTTCTTGGCTCTTGCTCAGTGATGAAGCTGAGTTATTGGTCAATTCAGCCTCATTGTGTCATTTGTTAAATTTGCTTTCATTCCTTTTATGCCTTTCTCTGAACAGATGGAAAATTCAGCTTTCAGAGACAACTCCTGCAAAATTTCTCATTCCCATCAGGTGGCCTCAGTATTGCAGAAGCCTTTTGTTCACCAAGGTGCTTTTCCAAGGTGGTTTTGTCATTGCAGCTGGACCCTAACTTAAATGGAGTTAGCAGGTCTCAAGTCAACATAATTAGGCATTGGGTAATAGGGTGTTGAGAGAAAAAGCACTTAAAATTATTTTGTCATGTATTGACTTATAATTTATGCCTCAGTTCTAATGAACTGAAAAGCCTTCTGAGGCCTGTTTTTCTCAGACTCTGGAGATCACTAAGTGCTTATAGTAGTTCTCTGTTAAAAGCTATGTAATTAACTAACGCCATTGATAGTTAAGGTTGCTTAATGCCATATTTCTTTCTCTTGCTATAGGAGAGCCGCCTTGTGGTAATGATGCTGATAACAATTTCTTTACAAGTGAAAGGGAGAGCTCACCTCTGCCCTCATGAGCTCTTCCAGGAATGGATGTAGGGACAGCTGGAGAGTCATAGGTCAGTCCCACAGGCTGACACCTGTGAATGAGAGCAGACTCTGCATTTGGATGAGGCATTCCTCTACAGGCTTTGTAAGGGACACCAGAGGCAGCATTTTTAGAAAGACAGACAGAACTTTTCATAAGTGTGTTCAACTCATTTTCTATAAGTTAAATGTTATTTCCATGGAGAAGTTAAAACACATTGGGATGTGGTATGTAGAAAGACTTCATACGTGGTGCAAGGGGACAAGACAATAGGATATGAAATCTCAAAATTGCAGCTGTCTTCTAGATTTCAACTAACTGTTTACTAGTTATACCTATAGGCTGCATGTAAGGTCAGGTGGGTCCCCATTGGCTTTGCAGCTGTACAGATGGCATTTGAGAAGCTTTAAGCTTTGACAAGCTTATAGCTAAATAACTAAGACAAACAAAGTCTGTGGGAATGTCACAACATGGATAAAGAGAGAGGATGAACTGAACATCACAAAGGATTTTAGTGGTAAAATAAGGGCTAAAGGGTACATTTTTCAAGGTCTCCATCTTTAATCTGACTTTTCTGGAATTATTATCCCTCAGCTCTGCGAGTTGTGTGTGTCCTGTTCCATGAGCCAGGATGTCACTACAGCAACTGGTCTGATCTAAATGGCAATGATGGTGGGTTCCTGGAAATTACAATTTACATTCTGCATGGAAGAATTGGTCATCGGAAACACACCTCAGTGCTTGGACCAGTACAGCAACTGTTTCCTTTTTAGAATTTTATTTATTTAAAAATCAAGCAGCTCCCTTGTAGCCACAGACCATGCAAAATAATGGTAATGACATGGGCTTTGTCTTTTGATTTGTAGTTAACAGAGGATAAAGTGCCACACATGAGTGATGATTTGCAAAATAAGAGGGAATCTTGTCCATACATTTCTGATAAAATATCTATTATTTCTGCCAATCTTTCCTATCATAGCCTCTCTTCAATACCTTCAAGAGAAATAACCTCCTGAGGTTCCTCTTTATATTTTCCAGGCATAGATCCATGAGATTTTCCTCTTCTTTTAGAGAGAAACACATGCAGAGAAAATTTGTGTTCACTGGGTGAGTGAAAAGACACTTGGTTTCTAAATTAGCCATCCCTGAATCTATTTAAATGCAGATTCCAAAAGTTATAAGTTAAATTCAGAGACAACATGTTCCAGATTTATTTCATTATTTATTTTTAAGGTTTAGGTTAAGCTGTCACCACAATGTCATACTAACACCTCACAGAGGTGTTAGTAGTTACATTGTATGAGGTGTTTAGTAGTTACACCTTGTTTGTGAGTTTGTTCTTCAGCACTGTATTTTGGTGAGGCCAGACTTATGCTCTGCAAAACATGTCTTGGTGTGTTTTGGTGAATGCACAGTAATTCGTAAAGCAAAGTGGCTGCTGCAAGGCCATGAAATGTAAATATCCACACCAGAGTAACAGGTGCATTTTGAGAAATGGAGTACCCAAAGACCTCCAACCTAACAGGATCAACTTTTTATTGACATTATCAATATCAATAATACATTTTTTTAGATTTTTTAGGCTTTGAGGATGTCCCACAAACTGGGTCCTTTGCAGTGCAGAACAACAGAAGACGTAAATGCATGGAAATAACAATTTTTGCTTTTGGTTAGGGTTTCCCTTCTCTTTTTTTCCTCTTCCTGACTGCACTGTTGTGGAGTTTCTTCCTCACACCCCTCCCTGATGCACCCAATGGGAAGGTCTTGGCACAGCCCTGTGACTGCTTTTCATAGACACACAGCATCTGCTGTCACAGGTAGGAAAGAGGGAGGCAGGGCAGCTGTTGACATAACTGAGGGCTGTGACATCAGTCCTTTTAATTAGGTGGAGAAAGAAGAGAGCTAGGAGATATTTTTAGAAAGCAGGATGCTGGGGAAAATTACCTCATGCTTGAGGTCTCTGGGTTTTATCATTTTAAGCTCTACAGTGAAAAAAATTGAAATTACATCTTTCTAATTCTTTCCACTTCCTTATTTATCCCTCACCCTTTTTCCACCCTGTCTCAACGACTGGATAATTCAGAAGTTTTAATCAGAAGTTAGTTTCACAAACTTTTTGTTGCTTACCTGTCTCCTGCAGATCAGTTACATGTAATTTCACACCCTCAAAGACTGATTAATAGAAATCAGAGGCAAGAAAAAGGCCAGGGAAGAGAAAGGGAACTAAACACACTCAAAGTCTGTCTCTCCCTGCTGCCACTGAAGCCCAAGTAACTCTTCCAAATTTCAGTATTGCTCTGTTATCATTCGTGCCCATGCTACAGCAGCTGGGGATTTCAAGATGAGCACAGGTAGCTCAATGCTCAGCTCTCATGAGTATGACCAACTGGGTCTGGCCTGCAGCTCATTGCTATCAACACAAAGTCACTGTTTGGCTTCTCCTGGGTTTTGATCAGCCAACAGAGTGCACCAGTACTGGTTTTACAGTTCTCCAAGGGTTTCTGCCTCTAATCTCTAACTCTGCCCTGCCCTTATTTGTTCTATGGCAAAGCCCAGGAAGCCTGCTCAGGGCCCACCTGGGTACCCTGGTTGGAAGAAACTACCAGGTCTCCTCTAAAGAGGAGAACCTCACACATGGATCTTTGTTGCTGCTGATCTTGTTAGGTTTTACCCCAGCCCTACAGATTCAGTATTGTTTGGTTGACATGGGTGTGTTAGAAAAATGCCTGCACTGTCACACCCCTTGTACCTGGCAGCCCACAATGCAAGAAGAATGCAATATTATTATCACAGTGAAGTGAGCTAATGACACATCACCTGAGATGCAGTTACTGGCCTTTAGCCCACAGGAGAGGTTGCAGTGCAAAAAGCACTAGCAGAGGGGGAGAAAGTGAAATGCATTTTAGAAAGTGAGAATTTGTCAGAACAAACATAATGTTTACCATCTAGGTTGTCTTGGTTTTCTATTGAGTGCTCCACCATTTAAGAGACAGTGTTATTCAGGGGGTGAGAGAGTTCAGGAAAGGGTACATCCTCAGCTGAGATGCGCTGCAAGCTTGCAGAGATCACATTAAATTGGGAAAAGGTTATATAAATTTTGAAGATCCTTTTTTGATAATCATGAATATTACAAGCATGGTTTATACTCTGGGTTCCTAAGGAAATAAAGATTAGAAGGTTATGCATAGGTGGGTACCTCAGTCTTTCTGCTTTCTCTTTGTCTCCTAAATAACATTCAGACACTTATGAAGTTCAGATAAATTTGGCAGCAAGGTTGTGATCTCCAAGCTTTTGAATTTCTCCAAGTTTCATGAAAATGGGCAGCTGAGGAGACAGGGTTCCCAGATATGGAAGTACTATTGTATGGCTCAGCCCTTATCAAACTTTGTAGAATTCAAGCAGGAGACATTATGAACACTAACTTCAGAGAGTGCACATTTGGCACATGACACAATAAGATCATAGTGCTGAAAACCATATAGAATGAAGTCTGTAATTTCTTTACTTCAATAAAATATTTTTTTTTCACTGGAGAAACTGTAGACTTGGGACTTGAAGATTCTGAATGAACTGTATACATCAAAAGGCTGAATTTTTCTCTTGGACTGGGTGTCTGATGGCTGTTTGTCTGTACGCAGAGTGCAGAAGTTCCCATCAATAACACTGGCATTACAAAGGGTTTAGAGCTGTGATCCAGCTAGAAGTGCTTCCTCATATAGCCTAAACTATCTGGACAGTTGATGTGAATTAGCACAGATTCTTCTGCACCCTGTAACCTACAGTTTGAGCCCAGGATTTGTAAAGCAAGGAAATGAAAACCATTATTTTTCATTACAGCTCAGACGTATCTATTTGGCACTTGAACGGCTTCTTGAGAAGTGCAGGTGGTGGACTTTTATTGCAGCTAGACTATTTATTGCTACCCAGACACATATTTTAAAAGGAATATTAGTTGCATTAGTGTTTCGTGGACAAATTGATGTTGTTTACTTTGCTGTCTAACTGGGCATATACTGTCCTTCATTGATTGCAGTGACTACAATGGAAAACAGCTTTGTGGTAAAACCGTTGCACATGTACTGATGATCAGAGAGCCAAATTCTGCCTTTGTTCTGCAAATGCAACTCCTGTTAGAGCTGGAAGGTTGTGAGTTTTGGCCCTCCAGTGTGCAATGTCCCTCAGCTTTGACTGTGAGACCAGAAAGTCTTTGAATGTTAACTGGTACACGTAATTATTTTGATGACTTTGTTGACTTATGTAATTAAATGCTGGAGCATTTTGTTGAATTGAGGTCTAAACTGTAAGCTTGCTTATTTTATCTAGTCACTGTTCACTGAACTCAGACAACTACTTTATTTTCAGGCTGAAATATCTAGCCGGTCAGATTGAGTATCTATGTGTAATGACATGCTAGAAAAAACGTTGTTCAAAAAAAAGGAAAACTACTTTCTGGGCGCAACGGCAAAGGGAAAAAGAACAATAGGTGACATCCTCTAAAGAACATTGCTGGGTGGTACCTGGGAGCTTCCTAGTTTGCTCTCTATAGATATAGTTTATATAGTTTATATAGAAACTTTGAGTTTTAATATCCAGATCCACAGCTTTACCTTTTAAAACAGTTTGTGCAAGTGGGTTACTGCACTGTTACACAACCAGTGAAACCAACCAATCTTCCCAGTGTAGGACAGCCACTTTCAATAAACAAAATACCCCGGTCTTGCAGGGTGTCCTGTGTAGGAGTGAGCTGCTTTTGACTCAAAAGCGTCCTTCCTCCCATACAGAGAAATCTTGCTCTAGAGATACCTTTTGCACATCAGCTGATACGTTTCAATTACTTGAAATAGGGATTTGCCTAACATTACATAGGTTATGGACCACTCCTCCATAGTGGGAGGAGTGATTCAGCTGTAAGTACTGGACTGTGTAGGTTGCTTTAACCAATGTGCCTGCAGAGAGGTAGGTCAAAAAGCCTCCCATCGATTGTGGGAGCAGTGTTACCAGGAGTGTTTATGCTGAATCTAAGCTGTGATGGCTTATCTAGCTAGGAAACCCCTGTGTGGTGTAATTCTCATTCCTGCAGTAAGATACCTCATTCTATGTCCATTTGGCTGATCACCAGCTCTGTTTTGTCTTCCCCATCAGAGATGACTGTATCCCTTTGTAGATCATCCTATTAAACCCTAGGAACACACTTAAATCTTGAGGAATAAACTGTCTGTCCTTGCCCATGCAAGAGGGAAGCAGAGCAGTTTTCTTCTTCACTCTTTCTGTTCTGGTATTGGCGGGGAGAGGGAGGGCGTTAGTGTTCATACCCTCAGAACAGTGCACACAACTGGGAGTACAAATTCAGCTTCAGATGCTTCTGAAAAGGTTAACTGTTGATGAATGTTTGACTGTACAGAGACTGCAAATGAATGTAGAGTTACCTGTGTCACACATTCTGTTTCTAAACCCCTTAAATCTTTGTACATATAGGGAAAAGATGGTAAAACTGAAGCAAGTAGTGCAAATACCAGTGTGGAGAGTTTTCTGTCTCCATTAGCTTCATTAGCTGAGTGTGTTACCAAGAAATCAGAGTATTAACTGTATTTTGAAGGCTACTTAAAACTTGGAGATGGCTCTATATATGTTTGTTTTTTATTGAGGCAAGAAGAAAAGTTTAGAGATTATCTAGATTTTACTAAAGGGTAAATTCAGAGTTAGAGAAGTTACTGAAATTACCATCTCTACTAACTCTGTGAGTCAAAGGCTATTTAGACATAGCATTTACATGACAGTGGTTACTCATTGCTTGCAATGAAACCGGATTCTGACCAAGAAAAGGGTAAAACTTTCATGCCTAGCAGCAGCCAGATGCTCTCATTCCCCAGGTGTGTATTAGCTTATTGTTGGGAACAACTTGCTTGTAGGAAGCAGCCTTCCTTTTCTTCCTTTATCCAGAGAAGAGATATGTAGAATTACAGGGAAAGGGGGCATGGCAGAGTCAAAGCAGTCTGCTCAGTCTGGATCCACCTTTGTCCTGGAAGGCTTCATAGCTTAGACGGTGAAGTGAACCTTGTCCTAGCCTAAACTGAAGCAAGCAGAGAAGATACAGCAGCACCTTCCTTTCCAGGCATGGATGGATTTGAGCATTGGGATCAGGAAGAGTTATTTCAAACCAGTCCATAACTTTATCACTGAAGCTCTGAGACACTCAATCTGGCCAGCTAGATATTTCAACCTTTATACTTCTAAATAAAATAAAATACTAAAATAAAATACTTCTCCATGTCTAGCAAACAATGTCCATATATAATAAGCATGCTTACATGCCTGCCTGCCCCTTGGAAACAAGTGTCTTAAATGCACTTGTGCTACAGCCAGAAAGCGAGACTTGTGATTATCCCATTCATTCCCTTCAGTGACGCAGCCTCCTTGCTTCATTCAGCAAATCCAGCACTACAGGAATTATTGGTCTGTCCTTATTCAGGCCAGCAACTGATGGTGCACGTGGAAGAAGCCTGCCAGGAAGACATCCAGGCTTCCCTTTGACTCCAACTGATAATGAATTTGCTACACATCCCCCCCCCCCCCC
>NW_015091111.1:1917263-2039967 GCF_001431845.1 Calidris pugnax
GCCCGCCAGGAAGACCTCCCGGCCTCCCTTTGCCTCCAACTGATAATGAATTTGCTCCCCACCCCCCCCCCCCCCGACTAATCACAGCTAATTACTGTCACTACTTAAGAAGCCCTTCCACATTTGCCTATTTGGCTTCTGTTCTACCTTTGTGGGTACTTGGTAAGACTGAACTTCTGACCTGTTCCCGTGCAGGGATGTTCATGCAGCTCTCAATTTGTTTCTCAACCTGCACTTCTCATCAGATAAAAAACTTCTGCTGTTGCCTGGGTGAAGAGCTTGGCTGTGGCGAAGGCAGGTTTTAGGGAGAGCTTAGAGTTCTCCCAGAAAACAGGCTTTTTTTATCCATGTGTTTGCAAAACTGGAAGAGGCAGCAAATTTAGTGTCTGTGTAAGGGACCAACAAGATGAGGTCCTGGGCTGTGTTCTTCTCATTCTATATATCAGCTAGCTTAAAAATTTTGGTCTTTGAGAATGCTGGTATACTGATATCTTCTTATCTCTCAGAGAGTTCTAGGACTTAATTAATTAACATTTGTGAACTGTGAACACTTTCTCTGATAGGAGTTATTAAGTATCAGAGTGAAATGTGAATAATCTTGGCATGCAAAATTAGCTCAATTTTGGTATAAGTGAAGAGAGGATGAGTGACATTTGCTACATCATAAGGAATATCTTGGGTTATTTCAAATGCTGTAATCCTTCTTTTATGGATTTCTGGGCTATTTTTATAATACTAATTCTGATTAAAATTACTAAGTCTGACTGTCAGCTCTAATCCGTGCTTCATCCTTGCATATTTAGCAATGTTAGACACTCTGATAATTTAAAGGCATTTAAAAACATTTCCATGCTGTAGAAACTTCTAACAAAACATCCAAGCTACACGTTTTTCTGCTTTTGTGGTGTGAATAGTTTATGGAGCTGCACAATCCAGGATAGCTGTCATATGTAGTGTATTGACTTGGGTTATGTCCCAGTTTGAAAGCAGCTGATTTAGTTTTTAGCTGTCTGTTGTGATGTAACTGGAGATCAGCTGTGGTTGTCCACTGATATAAAAAATGATTTGTCCATTTCCCACTATTGTAGTTTTTCTTTTTTCTAATTATGGTAGCTGCTAATCTCTACTCTTAGTAAGTTAAGCAGCTGCATAAAAATGGGGTGAAAATGCCTCCCCCTAGATGGGTGAGGGTGAGAGGATGCTGCTGTAGCCAGGTCCCTGTAGAAGGTACAGTGGCTTTGAGCCTGGCCCAAATTACAGCCAGGCTAAAAAAAGTTTCACCAAACTACTCAGCAACATGTAACTCTTCATAGCAATGGAGAAAAAGGCACAATTCTGGAGTTATCTTGTATTCTATATATTACGAAGTTTTGCCCCACTTTCCCCGTGTATTTTGGGCTGTCTGTACTGCAGATAGAAACGTACTTTGCAGTATTGAATTCTGTGTTTTGATACTTAAAAAGCTCAGCTAACCTTCCCAAGCTGCACAGCTGCTCTGAGAGGTTTTTCAGCTATGAAGTGTGAACTCTTCAGCACTGCTTTGCAATTAAAATGAGAAAAATTCCCCCAAAAGAAGGTTTTTAAAAATATGTAAGTTGGTGTTAGTTTTCAATATCCTGTGTGTAAAAGACAAGTTTTTTTCTCAGTTTTCTAGTGAAACCTAATTTGACCATGCAAGAAGCAATTAAGATAGAATATGTTGTTCTATCTGATCTTTAAATAATTTAGTGGCTGTAATTAGAGGCTTTTTTGGTTATTTGTACTGAATGATAAGGACTTTGCTGATTATATGTGTGAGTGAACACAGCAAGCAAATTATATGAGGCACATAAAAGTGAGAAAGGGCTAAAAAAGAAAGTATGTGAGGAAGAATGTATTTGGTCCTACAGATTTTGGCAGCCATATGTAGTGTGATTTTCTGATATAGGAAGATGCAAAAATAGTAATGTAAAAATGCTACACTAGAAATCACCTAGTTCAAGTCCCCATTGCAAGTTGTCTTATAACTTCAAATTCTTTATTTCTGTCTGATACATTACTATATAACAGGTGCAATCTTGTAAACTTCCTTAGTAGAGGAAAATTGGAATTTATTTGCTATAGGGATGAGTGTAGGAAGATTCAGAGACTATACTGCATTTCAATTTTGTAGTTAAAGCTTAAAGAGTGGTTTGAAAGCAATGCTTTTCATTAAACATTTAAGAAACCTCCACTGTAGGTTTGCTAAACAGACAGGAAGCGCATAGATCTCTTTCTGTAATGATAACGTAGCGCCTTGGGACAGGCTGACCCACAGTGTTGTCTTGCTTGGACCATCTGGATGTAACTCAATCACTACTCAGCTTCACAAAGACTTTTCTCTGTTTTCAGAGTGGGGCACTTGCTGAGAAATTAGTCTTATGCTTTGACCCAGGATATTCGCTGGAGGAAGTTTCCTTTGTAGTGGGGATGTACGTGGGTTGATTGGCCAAAGGAGAAGGGAGATGAACAGAACAGAAGTAACCAAAATCGCTTCAGTGCAATGAAAAAGTAGGCATGGAAAGAAGGGGTGGGGGGATTATGAGGGCACAGACACTGGCTTTTTTTTGGACACAGACAACAGCTGTTTTGAAAGCCCAGGCGGTAGGTGGGATGTAGGAATCTGTAGGAAAGCAAGGCTTAAAAGATGTCTAAGTCACTTGATAAAGTAGGCTGTGAGTTCAGGTTTCTCTGTTTTCAAGCATGCTTATAGCTAGACTTTAAAAGATCCTGGGTGACTCTTCAGAATAACCAGGAACCATGTATCTCAGTGGTTCCTTAACCTGAACCAAGAAACTGACTCAATTCCCGATACTTTGACACTTCTGTTCCTGGTTTTTAAGATGGGCACAACAATGCTCCATCCAGTGCCAATTTAAAGAATTAAAGCATGCAAAATTCTGGGCTGAATAAGGAGAAGTGTGGCCAGCGCGTCGAGGGAGGCCATTCTTCACCTCTACTCTGCACTGGTGAGGCCACAACTGGAACACTGCATCCAGTTCTGGGCTCCTCAGTTCAAGAGAGACTGGGAAATACTGGAGAGAGTCCAACATAGGGCAACCAAGATGATTAAGGGATTAGAGTCTCCTCCCTTACAAGAAAAGGCTCAAAGAGCTGGGGCTCTTTAGCCTGGAGAAGAGAAGACTGAGGGGAGACTTCATCTATGTTTACAAGTTCCTAAAGGGTGGGTTGGGGGATGATGGAGCTGGTCTCTTCACTGGTTTCCAGTGATAGGACGAGGGGCAACGGGCTCAAGCTGGAACATAGGAAGTTCTACTCAAAAATGAGAAAGACCTTCTTTACGGTGAGGGTGACAGAGCCCTGGAACGGACTGCCCAGGGAGGTTGTGGGGTCCCCTTCTCTGGAGATTTCCAAGACCCGCCTCAATGCAATCCTGAGTAATGTGCTTTGGGCAATCCTGCTTTAGCAGGGGAGTTGGACTAGATGATCTCTAGAGGTCCCTTCCATCTCTGTCAAATCTGTGAATCTGTAAAATCCAACTCTGCTTTAGAGAATTCCATAGAGAAAGACAAAACATTGGCATTTCTCTGACAATGCATTGGTTTCTGACTACAGCTGCCTTGAAGCCGTTAGACACTAGAGTCAATAATTCTTTATTTTTTTTTTGTTGTCAGTCAGTTCCTGTATAGACAATACTGGATACTATCAATACTACCCACACCCATTTTACTTATGGTTGTGCTCCATGCTGCTCCTGAAGTCATAATGGAGAGCTCTGTGATGATGTGGAAGTATTGATGTAGAGTCAGAGAACTATTTATTACACACACAAACTATGTTAAAAGAAGATTATTAGGGTTACAAAATATACTTCAGTTTTAGGAAATAGGAGAACTGTGCCTGTCTGTGTGGTCTTTGGTTCATAGCCCTAAGTGCGTGCTGAGCCACTCTGCTTCACTGCCTTTCACATGGAGTTTTTTCAGCTAATAAAGGAGCATCTGCTCTAGGTAAACCACTTCCTTATCAGAATAAATTCCTGCTCTATAATTAGAACTACCATAAAGCTCTGAAGGATTTTATTGATAAGAGAAACTGAAAGGGGAGTTTATCCACAGGGATAGATAGGAATTCTCAGTGCCATGCTGTGAGGTCCCTCTACTAAGTCCTTTCACAATCACCTGTATTGTCCCTGACATTAAAACAGGCTGTCAGTATAATCCTCCATTCTGACCTCTTTTCATAATTCCTTGTCCAGATGATCATCCTAGCACTTCACACTTCATCATGCATAAAGCCACAGAGGTATGGACTGGGTATATGCTGACAGGATGTGTTGTAGGAAGTCCACACAGCTCAGCTGAACCAGCAGGCAAACTTGTAGTACTTGGACTAAGCCCTTTAATAGACAGTGCAAATTTCAGAAACTTTGGTTTCTGATAATACTTTGAGACGTCCTTAAAATTGACTTTGAAACAAATCTCCAGTTTTGGTATTTTCTGTGTCAAAAGTGGTGCTGTTAAAAGTTGTGTATTGCTACTATTTTTTTTAAACCCTGATTTACTGATAATGACTTCAGAAACACCTGAATAACTTTAGAATTTTTGAAAACCCTATGCCAACAAGGGCACTTTTAGACCAGTTAAATATCTTTTCAGAAAGCTTTCATATGCCATGGGGTTATGAGGTAGAGCATAACAAATTCTATTCTTCTTTGCTATGGTTAGCTTTTCAGCTGAAATTTGTGAAGGTCCATGAAGCATCAACCTGTCATCATGACCAGTGCCTCTCCTGTAGTGTTAATGGGATGCACAGGTAGTGTCTGCCACCTTGATCAACAGGGAGGGACAAAGGCTCATTGGGAAGAGGCGTGAAATCCATAGGAGTGCAGAGCTGACATGTGTGCTGGAATTACATTTAGTGCAGAACAAAACCATCTCAAACCTTTAATTCTCAGAGCTGGTTGTGTCTGGATGAAACAGCTATAGATTGTTTTGTTTATATACTGTCTCTCTTGATCTATTTGTGAAATTAGGCAACCTGTAGAAGTACTAAAATGTTCCCTGAAACAGTGTACTGACATTTTAAAATTCATCCTGCAGACAAATGCTAGGCAATTTTCTCTTCTCCACAGTGGGCATATGTACACACTGTGATTTTATTATTTATATATATATATGGCTTCTTACTAGCAGTCTCAGGTTAAAAAGCTGAAATTTCATTTTATTTGGCACTCCCTTAAATGAGAAAAGCAAGGCAGTCTTTTGTGAACTCACTCTCCAATATCATGATAAAACTCACAGTGTGGCCTTCGTATCCAGGGCTTCTAGATGCTACTGGATGATGAAAGATAATAATTTCAAAGGAAGCAGGATAAGGTTATGGAAATGGATAACATTTGCCGGGGGAAGATGTTTTGTGTTCTCTGAGTAAAAGTGGGAGCTCGGGCAATGGAAAATAGGACATTAAATCAATTGCTTGTGTTACAAGAGGAAAGCTGCTGGTTTCCAGTTAAAACCTGAAGTAAGCTGGAAAGCAAGAATCCCGTTTCCTGGGAAAAACTAAGACTTTTTTTTCTTCAAGGAGAAACAGCCCTTTCAAGGTTTGAGAAATTTGTCACACAGCTGAAAGGAAGTCAGTGACTAGGATTCCAGCTGGGCAGACTGTGGGCAGAAATCTGGGTTTACTGTATCCTAAGTAAAAAGCATGTTGCAAGGAGGATTTCCTTCTGGATCTCTTGTAAGCTGAATACAGTCCACACCAAAATATTTAACAGTATGTAATTAGCACAGGAAGCTAAAATGTTAAAAGTCCAGATTAAAGTCCTTGTTTCTACATCAGGTTAATCAGGGTCTTTCTTTTCAGTCTCAGTGCAGTTGATCTCTTTGACTACAGATATGTTTGCTATTTTAGGATGCCCTGAGTTCTCTCTGTCTGCCTCTGGGCAGATATATCATATGTTGAATCTCATAGGTTGTCCTTAGACCTCTGTTAAAACCGTGAGGTCTGTGAGAAATTGGTATGAATGCATATGAAGGGATGAATCTGATTTCCTAAAATTAATGACAGCAGCTTATGGATGAAAATGAAAGAAGTTGTGTGAAATTCGATCAGGGACAAATCTGACTGATTTTTACAAATCTTCGGTGAATCAGGGTCTGTTTAGGTGTTATTGAGGCAATGATGCTGTTTTCCTGAAACATCGGGGCTGTACTTTATAATTTGAGACTACATTCAGAGCAATATCAGGAATTAAAAAATAACACAAGCAGCAAACATTAGGAGGGGTCTCATCCCTTGTTGCTTTGCATGATGTCAAAGAAAGAACTGATGTTGCAGGACCCACCCTTGTGGCTGGAGATGGCTGGAATGGTTAATACTGAAGGCTCCTTGCTGGTGACACTGCAGTGTTCCTAAACTCCCCAGTGAAACTTCACCCCCTACTGTGGGCCTTGAGTGTTGGAGGTCAGTGTCCCTCTTCAGTCACAGGTGCATCACTCCATTGGGAATGATGGGACAATTGCTGTGAATCATTGGCTTTCATCTGATGTGAGGAAAAAAAAAAGAAATCAGTTTTAAGAAGAAATCAGCCCATCAGCCAGTGGCATTTTTTTCTGCAGGGGCTTTGCTTCGCTCTGGAGGGAACTCCTTGCTGCTTGCAACAGGTTATTCCCTGAATGCTCTTTCTTGGCCTGGTGCACATTTGGGAGGCTGAATATGAAGTGCTGAATCCTGGCTCATTGTCAAAGAGGGCTGAGGAAGCTTGCATGTGCTGGAGATTCATTTCCAGGGTACCCAGCAGTTTGCTAACTTTCAGAGGCCAGATTTATACTCATCTAGCACTGTGTAAACTGTGCTTCCATCTTTTAATAACTGAAAAAGTATGTAGGTAGACTCCCTCTTCTTTGTTTCTTGAGCAGACAGCTATTTCCTGAAAGAGATTTTAGAAGTTACAATATCTGTATGTGTCCTTTTTTTTGGCATTTATCTGCCAACACAACATCTTTTTTTTTTCTGTTTTGATTCCCCTATGATTCTATCTTGCATTTTTTGCATGCTGTTCACTCCAGCTGTCTTGGGTTGAATTACACAGGACACTTGATGTGAAATCAGGCAGAGAATGTAATGGGTGACCAAATTTTTCTTCTTTTCTTTTTTTAATGTGAGGGGAAGTATCTCTCTTGAAGGTGCCCCAGCACCTTTCAGCAATTATTTTCTCAAATGTGAGGGTTGTAAATACTGAAATTTAGGATTATTAAATGCCTGAGTGACAAACCATAAAATGATGGACGTCTGAAGGACCTCTGGAGGTTGCTTCTGCTACCCCCTGCTCCTCAACACCAGTCCAGCTAGATCAGATTGCTCCACACCATGACCAGCTATGTTCTGAAGATCTCCAAAAAGGAACTGGTGATGTCACAGAATCACAGAATCATCATGGTTGAAAGGGACCTCTAAGATCATCGAGTCCAACCTCAAAAAAACCCAAAACAAAATTAAAAAAAAAAAAAAATAAAAAAAAACCAAACAACAAAACACCAAAAAAAACAAAAACCCAAACAAACAACCAAAAAAACCAAACCAAAACAAAAAACCAAGAAAACCAACACACACAACACCCCACCACATCACACCCACCCACAAACCAATAAGCTTGGGCACCAGAGCATGCCCTGAAAAGCCATGTCTACACATTTCTTAAATACCTCCAGGGATGGTGACTCCACCACCTCCCTGGGCAGGCTGTTCCAGTGCCTGACCACTCTCTCAGTAAAGTAATTCTTCCTAATGTCTAATCTAAATCTCCCCTGCCGCAACTTCAGACCATTTCCTCTGGTCCCGTCATTATTCACTTGGGAGAAGGCACCACCACCCACCTCTCTACAACTTCCTTTCAGGTAGTTGTAGAGGGCAATGAGGTCTCCCCTCAGTCTCCTCCAAACTAAACATGCCCAGTTCCCTCAGCCTCTCCTCCTAGGACTTGTTCTCCAGACCCCTCACCAGCTTGGTGGCTCTCCTCTGGACATGCTCCAGCACTTCAATGTCCTTCCTGTAGTGAGGGGCCCAAAACTGAACACAGTACTCAAGGTGAGGCCTCACTAGTGCCAAGTACAGAGGCACAATGACTTCCCTAAGTCCCCAGGGACCTCCCTCTTGGGAGAAAACAAATTGTTCCAAAGATCTCATGGGAGTGCCCAGTGTTGCATCATACGTCTGTTGCCTATCATCCCTTTATCCCTTTATCTGGGAAAAGCCTGTCTCCGCCTTCGATCTCCCCTCCCATGAGGCAGCTGAAGATAGTAGTGAGGTCTCTTGTAACCCTGCCTTGAAAATCATTGCCTATCTTAAAGAAATATAAGTGTTAGGGTTTATTATTTTGGTTTTTGAGCAGGAAGGGATCACATTTTCAGGCTTTTATGCACAACCACAAAGGCTACTATTAATTTTTTGTCCAAACTATTCCTTGTTTATATCAAGCCGTGGTTCCCTGATTTTCATTTATACCAAGGAGCTGAAACTGTAAATTAGACATGTTAAAAGAAAGGAAAGAAAATAGTGACAATTGCAAAAACTATAAATGTATTTCTATTTGAAAGTGGCTTTGTAGGCATATAAAATTCTTTAGTATATAGTATTGCTTCAGTGCTTCTGAAATAGTTCACGCTTTCCCCCAAGGAGCAAAGAGCAATATTGGCAGTTGACTGAAAATATGCATTTTCCAACAGCACTGAAAAGATTGCTTAAAAAAAAACAAACAAAAAACAACAGAACTTTTGGCTTCTTATTTCTTGCTCTATGATGCAATCTTTTAAGAGACTCACAGAAAGATAGTGTAGCAAAATGTTTTAATGCAGTATTTGGGCAGAGGGACTTCTACAAGCTTTGCACTTGAGAAGTTTCAGTTTTGACATGTAAAGAATTTTTTCAAGAAATAAAGATATCATAAAAGCAGTAGTGACTTACTGAAAAATGTTGGACAATCAAAATACCATAGTAAAGAATCAAGGGCAGGCAAAGGAGAGGGAAAAAACCTTATGATGGATGAGTACTAAACCAATATGCAATTAGAGAAAGCAAAGATATTGTGCAAACAGAAGTACGAAACAGCATAAATTGAGGGTGGAGATCAAAAGGATTTTGAAAAGAGGAGGTTGAGTTCTGGGAAAATCTTTATAAACAATAAAAATGCCATAGAAGCAGTTTCTTTGATAAACAGGAAGCAAGTGAAAGCCTAGGTACATACCATGATGATTTTTAGTAGATTTGAGAAGGCTGTTTTGGAAAAGCAAGGTAAAGAGCACTGAATAAAGAGTAGTTCTGAATATAATGTGATCTTTAAAAAAAAACCACAACAGTACGCCAGTGCATCACTCACCTCACTTCCTTCAGTGAGAGAATCTATATGCTCCTGTTACACGTGAAACAGCAAGAGAACAAGAGCTCATCACCAAATTACCTTTCTTACTGACTCTTTAGGCAATTATGAAGAGTGTGAAAGAGTTTAGGCTATTGCTGGTTTTTAGTGAAAAGTTGTTGCAAGCAGCTGTAAGTAAAAATAAACATTAAAAAGCCCCTAAAAGACTGAATTTGTCAGTCAAAGGAACTCAAGAGCAGCATCTCAAAACGTTGTACTCTGTCAGGGTTTGAAGAGATGGCCCTGTATCTTGCTTTAGCTGATTCTGTTGCAAGGTAGAGATTGTAGAACTGAAATTCCCTCACAGCCTTTGTGCTTACAAGTTACCTATTACTCAGTGTCATTCTTCTGCATTGGTATGAACAGGTGAAAGCATTTGTTAGCAATAACTTAGCGTTAACTGCCTTTCATTTAGTATAATGAGCATTTCTAGATGGTGTAATGCTCATGTGTGCATTCCAGTGCTTTCTCAAATGAAGAATTAATTCTGCATCTTTCTTAAAAATTCCTGTAACTAAAGTGAGTGCTCCTTTATAATTCATCTCCATTATTAAGTATGTATGGCCCAGACAAATTCTGTGAGAACAAGTCAGGAAGTGAGTTAATTTAAAGAGGAGTAAAAGCTAAATAAACACAATGCTGATTTATAGAACAATGTTTAGACTCATTCACTGTTGCCCTAGTAGTCAGGTTGAGACTTCGGACTGAAGAACAGATGCCAAGCTCCTTTCCTCGTTATTGGTAAAATCTCCAGTTCTCTACATGGCCATATACCTGTGATGCTCATGGATTAATTATTTGTTCTGCAGTAACAGCACAGAAACTATTTTTTTAAAAGTTCCATGAATCTTTCAGATTCCTTGGGTTGCTCATAGTACAGCACATACCTGAGCTTCTTCCATGAACATTGCAGGTAAAGGGAAGTCATATGACCTAACTCTGATACTCAGACCTTGTGCAAATGAGAAGGCTAAAAAGAAGAGAACTAGACTGGAAATGTCATGAGCATGACCTTGAATGTTAAAGTACGTGGACTCAGTGCTTTCAGGCTGAGAGGCTGTCAGTCCTTCTCTGGTGCATCATTTGCAGAGCAGCATGTTGGAGCAAAGAACATCAGAGCAGTCTGATGCCTGTACCTCTGTACCTTCTGCAGCAGGGACTATTCCTTCCATAGCAAATTCACAAGTGCAGCTTGTTAAGGAGATACATGTCATGTTAGTAACACAGCTTTTGCTGACCTGAGTCAAACATACCCTTAATGCCAAAGAGGACTTGGATTGCACTTTTCTGAGGGAAATGTTATTCATAATGAGAAGTTCTGCTAAACTGTGTTGTTTTCTGCTGCATCCAATGTCTGTTAATGACCAGGACAACAGGGCTGACATGCTCATGTTTAACATTCGGGTCCTACCAGATGCATCTGTCCTCAAAGAAATGCTGAAAGATTAGCTCAGTCTTGACGGCCTGGCCTGCAAGCATCTTATCTGCCAATGAAGTTCTGCATATACCTATTGCAATGGCATCACCAGTTCTGCAGCTTATGTGCTCTTCACCTTCTTTAATGACCCCAGTACAGGGTATTCCCACTGGGCTGAAATTCAGACAAAGCAAATGAGACCCCTTGGCAGAAGATACTGGGAGATGCGTTTGTGTGCATGTGAGTGTGTACGTTGGAGCAGGGGGAGGACAGTAAAAAGTTGTGTTAAAAAACAGTGGAGGGGGTCTACAGATCTGTTCAGTGAGTTTATCTAAATATTCCCTTTTCTTCCCTTTCTTTTCCCCTTCCCTTACTCCCTTCTCCTCTCTCATTTACTGTCAGGAAGGGCCACCTCTGAAGGGTCAATTCAGTACAGCCTGGCGCCAACTCAGACGGACATCAACAACAGTTCCAACAGTGAGTCAATTTGCAATTGGGGAACTCCTTGAAATGGTATTTGTTTATGTGCATGTGGAAGGTGCAAGAACTCTACAGAGGGCTTCCAGAAGAGGAGGGAGAGGGTAGGTTTATTACCCCTAGCTCTGTCTGATTGGAGCAGCCTGCAGGTTTTTGATGCCTCACTAAAACATTAGATAAAGGTAGGGTTTCCTGAAAGATATAATGATCCTGATGTGCAAAGGCCATTGCCAGGGCATTTTACCAACAGAATAGGCTTTCAGATCTGTATCTTATTTAGAGAAAACAGGCCACCAAGAAAGCTTAAAACACTTCAGCTGCCTAGAGAGGAGTAGGCTGAAAGCCATACACAGACAAGGCTCTTCATTGAACTGTTACTTTCCCTGCTGGAGACAAGAGTTGCTGGTCTCAGATTTGTATAGAAGCACTGATCTGTTTTAGGACAGGTGAAGAGGCATTGCTTTCAGTTTTGAGGTAATTTAGCTGCTATCACTTAGATTTCCTGGTGCTCCTTGAAGCACCTGGATGGGGAAGACAAGCCCTAGCAAGGTATAATGTGCTCTTTCTCCCTCATTATGCATGCACGCAACATTATCCAACACTCGTGATCTCAGTCCTCGGTGGGCTTTTCTCCTGGTATGTGTGTTGTGGGGAGAGACTCCTTACGGGGTTGTAGGAGGGGAAATTAAAATTCATTATACAGAGCAAATGAAAAATAACACATGCTCCTCACTGTTTCCAAGATACTCCTGTCCTATATTTTCCTTTTGGTGACTCTCATGGTACCAACAAGCTTTGGCCCAGCATCACAGAGAAGGTATCTGGGGAAGGAGAGAGTGTGTTAAAGCAGAACTGGACAAGTGGATGGGCTGGAAAGAATGAGAATAGGTGATGGCAAATGGAGAGGACACCAGAAGGGAAAAGAGATGGTAGTGAAAAGATCCAGAAAAAGCAGTTCTTGTTTCTGGAACAGCAGTCTGAGGGCTGAAAATGTCACAATGAACTGTTTTTTAGCTAAATTGTCTGGTCTAAGGTCTGGAAAAATCTTCTATTCACCCCTCCACTTCAAAGACAGTTGGAAAAATTACATCCTCCATCATAGTTCTAACATTGCCCATGTGTCTACTAAACACTCTATCTTTGGTATATATATGAAGATGCAGCTTTTTATCAATATGTTTGATTATATTTGTTAAAATCTTGCTCACAAGCTGTAAATGTAACTGTGATGATGTTATCATAAACAATACTCTAATCTGATTTCATGCTGCACAGTGAGCAATGGAAAATTTACAGCACAGACCAATATCTCACTGATTTGTGACTCTTAAGCAAAGAGCTGCTTGTTTCTTCTTACCATACTTCTTTGCCTCAAGTTCTTCAGTGAGTCATACTGTATTTGTTCTCCCTTTTCAGTTTTCTGATGGTTTGTTTAAGTCCCACAGTTCATGCAGTCTGATGGTCACTTCTGTAAATGATTGCTTGGAAGTGTTGATATCCTGGGCAGTGCATCAGACCAGATGTTTAGACAGCTGTATCCATCCTGTGAGCAGTTCCATGTGTAAGTAAACATGTGGATATAAGTCTTGAGATCAACAGAAAGACTCACTGTGAAATTGCAAAATGCATTTGAGGGACCTAGGCCTGTATTTTTGCCAGATAGAAGTGATTTTAAAAGATTGTAAGGTCTTTCAAAGATAGGAGGCTGAGCACCACAGGATCATAGGATGCCCTTAGCAGTCAATGACGGGATCTGAACTACAACACAGGGATTACATTTTACCAGGTCCTAGACGAAAAAAAAAGCAACAGAAAAAAGCAACAGCCTCAGATGTATACAGCCTCATGGTTTGGGAGAGGACGAGCTGTAAAGCACGTTTGGGGACTTAAAGTCTCTATGAAATACAACACTATCATATATTCCCTTTGGCTCACCTAGTTGTCAATCCAGCACTTGTATAGACCAGCACTCTATTTTCAGCTATTTTTCTTTTCTTCCTCAAGGTGTAAAAGCATTTAATCAAAATTCCAGATGGGTTGTGGTTAGATCTCAAGCCCTGCTTTGAACTGTGATTGGTTTTGTTGATGTCCGCTGTGCTTCCTCTCTGGGAAGAACAGTTTGAGGCTATACTGCATGAGTTTTCAGGGGAAAATTCAGGCAAGAAAAGCAACAGCACAGTAATACCAAGTAGGTGAGCTATTGGACAAGGCTATTCCCAATGCTTGGCCAATGCATTGTATTTTTTTTTATTCCATTTGTTTGTATGTAGCTTTTCCCACTCTCCCAGTCAGAAACTGGACCTGCACAGCTTAGTGTTGAAATTATTGTAATTATGCAATCCTGGGGCATTCCCAACAGCATCTCAAAATCTTGTTAGGATTTTATTATTATTATTATTAAGGGTGGTCTCCTATGAATGACAAAGCCTTGTACAAGCAGGCAGAGATAGTCTATCTAGGTGGACAGACTAAAGGGCAAGAAAAAGGAGGGGGTCTAAGCTCTGTAACAATGTAGAAATTTCCCTCTGAGGGTGGGGCAATACTGGAGTTGGGGTTGAGAGAGGGTATACAATCCTCATTCTTGGGGACACTGAAAACTTCACTAAACAAGGCTTGGAGCAAGCTGATTGAACCTGGAAGTCATGCTTTAAGCAGGGTTTGGACCCAGAGGGCCCTTCCAAACAACATCATCTTCTACTGTCTATGGTAAAATCGGTGGCAAAGTCATGTGTATTAAGGTACATATATTCTGATACTTGGTCTAGCACCTAAGCTGCAGAAAATATCTTCCTTCACTGGAAATAAGCTGTCCACCAGATGAATGCTGTCTCCTAGTAGTATGCAGTGGAGGGGAGAGAAATTAAAATGAAGTCTGCTGAATACACAGAGTAACTAGAATTTTAGGAAACGGGGACTGGAAGGTGAGCTGGCAATCTTGAACAGGCAGAGAAACCTTGTTCCCCATAAGACTGAGACTGACTGAACTCTCTCAAGGGCAGAAGGACAAAACTGTCCTTTCACAGAAGTCCTGGGGATCAGAGCTAGAGGCAACTCACTCTGACAGCATTGTTCCTGTTGTGTAGCTAAATTGAGCGGGTCAGGTCCTGGGGCTGTCAATCCAGCTAAGTTTACACCAGTGTTTAGAAAGGAAATAGATATTCTCCAAGGGGTAAATGCCAGTGACTCTGATGTGACATTGTGATAAAGTCCTGAGCTCTTTCAGTGGGAAGAAAGTATTGTTGCATTACTGTAATGACTTGTGATATCACATCCATTACTCTTATATTGTGTGTTTTCAAACCCTGGGCTCCCATTTAGTTTTGATGGACATCAGATAGTTTCTTCTGAATGTTTTGTTAACCTTTCTTTTTTGTAGTGATGGGAATCTCATTATAAGTTCCCGCTGTGCATACTGAGCTCCTAAGTATTACCTGAGGCAGGATCTGTAGGAAGAGGTAATAACAGATATTCTCTCATACCAACTGACATAGGTTTGAAAAAAAGACTGATTTTCTGACACACTAGTGACTGTTCATATCTGAAACAGAAGCAAGAAATTTCAAGCTATCATGCTGCATTCTGGGTTTCTTGGCTGTTGTATTTTGCTTCTTAAAATTCCGCATCAGAATCCACTGAGGCTGCCTGGGTGGCTGAGATTCATTTTAGTGAGTTTGGGGATAAGTATCATATCAGCAAGATTAATGATTATAATTGAATTTGTTTTTTCTGTTTTTTTCATGTTATTTATGACATTACTAGCTTTTTTAATGGCCATTCATTAAAAAGCAAACTAGTCGACTCCCTGATATGCACCAAACTGTTTCTGCAGTCTGCTAATGACCACTAGTTCTGCTGGCAGAGTTCACAGAGAAAATTTAGAAAGCGAATCTGTATTACTAATAGCACTGCTACCAGCTGACTTTGCTATTACAAGAGTTAAACCTTTATCCTTTCTGTGCTCTCACTTATACACCATGATGCCTTGATTTTGTCAGCATCCTAATCATGTCTGTCACAATACAAATTGGATGGAAAATCTTCCACAGGAGCGTCCTGCCCACAATTGTAGCATTAGCAAGAAATAATTCTGCAGTGCCTTCTATGGAAACATTTCATTCCATCACAGCTGCCAATTTCAAATGATTGTTTTTATTCCAGTTAATGGAAGCTGCTACAGAAATGTCACTCTGGCACAAATTTTGGTGCCAAGATCTGCAAGCAGCAGAAAACAACCAGCTACTGAGAGAGAAGGTCGATGGTTCTCATCATGTGGAGCAACTTTTAAGGACAGCAGAATGGCTCGACAGCACTTGTTAGCAG
Organism: Calidris pugnax; assembly: GCF_001431845.1. NCBI lineage: Eukaryota > Metazoa > Chordata > Aves > Charadriiformes > Scolopacidae > Calidris > Calidris pugnax. The sequence continues at coordinate 1,932,869 of NW_015091111.1, forward strand.
TCACAGGCTCCTAATGCACATAGAGTTGTATAAACCTGAACAACTTTGGAGCGAATTTGTGTCCAAACGGAGGTATAATGTCACTGGTCTCCTTCTGAAGTGATGATGTATGCCACTGCTGGATTATGGCCCTCAGGTTCCTTATCCACAACACTAAGGCAACACAGATTTCCAGGTGAGAGAGACAGGCAGAGGTGATGGCAGAGATCGGACAAAAGCATATACCAGTGGTCAGTGGGAGACTGGCAAGTCAGGAGGGTCTCAGCAGTGCCAGCACCACTGCAGAGCGAGCCCCAGCAAGAAGTTTGAGTCCATTGGTCAAGATAGGGGAACAGGGGAGAGGCACTCATGGAGTTCAGAAAGAGCAGATATTGATCTTTATATACTTCAAGGTATTAAAGGTTGTGGGACTTTTTTTTTTTAATGACTGCCTCTAGGTGATGTATTTAAAAGATAAAAAATTCAATAATTGCTTTTTTGTGTGTGGTTTTTTTGTATGTGTGTTTTGTTTTGAGTTTGTTTCTTTGTTGGGTTTTTGGTGTTTGGTCTTTTTTTTTTTATATTAGATCTTGTATTTTATAGGTGCATTTCATAGATATTCTGGAACCTGTTTACATGGGGACACCCCGGCAACAGGATCTGAATGAATTTTTGAAGTGCATTTATTACACAGAATTAGATCCTGGTGTGGGCACTCTCACTCAGAGATATGTTAATCTAAAATAAAGGGTTAAATTCAAGAGCAGGGTTTGAAAAACAATGAAGACAGAAGGAGAATTTGCCTTCATCTGAATTTTGTAGAAAGCTCATGGAAATAAAACAGTATAGGCCAGGTCCTCAGCCACTATAAGTGAGCATTATACAGGGATTTTATTCAGGTGTCTTTAAAGCTTGTCTTTAGCAGGTAGCTAACCATGCAGAGTCTGAAAGCTCAGGAATTGTCTGGGATGTAGAAAAAAGGCATAAACTGCAGAAATTTATAGAAGCACCTGCAGTTTAGATCAAGTTAATGCAGTTTTGTGAGGAAATCAAATTATTGTATTTTTTTTAAGTCAGTACTCTTGCATCTGACTGTTCCTTTTGTGAACAGGACACACAGCAGGTAATAGGAAACATAAAATGGAATAACCTAGATGTAGAGGAATAGACACTTCTGCCTTAAAATACAAGAATTCAATGGTAGAAATTAAAGATGACAGTTTCCCAACATGTAATTAGACTGTTGAATCCACTACCACAGGAAGATTTTGAAGCCAAGAGTTTAGTTAAGTCTAAAGAAGCATTAGCAACTTTACAGGAATACCTAGACAGGTAATAATTAATTATGATGAAAATTCTGGAAGGGACACTAGATGCTGTACTTTGGGTATTATGCTAGTCTCTATTAGAATAAGACAATCTAGCAGATAGGCAATCTGCATTAGGCAGAAAATTACCTGAGAAATTCCTGGGATTGGTCACTATGAAACATAAGATTTAGAAGGCCTTGGGTCATATACAAGCTATAATTTGATATAGCTTCCTTTTTTGAACTGCTCTGTATTTATTTCGGCTGAATTAAGCCTTTCAGGTGTCCAGCTGCTGATAAGTAATGTATTCTGATCATACTGATTCACAGTGAGTCAGGAAATCTGACTTTTTAATGCAACTTGCAGAAGAATCATGTTGATTTAGGTGTTCTTGGAGCTTGAATATTTCCATTAATGACAGTCTGAGGAAACAGGTGAGCAGGTTTAACTTTCAGCCTAGTATGAAGTCAGTGACCAAGATGTAGAGTTAGAGCTGTTCACTATTGTCATAACAGCAGTATCCAAGTTTATTAGCAATGTGAAAAAGCAAGCTGTGGGAATGGACAGGTAGGCTTGCTTGGAGGATCCACAGGGCTGCAAATAAGGCATCCATGTCCAGGTCTGCTGGGGCACATTATGCAACGTCTTTCTCCACAGCCAAGATATGTTAGTATGCAATAATTTAACATCTAAATTCCTCAGATCTCTAATTTCCCTTTATCTAGGAATAGATAGGGTTTCCTTCTACAAAGGAATTATTGCAATATTGTGAGTCAAGTACATTTCAAATGCTACTTATTTATGTATTTTGTTAGTATATGCCAGTATTACAGCTCAGCGTGTAATAGCCATTCTCATTCCACAGTAATTATGTTCACCCAAAGTAAATTACTGGTTAAACTGCAAAAGATTAACTGGTTATACATTCTTTATGCAATTAACTTACAAGAACTTGTGTCGTGTCCTCTGAGTGATATGCATATCCTATGAGACCCCAACATCACCAGTAAGCATCTGGTGAAATGTCTACAGCAGTTCTTGTCCTGCCAGTGCTAAAGCAAGAATTTAACACTGCTCTCAATATAGCCAAAAACCCTTGTAGTTTGAAACTGACTTTTTTGTTCAGAATGGCCAAGTCATGGTGATGTTTTTCTTTCTTAAAATGTATTGCTTTCACCACAACATTATCTTGAATTATAAAATTAAGTTTCTATCCTTTCTTTTTTTTTTTTAAGTCAAAAACAATTTCTCTACAGTGGACTTCAGCTCTGATATAATTAAGCATTATAATTATTTCACTTCACACCAAAGTATTTGCCACAAATCTTAACAGTCTGACAGAGGAAGAATTCAGAAAAGGAAGATTATTTTTTCTCACAATGTAGTGTTTTCACATGAAGTTTGTACTTGTATGAGGAATATGACTTTTGAAAATTCAGAGGAAACCATAGTTTACAAGCCCTTTCTGTTACAGCTGCTGCAGCTCTCTCTTGCACTAGGCAGGTATGGAGTAATTTCTTTACACAAACTTACTCAGCTGAAAGGAGCAACGTTCTTTAGTTACCTGAATCCTTTACTGGAAACAGCAGAAAAACTCACAAAAATTGTGGGACATGTGCTAAGTGTATCTAGAATAGTCAGGGTCCAGCAGGCAATGTGAGCTCAAGAGAAAAGAAAGCAAAGTATCGAATTTACCAACACATAATTAGCAGGTTGTATTTGGTGAAATAAGATGGGACATGTTTTACAACTTTTTACATAGGCATGGATTGTAACTTCCTTTTCCCTGGCTCCCTTTATTCATGTGCAGCAAAGTGTTGTAGGCTGTTGGCTGCCTGCAGGAGTGGGTCCTCGCTTGTGTAAAGCTCAATTGTGCTGACAGGGCAGTTGGTGTGAACTGCTCAGGGAGTTTAGTTACTGGTGTAGATAAGATTCTGAAGGATGAAACTGCTTCAGGAACAAACAGGCTGGTCAGACTAGAGTGTCATTAAGGATCTTTTCCTGTGTTATTCTTATTATGCCTCATATAACAAGGAGAAAGTATTTTTCTGTAAGACGACAGCCTTTTACTTCCTCTTGTTTAGCAATCTCTACAACAGCCCACATGCATTTGTCACTGTCACAGGACACTGTCACAGGACTGCCATTGTGCTGACTAAGCCTACAGGAATGTGAAGGGAATTGTGTGCGTGCCACTGGCTGCAGCCATCTCCCCGTGCCATCCCATAGATGCAGCCAAGTTCCTGATTTCCTCTCACTGTTGTAAATCAGGACTAAGTTCGTAGGGTCTACATGGACAAAAAGGCGATGCAAGTGACAAAACGATGTTTAGTGGGGCTGACATAAATTCAGGAGGGAGAAAAAAAAAAAAGGCTCTTACAGTCTCTTACAAAGCCGCTATAATGACTTTGGCTGCTTTTATATTTCCAGTATGCAGAATTAATTTTTTTCTGTGATTTTAAATGAGTTACAGCCTTTGGGGTTTTCTCCATTGATAAAGTGTTTACAAAGAGCTTTTTGCCACTCTTTTACAAGGCCAATGATAACAGAGGGCTGTTGTCAAAATCAGTAGAATGAGAAACAAGGTTGAGGCTGCACTATCCCAACTCCCAGCCGTGCTTCCCTGACTCCTCTCTTGTGTGATCTCATCTGTTCCTGCAATTGCAAGAACTGACTAAAAAACTAGTCAAAACCCTCCTTTTGCAGGGGTAGTTTTCAGGTGAATCAGGGGACTGGTGGCAGAAGAAATACACTAGTAACATCTCTGCTCAGGGAAAGGCTGACATTTTAGTTCAACCCTTATTAGACATTAGAGTCCAAACCAGAGAGGTGTTAGGAAGGCTGGAGTGAGGGGAAAGGCTTCTACAAGTGGCCAGTCTAGCTGTGAAATGCAGCACCACAGAAAAGCATTGTTTATTCTGCTGCCCACAATACTGGTCAAATAGCAGGAGCACTTCAGTTCACCATGGGCGTTACTGGAACACCTCAACACGTAGGAGACACTCAAGCCCCATGCTTGGAGGGATTTCACAGGACTGCCTTCCCAACAGGGATGACTTTACTTTTCTTCCCATTGCTTGTGCCTCTTTCCAAAAACCAGGACTTCTGAAAGATGGCTATTGTCAAGAGTGCAAGTATATTTCTGCCTTACCGTGGCTACCTGAAGTGCGTCTGCTTTCCCATCAGTGTCTTCTAAATGTAATGTCATAAGATAACTACCCAGCAGATCAGCCTCCTCCTAGATGAATTCTCACATCCATAGAATCATAGAATAGTTTTGGTTGGAAGAGACCTTTAAAGGTCATTTAGTCCAACATCCCTGCGATGAGCAGGGACATCTTCAACTAGATCAGGTTGCTCAGAGCCCTGTCCAACCTCACCTTGAAAGTTTCCAGGGATAGGGCATCTATCACTTCCCTGAGCAAGCTGTTCCATTGTTTCACCACCGTCAGCATAAAAAAATTTAAAATTTCTTCCAAATATTTAGTCTGAATCTTCCTTCTTTCACTTTAAAGCCATTATCCCGTGTTCTATTGCAACAGGCCCCGCTAAAAAGTTTGTCCCCATCTTTTTTATAAGCCCACTTTAAGTACTGAAAGCCACAGTAAGGTCTCCCCCAAGCCTTCTCTTCTCCAGAATGAACAAGCCCAATTTTCTTAGCCTCAAAACAGAGGTGCTCCAGCCCTCTGATAACTTCTGTGGCCCTCCTCTGGACCCACTCCAACAGGTCCATGTCTTTCCTGTGCTGAGGACTGCAGAGATGGACACAGTACTCCAAATGGGGACTCACCAGAGTGGAGTAGAGGGGCAGAATCACCTTCCTTAACCTGCTGGCCACACTTCTTTTGGTGCAGCCCAGGATATGGTACGCACGTTGTTGGCTCATGTCCACCTTTTTATCCACCAGTACCCCTAAGTCTCTCTCAGCGAGGTTGCTCTAATTCCCTTCATTCCCGCAGCTGTATTGATACCAAAGGTTGCCCTGATGCAGGTACAGGACCTTGCACTTGGTCTAGTTGAACATCATGGGGTCCACATAGCCCCACATCTTGAGCTTGTCCAGAACTCTCTGGATGGCATCCCTTCCTCCAGCATGTCAACCACACCACTCAGCTTGGTGTTGTCCATAGACTTGTTGAGGGTGCACTCAATTACACTGTCTGTGTCATTGATGAAGATATTAACAAGTACTGACCCCAAGGGGACCCCTGAGGGCACACCATTTGTCACTGATCTCCATCTGGATATTGAGTCATTGACCACTACCTTCTGGATGCAACCACCCAAAAAATTCCTTATCCACCAAACAGTCCACCCATAAAATCCATATCTCTTCAATTTAGAGAGAAGGATATTGTGGAGGACCATGTCAAAGGCCTTACAGAAGTCCATGTGGGCTTTAGATCAAGACTGGATTTAGGGCACTCAGGAAGCATTTGTTCTTATTTCAAGTGTGAGAAAAGCTCCCTTGTCTTCAAGGGTCTTCAAGGTTTGGCTGGGCAATTGGGTCTAGGCTTTACTGACAGGGCAGACTCACTACTTTTTGAGAGAAGGGATGTAGGACGTGGACTACAATCCAGGCTATAGCTGCAGGAACAAGCTGTCACAGATGATCCAGCATTCAGCTTTACAGAATATCAATTTTAAATGAGTACACCATATTCTGTCACCCTGAAACCAGCATAAGGCAGTTTCCCTCCTTACAGAAATGCTTCTTGATTAGAATAAGTGGAGAAGTCAAGTTTGCCAGGTTTCTATCACATCTTTACCCTATTGGTATAAGGTAAAGAGTCAAGACCCAAGATTTTTTCTATCTTCTTTCCAATGAATGCACAATGGTTTCTGTTTTGCTTGCAGAAATATACCTCACTTCTCTACTTGCTAATCCCATCTATATTTGGTTTCATTTCTCTCTCCAATATAGAAGGTTACCAGCATGTTCATGCCCAGCAGGCATCAGTTTGCATCTGTTCTTAAATTCTGAGCACATAACTGTGCCCTCAATTTCCATTCTTTGGAAACCTGAATGTACTGTGATTAAAATAGACTGCAAACAGATGCTTGATGATAAAGAGGTCCCATTTGCTTGTATTAATTGCAGTTCATGCTATGAGGATTTTGTCACTGTCTAATGGCTAATCTTTGTAAAGGCTCAATGAATCTGCTGGGCTTGGGGCTCTGCGTAGCCATGATAGGCCTGTGGTTTTGATTTGTGGAAGTTTTGGATTCAAAGCTTGATGAGCAGCCAAGAACTGCCCAGCCATGGGAACTGACAGCAAAATACACACTCTGTCACACCCTGCTGCTGCACATTTGACAAGGAGGGACATTCCTCTTCCAAAGTGCATAGGAAGAACAGTAGAATTGGTTGTGTTCACCCTACACTGCTTAGGCACTGGAAAATTGGTCATTTGGCTGCTGGATGTGGAAAACCTTCCTTAGAGCAGAGTTTAGAAAGGATCCCTCAATTTTCTTTCTTTTGTACAAATTGAACTGCAATGAGCAAAGGCCAGAAAAGGCACGTGGGTACAAAACAAAAGTGGTCGGTATGAAGAAGTTGCTCAAAATCTCTTCTGGCAATGGGCAAGAACCGGTCTCAGGATATGAAGGGAAAAGACAGAAATGACCCTGACTGAGTCCAGAGGTATGGGTTTGAAGCAGCTTTTTGATTACATTGTTGACAGTATCAGCTGTTCACGTGCCTCCAAGATGAGTTTGGTATCCCTGCCTCAAGAGAACGAAGGCAGTAATGTCGCTCTTCCAGCAGCCCCAAGGCCTGCCCTTATGCCAGTCCTCCCTGTGAAGTTCTGGGGACAAAACAGCCCCATTGCCTACTCATTCTTAGGCCATTGTCCATCAGGAGTGACTCCCCCCACAGCAGACTGAGACTGATGTGGAGAGCGCGTGGACTTTAAGTAAACAGAACTTTCTATTCCTCTGTATAGTGCCCTCCCAAGTTTCAAGATGCTGGTCTGCAGGTTCCCTGCAAACGGAGGAATATACCTTTTGTTTGCTTTCCTGACTGCTCTGTTAAACCTTTGAATCCCGTATCGAGTGTAGAAGTGAGCTGCAGGCAAAGTAAAAGCTGGCCAGACATGTGTTTATAACAAACACAACGTTTTTTTTTCAGTACAGTAATTCTGGATGGAATTGGGTTTTCAGCCAACATTTATTATCACTCTTAGATTTCGTTTTCGTAAAGCCAGTGTTTCTGTGACAATGAACAGAAATGATAGAGGAAAGAAGGGAAAAAAAGCTAAACAGAGTGGTAAAGGCAGTGGTACCTGGGGTTTTATTTCAGGCATTTGCACGTTACTCTAAATGTAAAGGATGGGAGGCAAGGAGCCTGCAAGGAGCAACGGTATATTGAGTGATGATTTTAGCTCTTGGGTGTCTTGAGCTTTGCATGTTTGGGTTAGACATCAGTGATTTCAGGGCACGTAGGGCTGTATTCAAACGTGTTTTCATTACGACACTAGTTGAAGTCATTCAGTGCCTGGTGAGAACATTTGAATGCTGTGCTGACACAGTCCATCTCTGTCTTTCTTCATAAGCTGAGCTTGTGATATATGTCCCTGTACCACATGAAGTACCATGCATATGTGGTGCTTGCCTCGTGGCAAGTAACTTTGACTACTCCTAAATAATGCCAGGGATTATATTCCTTGTCTACGCTTCCTAGCTGGAAAGTAAAAAGCATCCAACTTCTTTCTTTTGCAAGATAAAGCTGTGAACTTTTTTTAAAAGTATTTTGACTTTTCAAAAGGGCCATTTAAGAGACTTTTAGTTTCTATAAGAACTTTAATAATTCACTATTATTTATTTAGCTGGATAACTTGGCTGAATTTTGTTGTTTATAGGGACTAGCACAGTGTCTGCAGTTGGCCTAGATGACCATTGTAGGTGCCTTCCAACTGAAATTCAATTCTATTCTATTCTATTCTATTCTATTCTATTCTATTCGTGTGTTATACCACAAATAGCTATACCTTTGAATGTATCAGTGTAATTGATGATCAGAGGGATGGAGCACCTCTCCTATGAAGACAGGCTGAGACAGCTGGGGTTGTTCAGCCTGGAGAAGAGAAGGCTCTGGGGAGACCTTATAACAGCCTATCAATACCTGAAGGGAGCCTACAGAAGAGCTGGAGAGGGACTCTGTCAGAAGTGTAGTGACAGGACAAGGGGCAAAGGTTTTAAATTGGAAGAGAAGAGATTTAGATTAGATATCAGGAAGAAATTTTTTACTATGAGGGGGGTGAGCCACTGAAACAGGTTGCCCAGGGAAGTTGTGGATGCCCCATCCCTGGAAGTGTTCAAGGCCAGGCTGGATGAGGCTTTGAGCAACCTGCTCTAGTAGGAGGTGTCCCTGCCCGTGGCAGGGGGGTTGGAACTCTATGATGTTTAAGGTCCCTTCCAACTCTAACCATTCTATGATTCTATGATTTTAATTCCCTTTCTAAAAGTCTAAATTGAAATTGGAACTATCTGGTATATCTGAAGTGTTTTGCAAAGATCAAAAACAACATGCTACAAATCATCATATAGGAGGTGAAAAAGCCTTTTTTTTAATCTCTTAGCTTTTCTTGATTTAAGGTTACTATTTCTCAGCATCTTCACAGACCCTTTAAAATCTTGTGTTTCTTTTGATCAGAAGGGAATTAGGGGCTGAGTTTCATAGTCAAAAGGACAGGGGAGCTCTCAAAAGGACAGGAGGACTCTCAGCATAAAGCAATTGCTTTCAGACCAGAAAGTCCTGAAGTTGCATTTTCCATGGTCATTTTCAGAAATCTTTGCACAACCTATGCGTAGAAAGTGGTTTAGAAATAAAGAATTTGCATGAAATTCTTTCTTATCCTCCTCCAATTTCTGCTCTGAGGCCCCGAGTGAGTATACCTCTTAAACACAACCCTGGAAGCTTAACTGAAATCAGGCTGGAATGACTGATGCCAACAAAGTGCCATTGCTTCAAACTAAAGGGCAATTCTAAAAACCATTCTCCCTCAGTGTTTCAGTTTCCTCTACTCAAAGGTCAGAGTTAGAAAGGTGATGGGGAATCTATTTATTCTTAAAACTAGCTTCCCCACACAAGTTTTCAGTCACATTCCTACATTGCAGCATGACTTGGAAATAAGAAGGAAACTCCACAGAGGATTTGTGCTGTGGTATGTTCCAAGTTACAAAGATTTGCTGGCCAGGTCCATAGTTGCAAAAAGGAAAACACCTCTGAAAATTTTGGCCTGTGACACTAGTGATACCTGGAGGCTTGCTAGCGATTACAGGAAATCTCAGAGACACAGCAGTGCGTAAGGTGCACCGTTTTGTCGGGCCAAGTGGGTATTTGCCTCTGGTCTGGCACTAAGCAACAGCCTCAATTACAGTTTCATCTGGCAACCGCTGAATCAGACCTGTAAGTATGGCTAATTTGCTTTGTCAAAAGTCACCGGGAGAAGTTTTTCACTCTCCAGAGTGTTCCACTTCGGGAGGGAGTTTGTATCATAACTTCCTTAGACATGCTGTGCATTTTTAAACTGGTCATTCCCTTGCTTTTTCTTTCTCAGACCAGCACAGGTTCCCTGTTTAGTCTGGGGTTTTTTAGCCTTTTTTACTACAACTGAGTTTTCTGGTTTTTGTTTTGCTATGTAATGCTTTGTTTGCACCTGCTGTGAGAGTGAGAGAATGGCTAAGCCAGGTCAGTAGTGACAGACAGCAAAAGCCTGTATGCTGCTGCCATCAGGCACTCAGCAAAGCCTCCCAAGCCTTTGACTAGACATTAACACCATTCCCCTGCGTGACACAGGAAACTCACCCAAGACCAGTGTCCCAGGAACTGAACCCTAGCTGCCTTCATTGCCAGCATTTTGATACAGATGATGTACCTCTTTCAGGTAATTTCCAGTCATTGATAGGAATCAGCTGATTGCCCTTTGCTTCTCCACAGCAAAAGCTCTTACCCATAAATGCCTTATATTACTACCTTTGTTTGATTATAACCAAGCCCTTAATTTTATTGTTTAAGGGGTGTAATGAGCTCCTGTCTCAGCAGGGAGGGCTGTAAATTGACAGTATCACAGACGAAAGAGAAAGGAGATTTTTCACACTGAGTGCTGAGGAGAGACAAGTCACATTTGGAAAGGGTCCCACTGGCAGTTTTTCTATAAAACATATAGCAGCATCTTCACAGGATCCCTTTCCGATGGGTGCAAGATGTTACTGGGCAGGAATAGCCAGTGCAATCACTGAGAGGAGCTGCTTTCCCTCTGTAGACCCTCTCTAGTTTGCAGTGTTTACACTGCTTTATCCTGAGTTAGGCTGATCTCCACCTGCATAATCCAAGAATTAGTGTTTCTCTGTCTTTGTTTTCCACTTCTCTAAAAGAAGCAGAGAAGTGAAATACAATACTAGCTACACACTCATCAGTGCCTATTTAGAAATACCCATGGAATGATCTTTTGGTGCCATAAAGGTTTGCATTCAGACTTGCAATTTAGAACTGGACAGGTAAACCCACAGGAAAATAGCTGAAATGTGTAAACAACTAAAAATAAACTATTGCTATGCTGTCCAGGCTGTATATCTGTTGCAGGGCATAATTGTGGGACTTGGGTAGGAGATGTGGCTGACAGGTACTGTCTTTGTGTCAAGGGAGAGAATTTTCAAAACTCTATACAGTATGCTGTGTTTGTGCAAAAATCCAATTGGAATCCTCTTGTCTGTGCTTTTGAAAGGCTCAGCTCTATTTGCTAAAGCCCTCACTTCTGCAGATTTTTGTGCATATCACATACTGCATGGCTGAGTGGAGGGATCCACCTACAGAGAGGCAGGTTACAGAAACATAACTTTATACTTAATTCTCTAAAGATAGACTTGGGAGCCTAATTTTAAGTATCCTGGTTTAAACATTTTATTCAGATTTTTGCAGGAGCAGAGGAAATAATTTGCTAAACTTTGGACAATGAGAACCTCGCCTTGCTTGTCCTCTCCTGTCCTCTCCAGGGGAAGAGAAGGGAAACAGTTTGAGTATGAATTCACCCTAAGGAGTTTCCCCTCAGTGTTGTTTCCATTTGAATTTATTACCAGGTAGTTGTTTCCACAACTTCTTGTTCTAACCAGTTGTCCACCCTGCTTGCTTGCTCCCTTCTTCCACATGCCAGTGCCAGTTATCTGCCAGTTAAAGGGGAGTCCAAAGATGATGTGGGACCTTTTGCTGCAGCACTGTTGACTATCTAATGTCCTTTTGATTCATTAACCAAAGTTTAGCTGAGGGCCATTGTTCCATGGATTTATCCTGTTACTAACTTCCATTATTAGTTTGCATATTGTATGGGAAAGTGAGTCGTTACTGCCATAATTATGCTGTGTCATCACTAGCTATTGTTGGTCTGAAAAGCCGCTCCCAAGAGGGTGGAAGTGCTCCATAATATCATAAACCATGATCTATAAAATCTTTATTAGGTACATCATCATGTATCATTTTGATCCATCTTCTGTCATAGAAAGACAGACCTCCAGGTTTTTTTGGGGTTTTGGGGTTTTTTGTGGTAAAAATATTCCTATCGCAACAAATGCTGATAATTTACCTTGTAATGCATGCAGAAGGCAAGAGAACTTAAATAGACGAGGGCCTCAAATTGCTTTTTTTCATTTCAGATGATCATTTTCTCTGGCCTACAGAACATCTAATTTCATTTATTTGACATTTTACATCATGGCTGGTAATGAAAAGACCAAAGAATCTTTTAATGAATCTTTTCCCAATTAAGGGGATTCCCACAGTATCAGTGTCTGTTGTCAGGTCTGCAAACCAACCTGTCACCACAGAAAAGTTCCTGGGACTTTTCACTGAGACTTCAAAAATCCCTCAATTACTCAATGAAGAAAATAAACATCTCCCTCACAACCCACCCCCCCAAAAAATATTGGAAGATGTCAGGTTTGATGGAAAACCTAACAGTAAGGACCTTCTCATATGGTAGTTCTTGAGGCCAGCCTCCTCTTGGTTATAGTCTCTCTGTTCACTTCAGTCCCACACCTGACTGGCTGGACTATCCAGAAGGTAATAGCCTGAGATAGTTATGGGCCATTAAATTTTGCAGACTTCTTTAGGAAGGAGCTCAGTCCCTCATCCCTGCTCTCACGCCCACCTGGCAGCACACATGGTTTACTGTGGAGGTCCTTTTCCCAGACCAGGATACCAGTTGCCAATTGCTGCAAAGTCTTACCTGCACAACAATCAGTTGCTGTTGCATAGTTGTTGTGAATTTTGTTGTCAAATGGCCCGCTCTGGTGTTTTGTTGTTTACATAAGAAGTCCCATGAAACTTCAGAGTAAGATCTGCAAGGCAGACCTCTTAGCATAAGGCACAGATATGTAGTTGGAACTAGCTTGTGGTGACCCCATTCAGTTATTCCTGTGAAAATGAGCATCTGTTCAAGAACAAATTACTTAGCACCAAAAAAGACCTTGCCCAGGTCTGCTTATCCTTATCCTAGTGTCAAACTCTCCTCTCAGCCTCATGCAAAAGGAGGTGGGATCTACTCATAGGGTGTTTTCCCAGGGTCCAGAAAACATGCAGTGAAAGTGCAGTCTTGCAATAAGGGCATGTTATGACAACACGCTTAAAGGCGTTCTACAGGTTAAGCATGATGTATAATTCACCTTAATGGAGAGAAATTGTTTAATAGCACTGGTGATAAACAACTGTTCTGAACTTTGGTGCCAGATCATGTTAGCTTTGATTGCAAATGTGCACTTCTGGATGTGGTATTTTGTTACCCTGGAACTTGTACTTATTAGAGAGAGTAAATATAGCTGTATTAATCATCTCAGCCCTTAAAAATTACTACTCAGTGGTGGATTCTGACAAAAGGAGAATTTTGGTGTCAAAACTTGTATTTATGAATTCAGTTAATTCTGATCTGTACCATGGTTTTATCTACGTGTTAAGAAGTGTGTGCATTTTGACACTCCATATCTTTCTATTAACAGGTGCTGCAAGATGTTCAGAGTATTGCAAAATTGGCTGTTAAGAGCAATTCCCAAGAGCATGATCAGGTGATCGCTGGTTGGTGTGAATACACTGCTGTTGCTGCCACTGAAATGTGGTTGCTGATCACTCACTCACTGCTAGTTCACTGCAAACTGCCAATGTAATGGCAAACAGCTGCTGAAGGTGTGCTGATCAGATTGCTGATGCTAGCCTGGTCATGCTCAGATGCACCCCTCTTCTTGTGTTTGTTCACAAAATTACATTTTGCACCTTTAGGGAAGTATGTCACAAATGCCATGCTGCAGACTGCATGGAGCCAGAGGAGATTCCTGCCACGAGGGCAATGGAAAGTTTCAGCAGCTCCCTTTCTGTGAACACCCAAACTCTTGCATTGAGAAGGCATCCCCAGAGAGAAGGACATCCTGACCAAAGAAAGGCTGAAGTAGGTCTATAACAAAAATAAAGACTGCCACAAAAGGATACCAAAGTTTCACAACAGCTTGTGGTCAGGGCAGTAAGTTACAATAATTTTAAGACCTTTGCAGTGTTGTCTTCTGGCAATTGACACAGGACCAACAGAAATAGGTGTCGCACCCTATGGTCTCAGGCGGAAGAAATCCTCTGTGTTAATGACTTGATACTAATTAGCACGGATGCCAATATGTGGCTCACTAGTGACTGTGATTCCAGCTGATGCCACTCTCTTTGGTATCACAAGCTGGATGGTACTGCTGGCAGCCCTCTGTGGCAGGGGGCACACAAGCTGGCCACAGCTGCAACTGAGAAATGGAGGCTGCAAGGAATCAACTGCTCTCAAAGGGCCTTGAAGTGGTTTACAGAGCCCACTGTGGGCTTCTTTGCTAGAACAGGACCCATTTGGACATTTGTAGTATACATTTATTTGTGTGTGTATAGGGCACCATATTGTGTGTGCATTTTTATACTTAAGCATATGTGCTTCACTCTTTGAAAAACATAAATTTCACAAAAAATCAGAGCAAGCCAACTGCAGCATTCTTGCATACCAGAGAATTTGGGTGTGAATCAGTTTTGTGATACATAGTTAAATCTCATCCCTCAAAACATAAAGGTTATGGATTTTCCTGTGCAAAGCAGAACCAGGTCTCTAAAAGCGAAGGAAAGGCTTCCCGCCTCCTGAGATTCAGCTGCCCAAAAGGTCTTACTGATATTTTGGCAGAAATGGTTACAAGTTCTGTTGCATATCACACACACACACACAGGTTTTACGTTTGAGAGAGACATACAAATATAGAAAGAGATTCAGTAACTTGCCCAGTCATGCTGGGGTCTGTGGTGACAGCCAATATTCTTAAGATGAGATTCTTCTCACAAGGCTGCCTTTACATTGCACAAAAATCAACCCTCTTTTCTCCATCTCTCTTCCCTGTCCACATCATACATGCAGTAGCATTCTCTAAAATGGATCTTTCAAGATCTAATTCTGGCTCTACTGGTTCTCATAAAAGCTTCACTAGTTCAGGCATGCATAACTAATACTTCATTATATGGTAGAAAATGCTGCAGCCTGATGTAAAGAAGGATATATTTGTTGACAGAGTTCTTTATTTAAAAAAAAATAAAAATCATTAACAAGTATTAGTATTGTGCCATCATGCCCACTTAGACATGTATTTGAAAACACAGTCTTTGCTTCTTTTTTAGTCTGGTTTACTTTCCAGATCAGGAGGAATGTGAACAACTAAACTTACAGGCCCTTACATTCAAAACATCAAACTCTGGGCATGTTTGAGTGGCCAGCTCCGATAAATCTGACTCAAATGTCTGTGAAAGCCAGTATCTTCCACCCACAGAAGACTCAGCTGATTCTACTCAGGCTTGAAATAGAGAATTAAATAAGGCATTTGCTTTTTAACAGACCGGAGTGGGTATTCAATAACAGGCATCTTGCTGGACAAATTTGTCCCAGGTGTGTAAAGCCCATAGTATCCCATAGGTAATCCTATTGCAGGCATAAGTAAGTAATTAAGGGCAGCTGTATAGCATGGATGATAGGGGTGGCTTCTGCAGTGAACTTTCAGTTGAGGGTCATGCTGAGCTCAGAGGAAAATTAGCACGTATGTAAGAGTTTTGCAAACTAAGGCTGAGAAAATAACTTGATAAGCTCCCATCAAAGAGCACAATCTCTTCCCTCTTAAGATGGGCACTTTTCGGGGACGTCGTCACATGGATGAAGAGTGTGTATTACACATAGACAGGAAAGAGAGGCTAAAAAAAATGTAATTGGTTTGATGGAAACTGAGAAGCAAAGAAAGAGAGGGAGTTAATTCAGTCAGCGATTATTGTAGGCACTACCTATAAATGCTGTAATTCTTAAAAAATGTCAGCATTCATGTGCAAATCAAATAGATCAGGTCTGTGCGTGTGGTAGTGCAGTCAGCAAAAGCTTGGGCCTGTGTCACTAGGACAGAAGGGTTTGGGATTTTGCTGAGCCAGCTCCTGGTAGTTTTCACAGTTAATTCATTTATAGCTGTAATTTAGAATTTTTAAAACTCATTGCTCATGTAATTTAATATAAGCGTTATCCAGTGTCAACCAAGACTGGCTTATGATAGCATGAGATATTTTGAAAGTCAATAGGAGAAAAATATCTGCCTTGTACTAAATTTGCAAGGTTTGGACTGTTCGCAGCTTTTGATGAGAGAGAAAAAGATCTATGGAACTTGCAAAAAATGTTAATAGCAACGGCTGAACCAGAAGCTATCATGTCTTTTTTGGGGAGGATATGAAAAAAGAAGTTACTAGATTTGGAAGAAAAAGCATGTCCTATCAATACACATAGAAGTCTATGTGTATGCAATGAAAAAGGGAAAAATTCTTCACAGAAAGAGTGGTCAGACACTGGAATAAGCTGCCCAGGGAGGTGGTTGAGTCACCATCCCTGAATATGTTTAAGAGTCATTTAGATGTGGTGTTGGGGGATATGGTGTAGGGAAGAACTTTGTAGTGTGATGTTGATGGTTGGACTCAATGATCCCAAGGGTCTTTCCAACCTGACTAATTCTATGATTCTATAAAAAGTCCCTTTCCACAGTCAGCTGTCTGCTGGTCGAGTCCCAGCAATGCTAGAAAGGACTGTAATGATGAATTAACCCCGTGATCACAAGCAAGGGGTTAGGTTCATCTAGTGTGTCCTGTGTCAAGTTTATGCAGCCTGAGTGCACTGTAGGCTAGCACAGTTAGCTGAAACACCTCGAGTCAAGTAGGATCTGACACAGCTTTAGCTTAACCATTCCTTTGACTCGTTAGCCACTTCAACCAATGAAATATCTTGGAACTTATTTCAAGCTAATTTATTGCTAGGCTTAGATTCTAGGCTCTTGGTCCTGTCAGAGACTCAGCTCCCCTTGGAAGGGACAGCAGGAGGTGTCTCATCCAACCTCCTGCTTAGATGTGACTCAGTCTCCTGAAGAATGCAGTCATGGTTTTGAAGCATGCAATATCTGGATTTAAAATGCTGTGGGATATTGCAGTCATGCATCCCAGAAAGTATAAACTACTGCAGGAAAAAGTAAACTGAGGGATTACAAGGAACATTGGGAGTTGCAGAACAGCTTTGATGTGTGCAACAACTGAACGGACAAGCACTCTTCATCCAGCACACCCCCAGAGCCATTACAGCATGACACCTCATACAACGAACTGTCAAGTCCCTTTATCATATGTTTGCAATAGCAGTATTAGTATCCAAAGTAACCTCATCCAAACTTTGAACTGATTAACCACCACTTGACCTGCAGAGCTTGGAGACAATCAGCAGAAGACAAAAACAGCCTCTTCTCAGTAGGATATTTTTCACAAAGCAGTCACTCTATTTGTAAACTTTCAGTTTGAATCCTCAAATGAGAGACCACTAAACACCTTCAAAGGACAAGCCAAGAAAATAAAGTCTTTAACTGTCAAAGTCATAGACTCTGAACAGATATTTTTGTATTGCACATTACTATTTTTCTTAACCATTGGGCATAATCATCCTATTACCCCTCCTGCTGTTAAAGCCATTTCTCTGCCCAATGAGTTCAAAAAATGGGTTGACAACTCAAGAATATGGTTTAGTGAATTATTTTTTTTTTAATTGCTTATTTCTTATTTATTTTTTTTGTCAGAGTTAGGTTGATCATTGGACTAGATGATCTTTAAGTTCCCTTCCAACCTAGATGATTCTATAATTCTAAGTACTTTTTTTTTTTTTCTTAGGTGGTCTGACTAATTAGTGTGTCTAGTAAAAATCCAAAGAAATATTATCAGGTTTTAAAGAACCTTGTTTCTGTTTTATACTTGAAAAAAAGGCTCATGTGCCAAAATCATGTCTATTTTTTCCAGCAATTTTATTTGGCCCAGTAGAAGACAATATCTCACTTTAATTGTATCATGAGCTCATTACTACAAGGTGTTCAGAAAAAGACTATCACTGAATTCAAAATGGCAGCTCGAGGACATAACAGAAAAGAATGACTCTGTATTTGCCTTTTCATTGATATATTAATATACTCTCTTAAATTAGCTGTTAGGAATAGAATACTAGGCTAGATGGATCTTTGGTCAGAGGGCAAATTTTATCTGTCAAACATCTATCCCTTGGATAATTTTTTCAAGTCACTGTTTAATCATATCATGGTTAATTTAAAAAAAAATACAGCCAGAGCTATGTTTCACTTTTATAAACAGGAAGCAGTAAATCTATGGGATTTTAATTTTAGTATCTGAAAATGGAGAGCACAAGTCCCTATGTAAACATGCATTTGCCACAAACTTTTTTTTAGAGAAAAAAATAAATCAACAGCGAGAAAATAAATAACTAGACTGCTCGGAGCAGATGTCCAAAT
Source organism: Calidris pugnax (assembly GCF_001431845.1). Classification (NCBI taxonomy): domain Eukaryota; kingdom Metazoa; phylum Chordata; class Aves; order Charadriiformes; family Scolopacidae; genus Calidris; species Calidris pugnax. The sequence continues at coordinate 1,951,012 of NW_015091111.1, forward strand.
GAACGTTCCACAAGTACTGTTTGGCAGCATCGGCCAGTTTTTAATTAGCCTTTATTTTATGTGGGCAACATGAGTAAAATGAACGATATATACTGCCAAACTATTGCAATATCTTCCTATTATTCATGTTAACTCATTCTTGTCATTCGCTATTCTATGTTTGACTGCTAAAAGCAGTGTTTTCTATTCATATTCAGATTTCTGCTGGACCACAGAGCAGGAATAAAGCAGAGCTTACAATCTTTGACCAAAAAGAGTAACTTCTTTCTCTGCAGTTTGTGCACTTTCTTCATTCTTGTTAAACTACAAGTATTTTGGACCTGCTTCTGCAGAGCCTTGCTTTTGATGCGGTCATTTACAACGGCACAAAGCTTGGATTTAGCCATCTTCTTAAGTTTGGTTCTTTTTTCAGTTTCAAGAATTATGTGCAGTGCAGAACAGTGGAGGATTGGGTCCTTTCTGTTAATTTAGAAGCAGCCACATCAATTAGCTATTTGCCTTTTTTCTGTCATCCTGATGACTTCTATCTCCAGGTGCCAACTGTGAGTGAGAGAGTGTTAAGAGCCACCTCTTTGCACTCTGACAGAAAGATGCAGACGTTATAAAATCTAATCTGGTCTCAAAAGCTGTTTCTAGGGAGCAGGTAGTCACTTTTATCAATCATATCATCAGAGATTATAATTACAAATAACAAGATACAAGGGAGACTTTTAGTGGCGTAACTAAAAGGATTTGCATGTTGTGCCAAATTCTTTTTTCAGTCAAGTCAGTGCAACCACAGTTTTGTAAACAGAGAGAAAATTTGGCCCTTCATATATTATAAAGATTAGCTTGTTTTGACTGCAATTACAGTCTTATTTTGGCAAAAATATAATTATCAAAAACACAACTGACTTTTGCTCTAGTTTTTTGAGGGTTTGGGTGATTTTTTAAAATAGTGTCATCTTTCTTATCATATTGCTGAATTTTACTTCTGTGTCACTTCAAAAAAAATTTATTTTCACACTTCTAGTGTGATAGTTGATGTGTATTTTCTTCATTTCATACTGCCATTTTTAGAGCACTTTTGAGAAGCAAGATAATTTTACTGGAAGTACAATGGAAACTGTTTTACTTATTTCTCCTTTGAAAGTGCAGTTGGGCATGTTCAGCAAATTGGCTCTCAGTTACTAAATAATTGGTTTTCCTCTACAGTAGTTCTGGATGCTTTTTCCAGCTACACATGAAGAATATCTTGCAAACGATGGGACTCCTTTCCAGCCTTTGGCTCTTAATCATTGTAGTTATATATTCTGATAATTTAAAAAAATAATTATAACAGCTGATAAGAGACCAAAACCCAAACAGAATAATTGAGTCACAATGTGAATCTTGATAAATATGTAAGCACACAAAAATTTTGGCATGTTCTTTGCTTGGTACATAGAAAGCCTTAGAGCATCATGCAGTTTTCTCATCTCAGAATTACTATACAGAAAAACACAGAAGACTAATCTTTCAATATCTGGAGCTGTAGCCAGATGTGGGGGTAATCTGGCTGATATCTGCTGCTCTGCTTCAGCAGCCACTGGCCTGGTTTCTCTAATGGCTAAACCCATTGTGTCAATATGCCTGTGAGTGCAGCCCTCCACTTCTGAGTTGACAGTTTCCCACCTCAGTGTGCTACTTGGTCTTAGTTGAGGGCGACAAATTTTGATGGTGTAGGGTGATTGAGGAGCACTTTTGTGGATTTCCAGGTAGGGGAAACAGTCAGATCTTTTTGGTAAACCTCCTGCAATAAAAATATTAACAATCAATAAAGCTTTGCTTTGGTATTTCTGCTGTTAGTCAACCACCCTGTAGATGCACCAGAGCAGTTTGTAGTGACTAAGAATGGCTTAAGAAAGCTTGGGTTCCTGCTCAGTAATGTGGATGTGTCTCAGCAGACCTAACCACAAGCAACCTTCTCCTTTCCTCTGTGTGTGATCATTGCTATGTCATTACTGTGCTAAATGAGCAGCCTTAGTGGCCTTGATAACATTATGACTTTTTATCAAAGAGTGGCGGCAGGAAGAACCAATCCTTTGCCCAGCATAGCTCACATGAAGCAGAGCAGAAAGTGTGATGGCTATGTGTTGGTCTGCATTACCATGAGAGGCGTTGCACTTTTGACTCCAGTGGCAGACCATGAACACATGGACCACAGTGTGCTGCAAACAAACAGCAGCATCCTGGTGATCTCAGTCATCCTCTTCGCAGGCCTGGTAAATGCGCAAGGTAAATGCTGCTGTCAGAGAGCTCCTGAAAGACTGAGCAGACCTTGGGAGTATGTTTTTATGTGATGAACCATCTGAGTTTAAGCAAAGAACTTTCATTTGAGTAGATGAGCACGTGCCCCTTGGGGTGGCACACCTGAGTCAGTGCACCAAGTTGAATTTGCTGCCTTACAGAAACCTGTGCCAATGCAAACTGTGTAAGAAGTTGTTCTCATCTTGTGGCTGATAACAAGGCAGTCAGTGCTTATGTTCCTCCCATCCAGATGTTGTACGTCTGATACTCATATACTACAGGGTGTTTCATATCAAGATGTAGGCAGAAAAATAAAGACCAACAGCTCTCCAAACTAATTAAAGAATCAGTGGGGGACAATGTTGATTCAAAAGTAAGGTAGTGAATTAGAGACACTTGAAATAGCAACATTACAATTTCAGTTGAACATCTCACAAGAAAAATGCGATTGGTAACCTCTCAGCCTTTATGTTGCTGTAGGCAGAACAACTTAGGGTCTTGTTGCTGCTTCAGGAAAGATGTTTTGCAGGGAGTAAAAGCCTAAAGAACAGCCACAGCAATGGCCAACTAACAGTAATGAGAAGGAAAGGGTTCCTGTGAAAGCGGTTCAAGGCATCTGCTTGTCGGAGTTTGATTATCTTACAAATAAAAATATCTGGAATGCTCTTCATGGATAGGTTTTCAAAAATGCCTAAATGAAGCAGTAACAAAACAAGGAACATAACCTACATCCCCAAATTTCCCACAAGGTGGCTGATCCAGTAGTCATCCAGCAAAAGATCCCAGCTGCAAGAATCAGCCATAAGTCTCTCGGGGCCTGAGGAAATTTACATGGGGCAATTTCCATTATCATTTCTGTCAAAGTGATAGCAAAGGCTATCCCCATGTATGGATGCATTTGTAAGGCTGAATATATGTAACTGAATTGATCAGGCAACACTGAAAATTAGCTGCAAATGAATAATTTTCACCTTTTCCTCATATTAGATGTGCCTTTGTAAAGTCAATGGATATTGCCTTTGAATGCATGTAGAGCACCTCAAGAACTGACTTTTGCTGCTCTAGTGGGAAGTCTTTTCCCCTCCACCTTTACCCATCCAAGCCCAAGAGGACCACCTGCAGTTTGGCAATGGTTTTGTGTGAAGGTGTACTGGCTGAAGAAGTAACTATATGCAGCAGATGCATTTTCTCCAGCCCAGGCCAACGCTTACCTGGGCTGTAGCCAATTTTCTGCATATAAACTCTCTTGATTCATATCTGTGGCTTCTGCTTCTGGAATCAGGCTTCCAAAACATTCCAGAGTTGCAATACAGAGTCCAATGTGCCTTTGAGTATCTTTGCCTCAGTTTTCACTTCAGGAGTCCTCTTTTTAGCAAAAACAGGGGCTGTGTGTAAGCCACTTATTTACTGAAAATCCTGAGGAAACTCAAGGTTTTTCTTATTACATTTAGCTTGCTTTTCGCCAGGCTTCAGTTAAAAAGCACAGAAGTGTATGTTGAGTGCTTCTCAAGACATTTCATCTGAATCAGTTTTAGAGTATATCACAGCACTACAAGACAGAGAATATAATGTGATTTCCTCCTCTTCTTTCTGCCTCCCTGCGTACAAGTGTGTGATTGTGCATGTCTCCATGTGTGTATGTGTGCTGGAAAGCTTCATAGATAGCTGTTATTTGTTAGAACTGCAGTGACTATCAGAGCATTCACAAATTTGTTTTCACTTTAGGTGTGAGACAGGATGTAGCAATATGTTATCAAGCTAACATGCACAGTTTGCCCTTTGGAAAAAGGGAAAAAGGAGTGCTTGATGGTCATGAATTAGTCATGGAAAGTATTTTTAGTAACACATATATCATTCCTCCATGTTCTGCATCAAGAAACTCTTCTGTGAAAGCAGACTTTCTTTTCAGTTTGTGGATTTGAACGTGCATCTATAGAAAGACTTTTTTCAAGAATCATAGAACCATAGAATGAAGAAAGGAGTAAATATTTTGGCTTAGAGTTTTGGAAGATGGCACCTCATGCTGTAATTACAGTAACATCTGCAAAATTTGGTACCACCACCATCCAATGGAGGCACCTAAACAAGCAAAGATGCAAGTTGTATTTTATGTTTATTTTCTGTATCTTTGCAGGTGCAGTCTGCATTTGCACTAAAAAAAACAAACAAAAATCCCCACCATAACTGATAGTATGCTTGAAATGAGCGTAACAGAGTAAAACTTCTTTTCCAGTTCTCTCCAGAAAAAAAGGAAATGTCCAGTGGCCAAAGGGGAAAGAGTTCCAACAAGTACATTTTTTGCCAAAATTAAACCCAGCCAAAATCTTTATAAATTAGACAAGCTCTGAAACAACACAAGTTCATCTTTGGTTTGACATGCAAATACATTTCCTTAGCCCAAATATGTAAAAAGCCTCATTGAGTTTAATATTTTGCAATTTATTGGTTAATGGTAAGTGCAAGATCTCAGCTGAGCTGTGGGCCTACTTGCAACTTCCAAGTATGCCCTGGTACTAGTTTTCCTGAGTTTGCCTCTGACTGTGACACGGGCAGGACAATTCACCATCCACACCTCTGTTTCTTCTGCTTTTTTCTCTTGAAATACCATTGAATAACACATCACCCAAGACATCTGAGGCCACCAAAAAGTGAGGGTTTAGGAACAGTGGACACCAGGAAGCTGATTATTTTGAGGAACTAAGCAGGTCCTCTGACTTGTAAGTCCCATGCTTGTAAGAGCACGGAACCAAACGTCCTGTTCCATATCTCACACTATCATATGTTTTCTGTTTAAATTATATATACTTTGGGAGGTATCTGAGCCTGAGAGACATTTGGTATTTACATTCTGACAGATGTATTTTAACAAGAACATGAACTATCACCATATAGACTGGTAGGGGCAGAAGTCTTTCAAGTGAGCTCAGCTGAAGAGACACCACAAATAGAAATATTCTCTGAAAACAAAGCACTTGGGACTGCTCAGGGTGCCTACATGGGCTTGGGAATTGGTTTGGGCTTTACCATGTTTGAACACAAGACTTTTGGCAGTAGTGGCATGCCACTGTGTTACTCCCACTCTGAAGGGACTTTGAGACAATGGTCCTTCTCTGTGTCTCAGGTACCTGATTTGGGAAAGTGGCTCTCTAATTCCCTGGGGCCAATGCTAAAAATAAATTGAGGTGTCAAGAGGCAGAAGATCATATTCTTGCTCCTGCCCATTCCTTGCTCTCCTTCTCAGATGGGTGTGTGGTGCTTTTGCTGTCTCAGTGCCAGGTGGTCCAAAGAGTGAGTCAGGGCACTTCTGATCCTCTGTGTACCCCTGTACACTCAGGGCACTGGGAAGTACATGTGAACAGCACAGGCTGTTCCTCCTACTCCCTGGGAGAGAGGAGAGACAGGAATTGCCTGAAAAATTAGTGTTGGCCAGGCTTTTATTTGTGCTTTGATGAAGTGCAGCTATACTGGGAATTTATGTCTCTTAACAAGAAAGGAATAGCTGAATCTTATCAGATACATCATGTATGAAGGGTGCAAAGCTGATCCCTTGGCTTACCAAGTAACTGCAGGAGAAAAGGACTGCTTTTCCTCCTTGTTCCCCTGGCAACGCTCACTCTTGTATTCAGCACTGGTCCAGCAGCCTAGAGAGCATAATTGGATGAGGGAGGTGGCGGTGAGGATGGGTAGGAGATAGCGCATCATGTAATTAATTCTGAGCATGGCTTGCTAGGGATGGCACATTTTCAATCTCTGCTGTAACACCTTCATCCCCAGCCAAGGGAGCTTGTAAAAAGAGAAGAGGCTTGGAGGGGTGGGGATTAGCTAGGTTTTCAAAGGCAGAGCTGTGATTTCCAAAAATAACCCTCCCACTGATTGAGCTACAGATGTGTCACAATTTATCAGCAGACCAGGCCATCTGCTTGTGTTTCCCTGGAAACTTCTCCTCCCCTCCCCGCCTCCTCCCCAGTCCTCTCTTGCAGTCCTTTGCTATCAGAGTGGGCGAGTGCCCTCCCATGCACAAACCATGGAAGTGAAAAGAAAGTGGTTCCTAGTGACGTCATTGGTGCTTTCTCACCCGGGAAATCCCTAAGCGGAAAGAAATCCTCTTGAGCACCAGACAAGTAGGAAATCTAGATCCATAAAAAACAGCAGGAAGAAAAGGAACTGCCACAGTCCACAAAGCAAGTTCATCGTCATTATTTCATTTTATAGATATCACTCCCTTCTGCAGATTCGGCTTTGGGGAAAAAAAAAATTGAACTGATGTACGTAAATGCTTGTTGAGAGGCAGTACCTACTCTGTAGCTGATTGCTTTCATTTTTCATTAGTTGTTTCAGAAATGAAGCAAAAAATGCAGGGATTTTTTAGGTCCTCCACACTCCAGACAAGCTGCCAAGGACCAAAACCCTGTCACACAAGTGATATTGATGCAGAGGTTTGCTCCAAGATTAAATTTTCTTTCCAACTCAAAGAATTGACAGAAGTGCATTGACGTGTCTTTATTTGCCTTTCCCTTAGATGTGTGTTTTTGTAATGCCAAAGTACCTACAAACTGTGGCCCCATGGTGCTATATGGAAAGGAAAATTGCAAAAAGAATACTTGTTCCCCTCAAGATCCTGTTTGGACATGGGAGACACTAATTTTGTATTTATTGATTACACCTTAAGAGAAAAAACAAACCTAAAGGCAACAAATGTTCCCAGAATGGCCTCTCATTATTCTGGATCCAATACAAGGATGAGGAGAAATCCCACAATATTGCTAGCCACCAGCTGGCTCTGCCAAAACTGCACCTTACTCACTGAAGAAGATATGGGTTAGGTGTTGACTTGTCTTATTTACAGGCCCTTTACAATCTTTCAAGATAATGAGAGGTTATTTTTTCAGACTGATGCAGAAAGTTTCAATTTGCCTGTCTCCCTCCCATATTAACTCAGAAACACGGAAGAATCCATCTTAAAGTGTGTACTGCTATTTACCATAACAAAAATTTGAAGGCTGGATTACATTTAATTCAGAATTTTAAAGGTGAACTGAATGTTACTCTGATCTACAGATATAATTTATTTTAAGATTAATGTCTTCATTTGGTCCTAATTGTATTTTTTCATTTAAATAATAGAAGAAATTTGTTTTACCCATTAAAGCCATTGCTTCAGATTTTGGCCCTTTTAAACAAGCACCTGAAACTGTTGTTCCAATTCCATAAAAACAAAATATAACATCTGCAGAGATAAACTTAATTTTTTTATTACTTGGAATAGATCTTAATAGAATTTTCAATCTTACTCAAAATACAATCCAGAAATAGATTTACTCCTATTAGATTAGTCTGGAATTCTTGCAGTCTTTTTCTTTCTATTTTAACTCCTCAAAACCAGTATATTGATTTACCAATGTATTTTATTCATTTGCCTTTATTTCTAGGTAACTAACTGTGAAAATTCAGATAACCAAATTCTTGTTTTGGAAATGTCTAACAGTGCAATCCTGTCCTCAGTATAAACAAAATACTGGATGATGACTTTGTTACAAATCTTAAATAAGAAAATATTTCTCTTGTGACGTTTAAGAGTATGTCCTAAATAAACTAGCTTTTATCTTTTTTTTTAATCTTTTTTTTTTTTTTTAATCTTTTTTTTTTTTTTTAATCTTTTTTTTTTTTTTTAATCTTTTTTTTTTTTTATCAGTCATCAAACTGCTGATGTGTTATTGGTCTAGTTTAAGTATTACAATATGCATACCTGGGAAGATCAAAACTGACTATGCATTGCTCATGTTCTACGTAATTTATGTTCCCCAGAGGATGTCAGCACTTTTTTGTGGTTTATTTTTTCATTTTTATTATTTGCATATTTGTTTTTTAATTAAGAAAGTTCAACAACTCAACACACAGCAAAGCGCAGATGTAATTAATGACCCAACGCTTGCTAGGTATGTGCTAGAAATGTGCATTCAGGCTCAGAAGTTAACTTCCCTACAGCCATGATCATGTCACGCTCTTTCTTTGAAGAAAACTTCAGGTCCTGTTTATTTTTGTTCCAGAATAGTAGTTTAGCTTTCCATCTATATATCATGTTCGATACTGACTTTTTATATATTCCTTAATAATGTTGTCTTTTAATCACTCTGGAAACTAATCATGGTATTAGTAGTCCATAACGGACAATGTAGCAGTGCTCATAAAAAGCTCAGCTGAAGCATGAACACTTGAATGTTAGCCACTAGCAAACTTCAGACTATTGAGTGGGTTGTATAAATTGTGATATTGTACCATGGGTCCTCCAGGAATAACAAGCCTATCATTTATTACCAGTAAGCAGTGGGAAGTGTATGAGCCACACAAAGACAATATTGGCAACGTAATGCTCACTGGCAACCTGCAGAGTTGGACTCATCCACTGAACTGAGCTCTGGATTATTTGAAAGAACAAAATCAATGTGACTTTGAAAAGAAATACAGGATGATTTGCTAAATAAGTTAGCAAGGCAGGTGGTACAGGCAATACCACTTCTTTAACCACTGTTCTCATTTAAAAAAAAAAACCCAACAAAAAAACCCAACCAAACAAACTTCTGGCCTTCAGGATATCTTCATTCAGTTTAACAAGATGTGACAAAATCCAAACTAACAAAGGGTAAGACATTAATTATTGCTCTTACTGTAATTTAATTTTGTTCATCTTTCTATTTGGAAATGTTTTTAATTAGCAATGTTTGGTGCAGAGTAGCTGCATAAATTCAAGCTTGCCTGATGCCCAGATTTCTAGTACGTGAAAGAACCATTTATTTTGGTGCCCAGGCTTATATACTACACATAATTTGTAAATCTTCTTTAGGGCTGGGAATGAGAGTCAGATAAGGTTTTTGTGTGAGATGTTTTTATTTTCATAAGAGCCTATGTTGAAGGCTATGTTGACCTGGTGTGTTCATTCACACTGGACTTCAGTGACAGAGCAGTTTGGATGAAGGCTTCTCAGGAGGGCTTCCATCAGGCCATGTCCTTGCCAGCCAGAAAGCAGTAAACCTGTTTGTTTGTCCTGCTGCTGCACGGGGTGCAAGGCTAGCACTTGTGCAGTCATGGAGAGGACATACAAATCATCACATGACTTCGTAAAAGCAAACTCCTTACATCATAAATTCAGAGTCCTGGCAGATCATTGTCTGAAAACTGAGCAAGTCCATTCTTGGTACTGAGATGGTGCCTCCCACTTCAGGAGTTTATTATAGAAATCCATCACACAAAGTGTAAAAAAATATGTCACAGGTTGCCTTCTCACAGAGAAGATAATTTCTGAAATCGGTGGTCTAATTTCAGTTCTCTACTGTGCATTATAAGAATGGCAGTGTTCCCCAAACCAGGTTCAATGATTGTATGACCCAAACCTACAGTCAGTCCACAGCTATTTAGCTATTGTCATGTTCATTTTTCAGGGAATAATGATGAAAAACTATTTTCCTTTGGACTTCTTTTGTGAAATGAGACTGTTACTTTCGTCTTTAATACTCAAACTCTTTGTATGTGGAACAGGACCCTGCTCTGCCAGTTCACATTGCACCGTGAACAATGGTGAGTTTGCAGCCTTTTGTAGCCAGGCTTGTCCTTAGGTCTTGCTTTCCCATTCACTGGAGCATTTAGTTTTCTATTTAGCTATATGAAGGCTCCCTCTAGCTATGCCTTAGGATATCAGTACCAAAAATTCAGGCTGCAACAGGTAGTCTTTAATATAGGTATGAAAAACTGTTATCTTGGTTAGCTATCAAGTTTATAAATGAAATAAAGACCTTCTGAGAGTTTGAATCCCCCATAGAAACATGGCTAAGATGGCAAGCAAATATACAAGATGTCATCAGGAACAAGACTCAACCTTGAGAGTACTGTAGGTGTCCCAGCAGGATTTTGTTGGAATGAGAAGGAAAAAACCACTCCTTGAGATAAAGAACAGAAGTTACTGTAGGGGGTGGTGTTTTCCTTTTTTCCTTTTTATCTTCTTCTGGGTTTTGTACCTGCTCATTAGCCTGGCATTCTTAGTAAAATATGTTCATCCTTCACTGCCACCTTAACATTTGCGTAAAGCTCAGTGTGATGTGGGACTGGCTGGTTTACCACAGCAGTTTCACTCCTGAGGATGGCGGTTTCCAGCTTCAGCAGCTGCAACTTCACTTGCAACACTCTGTAGAAGCCCACAAATACAAAAACGGAGCAGGTGCTTCTCAGCTGAAGTGCCAGGTTTCGGGTGGGACCTGAAAATACGGTCTGTGCATTTGGGAAAGCTGTTTCACTGTGATAAGTCTTAATAAGAACCTGTTGGGATGCAGCAGGACAGGCAGAAGAGTGCCTGCAGCTCCAAGATCTTCTCCAATGGGTGCCGTAACTACAAAAATTTCTCTTACCTCCTTAGACCAACAACAAGATTATGCAATGTGAATAAGCCATTTCTAAGGAGTTACATGGCTGTGTATTTTAATATTTTTTTCCATTTACTGTATGGTGGATTTAATTTCACCTTCTGATTGCTTTACATAGTGTGGCATGCAGGATATGCCAGACTTTCCTTGATTGCTGAACACCTTGTCTGTGTTACTCATAAAAGTTGCAAGTAGCTTTCAATACACAGGTCTTACATTACACAAATACTCATGCTATTGTAAGTAGCCTTCAGATTACAGAAAGTGGTGTTTGGTCGGGCATTGGAATAGGCTGCCCAGGGAGGTGGTTGAGTCACCATCCCTGGCTGTGTTTAAGAACCGCTTAAGAACTGTTTAGATGTGGTGTTGGGGGATATGGTGTAGGGGAGAACTTTAGAGTAGGGTAGATGGTTGGACTCGATGATCCCGAGGGTCTCTTCCAGCCTAGATGATTCTGTGATTCTATATTCAGTTGCAATACAGTAATATCTACTGTACTGTTGAGTGTATCATGCTTCCTTTCCACATTCTACATCATTCAAACACTGAAACTAGTGCCAGCATGATTTTTGCATGTTGTGAGCATGGCAAAGTATGCTGTTAATAGCAATACAAAATTTGGATTTGAGTGGTTACACAATACCACATTTCACAGGAACCTTGTAAGCACAATTTAAATATTGGCCTGTCATTTATCTGTTCCTGCAAGGAAATTGTTTTTATCTCTGTGTCTGTGGAGCAAAAGGAGAGTTTAGATTGTTAAGTGCTCACTTAGCTTTAAAACCAAAATAACACGTTTTAGTGCTGATTCACTTCTCTGGAATATTTCTTTGAAGATTTGGAGACCGGCAAGCAGATTTGAAAACTTCCTTGTCTGGCCTTTCATAGTCCACCTTACTGGAAGAGTTTGACACAGGCAGTAGCTGTTTTCTGTTACTAGCTGTTTAGGTGAGCACACAGTTTGCATTGTAATTTTCTGTGCACCGGTTCAAAGATCAGAGCACCTTAGGAGAGAGCAGCTGAAATGCAAACACATGCAGTACGAACTGCCTTATAAGAACACCCACAACGCCACCAACCACAAATAAGAACCTACCCCACTCTGTGTTAAAGTACAGGCCAGTGACATCCTTTGGTCATTGGTGTACAAGCAGACATAATCTAGTGGACCCACCTAGCCATCTCATCCTACAAAAAAAACCTCACTTTCCATGCAACCTGCCAGTAACAGACTGCCTGCGCTGTTCACCAGGAGTGATCTAGCACTTGCTGGAGTGAAATGTACATCAATCAGCTTTGAATCAGTGGGCACTCAAAGTGGCAGTGGAAGGGCTCATCTCTATAGCCTGCCTTCTGTAGCACAAGGATCTGGAGCACACCAGTGCTGCACAGGTGGGGGAAAGAGATTTCCTTCTGATCAATGACTAGCATGAGCTACACTGTGTTTTTAAAAATTCTTATGTGCTGGAAGCTCCAAGACACTTATGAAAAAAAAATCCATTCTTGCTTTGTGAAAGCCACTTTACAGAAGTTACTACAAACTTTAAGTATGATACCCTGGTGGCACACTAACAGCTGCTTTTGAAAGATAGTTGTAGGAAGCTTTTTTCAGTGTCTGAGTCAGTTACATAGACAAAGGTAGAGCCAGGACCTTCAAGGTAGTGGATGGCTTTCTTCTGACAGATTAACAGGACTAAAATGTTTCATTACACTTCAGTGTAATGCATTGCCTGACACTGCTGAGACAGCTCTACAAAGTCCTTAGTGCCATATTTAGAGGTGCAAAAAGGCTAAGGATTTTATTCCCAAGTCTTATTCCCAAGTCTTGCACAGCCAGCTGGGAAAAACAAGACATGATTTTAACCTACTGCTCCCTGAATTACTTGTTTCATCAGCTCAGTGGGCAGTTTCTGTATACCCCCGGGCTGGAGAGGGTCAGCCAGGGAGGTGGAGTGACTCACCTCCTGACACATTTACCCTTTGTAGGATCAAAGGTAACATCATCTGGCAGCAGGCAGCCAAGGTGAGCGCACGCTGTATCATGCAGCAGAAGGAAGGGTTAGTGGTGAAGGGCATTTCTCTGACAAATAATTTTGCAGTCATCAGGCTTGCATTGGAAAAATGGACTAGCAAATTTTACTCTCCTAAGAGCGGCTCCTCAGAGTTAAGTCCTGATGGCCAGAAGTCAGTGAGATGTCAATCCTAACCTGGGCAATCTGGCTCTGCTGATGTCGTTTTCTTTTTCTAATACTCTCTTTTTTCTTGAGGCTGTTCCTTCCCTAAATTTTATGTCAATACCTGTTTTGACCAGGAAAAGTCTTCCTGTAACATTATGTTTCTCATCTCCAGAGGTGACTCACACTGAGTACTGGGGCTGCCAAAATGCCAGGCTCCTTCTCCCCATGAAGTTTCCAGACAGAGTTATTCAGAACTGTCCTGCAAGCCCAGAGCATCCTGGAGGGATGCCTCTTCATCAGGGGGTTTAGCAAATTGCTTTGTAGCATAATAGTATCATTTTTGGATAGCGAATCAGGGCTGACTCACAAGTTCATCACAGGAATGTGCTTCCAGACCTATGCTATCTACAGAACAAGGGGAAAGGTCACTGTCAGCAAAAGTATCATAGGTTGGTGGAGGCACGTCACACATTTCATAAGAAATCTTGCCATCCAGGCACATATGGTAGAAATGAGGAGATAGATTTTCCAAAGAGAAACAAACTAATAAACTGAAAAAATAAATTTAAGCATTAGAACCAATAAGATAGGTATGGTATCGATCTGGTCAGGTCACAAAAAGATGTTAATCCTGGCCCTGAAGGGAATGAGGTATGCCTTTCATTTCAGCCAAAGCAAGGTCATACGTGAATCATGGTGTATACACATAAAGAGATGGATCAATAGGTAGATAAATAGATTACATATTTATACATTTAGATTTTATTTAATGCCGTAAACTTGCCAAGTAAAACCAATCAGCTAAATACCACCAATGTATCAGCTAAATATTGTGGACCAAGTCTTTCTCTAGAGAAAATTGTTATGGTTCTATTGGCAACTGTCAACTTGATGGTATTACTAGTTACAAACTCTGCTGTTTCAGGTTTCTATCAGAAAGGAGCACTGGATCCTCTAGCCTGACATGAGTAGCAAATATCACATCCCATTTCACGCTCTGACTTCTTGCTCTGATTGAGCTCGGGAGTGTCTTTAGAGATGTCCTACCTTGAGTAAAGATTCAAAGCACAGAGAATCAACAACATCCTTTGTGTTGTCTTCAGTATTAAAATATAAATAACTACAATTTTGAAAATTAAACTTCTTTCTAGTCTTTGTCTGCCCTCAGTATCCAGGCCCTGCCTGGGTTTTGACCTTACTATGTTGTTTGTGTATCTTTTCCTTGTCAGCAATATTGGCTTATGGAGTTTTTCATGCTCAGTCTGCTCTCAGCACCTCTTTTTTCTTTCAATTCGCCAACAGTTGTTTAGTGCTAGATACTATAGCGGTTCAGATTTTCCTTTGCAGGACTGTTCTTTACCAAGATCTGTTTATTGACTGAGTTTTCAGCACTGCGTACAGTTGGGTCACACAACTGAAGGGGTGATGTGAGGGAAAGAACAAGGACTTTGGACCGAAGAAAGGGAAAGGATCTGTATATTGGAAGAAGAATGGATGGCCCCACATCCTCACCTACTAAAAGAGTTATCAATAATCTTCCTTCCATGCACATAATTCAAATTGATTCACTTTTCACCTTTCTCTTTGTTAAGTTAAAAAAACTCAGTTTCAGTGCTTCCTGAGAAGCAGGTTTTCCATACATCAGAAAGGAATAATTTTAGATTATTTTCCTTGTATTCCCCAGTGTTCTTTTTGAAAATGTGACTGGAAACAGACACTGACCTACAACAGTGGAAGAAAGAAGTTACCTTCCTTGTCATGGACTTTGCCATATTTCATATAGACATGGGCAGTATGGACTTGCTTTAGTCACCATACAAGACAACAAGCTCATCTCAGAAAATTGCCTACAGGCCCAGTGTTTTGCGGCCAGTGTTTCATTATGTCAATAGTTTGCTTTTTCACTCAGTTTTGGGAATAGTTTCTTTTATCTCCTCCCACTTCCAGTCTTTCTGAAACCTCTGTTGGTCACTAGGCCTGAAGTGGAAGGTTCAGTATTTTATTTCCCTACCTTTTACTCACTTTGGCTCTGAACCGCAGATAAGCTCATGAACTCTGGAATTAAAACATCTAACAGCAGCCAAGCGTGTCATAACAGTCAGGCAAGAGCCACTCACAGTTCTCTGCCCAGACTTGCAGGAATGAGGGAGAGTGGGACCTCATTGTCGTGCTCTGAGCCTTCTTAGCAAGGTGTGTCTCTCCCCTTTGCCTGAACTTGCAAAAGTGAAGGTTGCACTGCAGCACATTCAGTATACACGCAGCCTGCTGTTTTGCTTTAAAGGGGATGTCAGAGCAGGAGTGGAGAAATGTGCCAGTGAAACATGGAAAAATAAATACTTTTCAAATGCTGTTTGCCACTCACCAAGACTTAATTTAGTTCTCTACGTCAGCTTTCTGAATGCATCTATTTCTTAGAAAATTGAGAGGCAGGTAAGGATGCAATACCAAAGAAGCCGTTAAAATGTCGGTCTTGGCCAACCGTTACCACATAGCTACCACATACAAAGAGGAAAGTAATTGAATTATTTGCATAGTGCCAACAATATGATGAGTGATTTATGGATATTTCTACATGCTGTGAGACTCACCCTGTTTTCCTCTAGGTGAGGCTTCCAGTACTGGGGCACTGCCGACTCCAATAGATGTACACTGGGGTGTTTATGAGAACAGATTGGATTGCAACTCTAGGGGTGCAGTGAGTCCTCCAAGACACGTATGGGAAAACCTCCGCAAGCAGAAAGACGTTGTACAGTCTATACAGTGGCTTTTATAATGTTCATTAAGTCCAGCATGGATAATAACAAAATGGCTGCAGTACCTTTTCTGAATAATGGATATGAACAGAGACGAGGATTTGCTCCTGATCTTGCATATGAACCTCAGGAGACTCTTTAACAGACAAGGATATCTTTAGGTTGGTTTATGAGCTGACACATCATTGTGTCAGTGATTTGCTTTCCATGTAAACAACCACTGTAGGTACCCTAAAGTGGTTATGTGCATGCAGGCAGGAGGTATCCATAAGGTAGTATCGTATGCAGAACCAGTCTGCTGAGCATCCAGGAAAGTTAGTCCTTGTTACCTTTTAAAACAAAGAAGCTAAGTGTGAGCAGCTCCTCTGAGAATTTATAAGTAATTGTCAAGTATAAAAATGCTCTGAAACAAAACAATATTATGCCTTTGTGAGTTCATGATATAATGCCTCCAAATCCTGTCGTGAGGCAGACAAGATTCTGTTTGCATTTCCCGTGGTCTGTGTCTACCACCATCACATTTCAGGACTTTGTTCTCAGGTAGGATGCAAAGAGTACAGGGAAGAATAATGGCAGCAAGTCATGACTGCTCCAGAGAGTCCCTGGAAAAACAGACAAGATAGAAGTACAGAGAAAGGAATGAAGGCTAGTAGAGGAGTGTGATTAAGAATTTTCCATAAGAAAGCCCATCCAGGCATCCTGTGTGTTTCTGGGGAAGGAATGTACTATTGAGACTGTATCTACTTGTCCGATATTACATCAGAGCCAATACATTTCCTGCCTGCCTAGGTTGTTACTCAGCTACTGGCTTGGACAATGAGGTTGTACTCACTTTGATTTTGATTATCGCTAATCAGCAGAGTGAGCTTCACTACTGTTACCCCATTACACCTGGAATTTTTGGCAATACTCCTGTTATGGGGACAGTGACATGAGCAATAATGCTATATATATCATGATGCTGTTGAAGAACACTTCATAAGTTATTAATAGGCATGTTTATGTTTACGTTGCATCTTGTCACTTATTGGTTGCAGAGTCTTTGCATTCTCGTCAGTACCACCTTTGCTTTGGGAAAATTGCGAGTAAAATATTTGGCCCAATGTCAAGGAATTGTTTATGTTCTGTGCTCCAGAGTACATGGCAGTACCTGTAGTGAACCTGTAATGACGTGCAAATGGCAAAGCAGATATTGCCCCCCACAGAGCGTGACGGTGGAACATAACCAACTAAAGTCTTTGCATCCTGTAGTCACATGCAGCAGAATCCAACAGAAGTGCTGATGCACCGCATCCTGGCAAAAGTAAGTTTAGGCTACTTCTTATCACTTACTGTTGTAACTCAGCGGTCCCATAGTGCAAGGAGCTGTACAAACACATTCTGAGAGATACAGAAAATGTGCATAGCAGGGGAGAGACAGGAGCCTGCTGAAGCTGAGGTAAACCTCGGAATTGTATCCTCAGCCTGGTGACTAGATTCACATACCTCTGCCTGCACCCAGTTTCTGGGAGTAGTTGCTTTGTCTGAGGCATGTGCAGGGAATGACTGGCTTGTCTACCTGTAACAACTGTATCCATTCAGCTGCTCCTTTTAGATAATAATGATGAAGCCAAAACAAGCCGGTGGACATAGCTGTGTTTCTAGAAGCTATCTGCGCCATTACCTTTCCGCTCCTTGGAACTCCCCTGTCAGTCATCAGGCTGAACTGAATCTCACAGCAGAACCGAAGCACTCTGCAAAGACTGAGTCATAAAACATTTCTAACCCCTCTTGGATTATTGCTTGAGCAGCTGCATGTGATAAAATTACAGAATCTTATATACTGTGGGAGCTGAGGCCCTAATGCTGTGTGCAACAGGCAATCCTTTGATCTTGTCTTTGAATTGGTGCCTGCATGTTAATCTTATTAGTATCTAGTACCAACCCAAATGCAAAGACTAAGGTAAGGTGGTATGACTTTGATTTTCCAAATCAGCCCTTACCTGTGATAACTGAAATGTTTAACAAGTAAGCTTCCTTCCTTTTGTTTTCCATTGTATTTAAGAAACACATGCATGCTGTCTTAACACAGCTGGTGGCCTGTCAGTCTTGAGAGTGGTTAGTGGGCCTTGGAGAATCATTTTTTATGTAGAAAATGCTGTGGAAAGCCATCTCAGGGCTAGATTCTGTGCTCCAACTGCCCCTGGAGAAGCTAAAGAAAAAATGTACTGGCTAACAGCTGAGTAGTGCTGGAGAGCCTGGGAGGCATTCCAGCCCTGTTCCCCACTGCTTGTCTGGTTAGTGAGATGACACATTTTAACCTTCTCAGTGAGAGCATGAATTTCTGTCTTTACCAATTTGGTGGACAACACCAAACTCAGCGTCTGCCCCAGAGGACCCCTGCTGCCTCTCTGCCTGTGTGTCACTCTGCAGCCTTAACCCAGATAGAGACCTGCAGAGGTGATTCAGAGCTGTGCAAGCATCAGCTCCATGGTAACATGCTTCCTAAATAATTCACTTAACCAGAAAAGAAAGCAAGGGATGTATACTGCTGCTGAAACAGAAGAAAAGTCTGAATGGTAAAATCAGAATGTGGGAAAATAGGTGTGTGAACAAGGTCCTCGTCCATTCATAGGAGCTGTGTTGGTGTAACTGAGCATCTGTCTCTCGGATCCAAATTCAAACTCACTGAGCATAGTCAGAAAGGTTCACCTGAAGAGTCTTTGACAGATCCCAGCCCAAGGCTTTAGAGGCTGAGAGCATTGTCAGGAAGTGGTACCCAGGAAAATGTACATGCGGGAAAACAAACACTCTTGAAGAGCTGTCTCCTCTAGTCCCCCCACAACAATGCACTTTCACAGATACCCGTGGTAAGCTGCAATAAAAACAGAGATCATGAAGCTGCAGGCAATGTTTAAAGAAGCAGTTTCATCTGCCGATATGTTAGAATAAAACTTCTTGACCTGTACCTCTATGATTTCAAATAGAGAGGTCTGGATTACTTGGTAGTTTGCCTTACTTGAATATTGTGTGTGTGTGAATTTGTTTTCAGCAAAGTAACAGGTCAAATATCCTGGAAGAGAGGTAAATTTTCTGTATGTGAAAGATGTAGATTTGTATCCTATAATGGACTGCAGAAGAGCTAATGAATCATGGCAGAGGTCTAACTGAGCTGGGACCTCCAAAGCAGTGCCATGAGACAATCAGGGCTCATACAGAATAGGGGAATGAACTAGGAGCAGGGAGAACATTTTGGCTTTGTGCAGCATTAGGCATCAAAAAAAGATGTTACAAATTCATGAAGGGATTCAGAAAAAACAGCAAAAGTCATGTGAAGTCAATAAAACTCACTTTACTGTGAGGTTATTTGAGAAGCATGGTCCATTTCATATGTTCAAGGGAATTGACCTGATGTGATTCTGTAGAGACTCACCTGGAGAAGGGATCACAGACCTTCCTTTTGTGTAGTAAAACAAGCTGAAGGAAGAAGGCAATGGCTAGGAGCCAGACCTAGAGTAATTCAGACCAGAAACAAAAGTGGAAAGGTTTATAGAGAGTGAGTCACAATTCACTGAGCAACATAACAGATCTTCCCGTATTTGCAGGCTTTAAAAAAATACAAGAAATAGTATCATTCGTTTCAAATCTGCTGAACTTCAGTGGCTACACATGAGATCAGAGTACATGATCTCTGTGATGTGCTTAGGTCCTTAGGAATAATTTGTGCTTGGATATTATGGTAAGCATTACACCTTTTCAACTCTTTACTAGTTAACCACTTACTTATTTGCATAGAAATGAAGTTTATGTCTTTGGTACAAGTATTTGAAGGAGAAATAAGCTATATCTACTATATTCTTTTCAGTTATTGTAGCAAAAACTTACTTGTCTTCTAAAATGAATAAATAGTGAGGGAACGTAAGTTGCAGAGCTGCAAAGACATGATGAAGTAAAGCATGGCGAAGAAAGGATTTCCGTGCCTCCAGACACAGTTCTGAATGTATTTCTACAGAAAAATCAATCTAAGTTCTGATAAAATAGCCAAAGTAGTACTGTTAGGAAATCTAGGGCATGAGTTGGAAAACAAAATGGTTTCTCTTTTTATTCCCAATGCAGTACTTGACTGTTAAATTACAGCATTGAGCATATGTACAAAAGGTTGCACCAGTAGTAATGCTAGGAAATGATCATCATACTTCCAAAAGAGGTGTACTGTCAGAGTATACGTGCGCCTGAAGCCTGGTTCTGGGAAAAGCATGAAATGTTCTGAGCAGCTTAGATGTTTGTTGTGACGGTCCTCGTGCAGTGACTGGGGTGGATCATGAAACCAAAGTTTCCCATCTCTCTCAAATACTGAGTGTGAGAAAGACCATTTGTTTGTCTCTCTTCAAGGTTCACTCATAGTTTCTGCTGGCTTTTGATGACCAGTGTTGGCTATGTAACCCCAAAAACTAGCCAGCATCACAGCTTATGGAAAGAGGAGAAGCAGAGAGGCCCTTCTGTAGCTAGTTCCCAGCAGGGAAACTGAGGTATCTCAGACCTCTCCCCACAGTACTGCTCTCTGTCAGCAGGCCCTGGCTTACACTTGTCAGCACCGCAGCAGAGAGAGTCAGAGACTCAGAAATTTCTCTGGACCCTCTTCCAACATACTTTTTAAAAAAATTTCAGTATTTTTGTCTTTGGTTTCCTTTCCCTGTATGCAACACCTTCTATCATTAGTAAAGAAGAGAGATGGGTCTGTGAGCAAGGAAGACAGGGCTCAGTATGTCCCTAGGTTCAGGGACTATCCTCCAGAGCAACAGCACGGGACTCATTTCCAGCTAGCAAACAAAAAAGCAGAAGGTCAAGAACAAGTAAAGGTCAGCAGATCAGGCTAGAAGATACAATGGAAGTTTTAAAAGCTTATTTCCATAGCTGGGCTTAGGGAATAACTCACAAGCTGTGACTTGAAAAGAACTGGCTCTGTCTCTGCAGCATCACTGCCCTCTTCACCCAGCTACACTGCGGTCATAATTTCATATCCTAAGGCCTCATCTTCCCCATGTGCTGAATGGGGATTTCCCAACTATCTCTTACAAGGCACCTTAAAATTTTCAGAAACAGAAGGCTAAGTCAGAGACAGCAAGCATGAGTAAGGCAAACCAGCAGGCCGAAGAGGCCAGTGAAAGCGTGATGTTATCATGGATCACTTTCTGTGCGATCATCCCATCTGCTCTCTGTAGCAGGCCTTTAAGCCATTAAGCCAAAGCCCATGAGCACCGGAAGGAAGAGGCTGGTTGAATTAAATGGGTTTTGGCTGAGGGGCTGTGCAAAGAAGATCACTCTCTGCAAGGAAATGCCAAGAGGTCTGAGGTATGACACTTGCAAAGGTGACAGTTTTCCTGCAGGTGTGCAACAGGTCAAGGAGAAAGCCACCTTCCCTGTCTCCAGCATGGACTAATGAGCATGTGGTTTTCATTACAGCTGGACTGATAGACAGAAACTGCAAGTTGGCCGGGGACTGATTTCTCTGGGGAACTTGGAGGTGTGCTATGCCTTTAGTATTTATCAGTGGGGGGGTGAGGAGAGCCCTAGGTCCAGTTACAAAAACTGTGGTTGGCTTCTGTAACAGCGCCACCACCATGAAACAGGAGAGGAAAAGGTTTGTGAGGCTTTCATTTTCAGAATTCATTGTTCTGGTCTTAACCAGAACATCCTTTGGCAAACCACACTTTAGCCAGAGTCTGTTACAGGATCACCTATCCTCAAATAGCTAGGAGCCTTTTGTTCTCCTGTTTGATGAAAATTACTTTTTATGATAGAGCTGTCTCTGCTGCATGCTATTCACTAGGAGAATGCAGTTATGAATAATCTCTCTCTGAGCAGCACAGTGTGCGTGTATCAGAAACTTGCCAGAGGCAGCAGATATTTGGAGAACATGTATTTTCCTACCAAGCTGTCACACATTGCCTGTAGGGAGGGAGTGGTTCCTTCATCCAGCACAGCATTGGGCTGGTCAGGCTGCTAGGGCAGGGCTTGCTTCTACCCTCTTCTGGAAAGTCTTTCTACCCTGTTCCCTCTCTTGTGCTTCTGAGCAAGGACTGCTCAGTCCTCTTTTTTCAGAGTGAGTTAAAGGCAAGGGCTAGGCCATACTTCACTCAAAGGCCAACCCTCAGCCAATGCCACAGGCTGTACCATGGTGCAAAGCGTGCAAGACATCCTTTGTAGACATAAGAGTCTAAAGAAAGAAGTAGCTGAATTAGAGCTGCCAAAGGGCCATTCATCTCTGCAGTGCACATGTGTTAGGATGCAGCATTTCATTATAAGAGCCTCATCTCCCATGTCTTCCCGTTCTCCAGGATGTCCCCTCTGCAGCCTGAACCATTTCTACCCTGTCTTCTTGCTTTTCTCTGCCTGCTGCTCTACTTGTTTTCTAGCCAAGTTCTTTCTCCCAGGCCCATCTCAGAAAAAGAGGGCCTCCCAAGGCACATATATAAGCTCTTTACCAAATCAGGGTCCTAATATGGCTACGAGTGGTAAAAAAGTTCTTTCACATCTATGAAACCTGGGATCAGGTACCACACACTGTTCATGAGGAAGTTTCTTATTTAAATGCATTAATTTCACGTAATTAATTTAAATGCATTTAAATATGTCTCAGTAGAGCTAGCAAGAGCTAATTGATTTGATGGGGAGCTTTATTTTTGCTTGTTTCTGCTGATATAAGCGTTTCAATACTCTGAAAAGAATGGTTTCTTGTAGTTGCTTGATGTGTTCCAGTAAGTTGTCTGTGCACTAAGATAAGATATGTTATCATTACAATATTCTCAATTAAGCTGATTCTAAAATTTCCTGGCATTCCAGGGAAGGTTGGAGGCCCCAGGCCCAGAAAGTTAAATAACTAGCTTTTTCCTTTTGCATAAACTGAGCAATGGTCAGTTGCTGGGAATGCCTCAGTTTCTTACTGTCTAATGTAAGATATTTTAACAGCTCAGACTTACAGAAAATGTTAGCCCTCCTAAGTTGGCCACTTTTAAATTCCAAGGGAACCAAAAAGATCGCCAGTCATGTAAATTCTTTTCTCAGCTGTTTACAGAAGAAGGGTTTCTCATGGAAGGAAAGGCATACTGGAATAAAGTACACAACTGTGGTCATTAAACAAATTGGATGCATAGCTGTTGGCTATAATTTGCAAGGGATAAATAATTGCAAGTTAAAATAGCCTTCAAATTTTGCCAATATGTTCATATCACTGGTACAGTAAGATCTTAAGTGTTGCAGTGCAATGCAACTACTGGTAACCCATCCAATATTTTACAAGGATTTTCCTGTCAAAATACATTCCACACTTTGACGTCCTTGATTTTTTTGAGAAATACTTGACAAGGTTTCAATTTCACTGTGCTTATTTTGCATGCTTTCAAGCTCTGCCATGTTGCTAAAGAGCCATTTCAAGCAAGTCAGAGCTCATCAGGATGACATTTCCCTCAGCATTTTGTACATAAATATTGATGGTGTTCTCTGTTTATGATATTACTAAGAACTAAGTTGGTATTGTTAGGCTGGGACATAATAACATCTATTGTGCTTTTGATCAAAGAGAGTTGGCAGTGCCTCCTAGCTTGAAAATCCCCTTAATTTGCAATATTTCATTCAGATAAAATACAAAAAAAATTAAATCTGCAGTTGCAAGCAAGCTCTCTTTCTGACCAAAAGGAAAAAAAATGACAACTGTGCTGTGGCTTTGTCCAGACAAGTTAAAGCAGAGGCGTATTGACTTTCTTGGTGTTCTTTGCCCCCAAGTTCTGCTCCATGAACATGTTTGCTTTAACTTGACAATATTGTCACAGAGGAAAGAAGCAGAAGCAGTGCCAAAGAAGTAGGCTGGCAGTGGTGCTTCTGCACAACTGGGATGATTTCCTTGTGAATCACCCATCTCATGAATGAAACTACCCATTCCCAACACAGAAGGTGGGGAGGCAGAAGGAAAGACAAGGAGTTCCTTGCTACTGCCTCTCACACTGAAAACATTTTGTGAATGATTTTAACTACTTGGTGACTGTAGGAAAGGGAATTCACTTTGATCATATGGGTTTTATATGCTATACCATTCTCGTAGTTCATTATGGACATTGGTATGGAGGCAAGCTAGACTTTCAGGACTTTGGAGGAGACTCCCATGACGAAATTACTGAGCTCCATACACACATTTGTCTTACAATTGTTCAGTAGGGAGATGCATCAGAAGGGCTGTTTCCTGCTTACACCTCTGATGGCCATGGTCCTGGGACAGCAGGAGAAGAGCAGAAGCAGAGCACAGTGCTTGGTGGATCTTTGATCTTGCCCCGCTTACCCCTTCCTGTGTGTGATCTGCTGTTGCCTGCTCCTGGTGCCCTGGGATGAGAACAATGCTGAACTGAAAAGGCTGTGTTTTATCCATGTTTTACCCTGTTGTGAGTAACAGAATAAATTTTGGAGAAGCGGGGAATTGGTCTTGGAGACAACATTTCTACTCAAAGCCTTCAGCTCATAAGTATGCTTTGGTGTAAGGCAGGAAAGGGGAGGAGATGGTCCAGAAGCTGAAGTAGTAATTTTGGATACTGGTACAGTCCTGCCCCGCAGCACAGGCTCTCTGCTGCAACTGTATCTTCATCATCAGCACGACAGAGAGGGGATGAGGGATAAGTGAATGAATTCTTTCACTACAGACTATAAGCTGAGAGCCAGGATCCCCTGTGCACGGCACCTGGATTTGAGTTTAGTACCAAACTGTTCCTCACCAGTGCCAGCATCGAGTACTGCTAGATACAACAAGCCCTTTGTGACCATGCATACAGGAAGCAGAGAGAGCTGAAACTCCAAAATACCACACAAATATTTGCAAGTTTTCGCTTGAACTGTACATCAGGGTTCACTGAATTAGGAAAAACTTATTTCATTATTACAGATGTATTTTTGTTATTACAAAATATGTACCACTGTAACAAAAACTATTTTACTTCTCTCCCCAAAATGAGAAAACAATTTTTAAAAGCTTTCAGGTGGTTAGACATTTTTGAGAATTGCATTTTTCGTTTCAGGAATGTGAGGAATTCTATTCATTA
The DNA here is from genome assembly GCF_001431845.1 of Calidris pugnax. Taxonomy (NCBI): domain Eukaryota; kingdom Metazoa; phylum Chordata; class Aves; order Charadriiformes; family Scolopacidae; genus Calidris; species Calidris pugnax. The sequence goes on from NW_015091111.1 coordinate 1,975,683, forward strand.
CTTTGGGAACCCAGGTAAAAGTAGAGGAAAGCTGAATTAAATTAGCAATGAAGTCTTCATTTAAAAGTGTTAGTAAAACACAGAGGGAGACATAAATATTTATGCGCAACATTTTACAGTTTGTGTTGCTAAGACTCTTGTTCAGTAAAAGGCTTAGTACCACTCAGCTTTAGGCACAGAAACAAGAAAATAACAAAAATAATTTAAACCAAAATTAAAAAAAGAGACTCCTGCCAACAGTGATTAACATGGAATTATGTCCTAAGAAGATCTAGCTAGAGGCTTAGACTGACCAAAGGGAGTGAAAGAAATAGGGTAACAGAAATGAGAACAATACATCAGATGTTCTTGTGAATATCACGCAAGGGTGGTGGTAATGTTTGCAAAATATTACAGAAGCAAACTAATCTGTACTCCAAGGGAAATATGAAGCAACATTTTTGTTCTTTTCCTTAAAACAATTATTAAAGTATTGTGTATGTAGGAATTGAACTATCAGGAAAGAAATAAAAAAGTCCAGGAATATCCCAGAAAACAGCTTCTGGACTTCTTTTTGCAGATATTTGCTGAAGAATTCCTGTGTTGGATAGTTAGTTCAATTAAAATATTTGGTTCACTGCATTGAGATCAGATATTCCTTTTTAAAAATTATATTGAGATATGTCTTAAGAGCAATTCCTTGCTTCTGTAATAATGTTTTCTAGCTTGAAACTGAAACAGTTGTTTAATTTTTATACACCCATGTAAGGGGCTTTCTGTCCCATAGTTTGTCAGGTTCAAAGACATATCTAATGGGATTTCGTAGAAGCCTGATCTGGTTTTTTATTATACTTTTAGTAAAAGGATGAGTCAAATGTTTGTTCTAAAGTCAGCTTTAGAACGGAAGCTTTGCACATGCAAAAAGTCAGGAGAAGCAGGAGACTATTAGCTGTATTCTGAAATCCAAAAAGCTAAAGATAAAAATTTGCCAGTGAAATTTTCTTTTGCAAACCATTTGATACGAATTCTGTTGCAATATACAAATACTAAAGCTTCTGGCTTCAAAAAAATCTTGTCGTGAAGCAGCAGAGGGAGCTATGCCAACATAATTAGCTGTATTCCCAGGCTCCTGCAACTGTGAATGGAGACTTTTGTGTGGTGCCTGTTCCTGGCGTCAGTAGAGGTTAGTATCTTGGAAATATACTAGACTGTGTGGTACCAGCCTCAGGGAAGAAGTAGAACATGTGTCTGAGAGGTAACTAACTTGAGGAAAGTCAAAACAAGATACAATGTTCAAACGCTCTCAGGCACTAAAAAGCCTGCAAGCTTTGCAGGTTGGTGGGATGCATGCTTTTCAGGCGCCTTGACATTTTTGAAAATTGCATTTTTCACTTCAAGAATGTGGGGAATTCCAGTCATTACTTTGGGAGACCAGAATGGCCTTTTTTTGTCATCATCTACATCTTCCTACATCTTCATCCTGACAATGGCACCAACTCACAAAGCTTTTTGCCATCTCTTCAAAACGTATGCCTATACTCCACTGACTACTCTGAGGTACAAGCATGCATTGACAGTAAGACACATGCTTAAACACGTGGTTGAATAAAGGAAGAGCTTAATTGCTTATACTTAAGCATATGTCAAAGCCTTTTATAGTTCTCCTTGAAGAGATTCACTTGTAGGCCTGTTAATGCTAAGTGGTAAATCCTTTGGGAGATAAATATCTGGAAAATCTTGTCATTTTTACACATAGCCAAACAAAAAAAAAAAAAAAGAGCTAATGTTTCTTTACTGTTCGCATATTTAAGTTTGTTGGATGACTTTGTATGTGTTTCTGTGTGTATGGATATATACATGCATAAAAATAAATTCTCATGAAGTGATGTAACAACTTACATCTTTTACTTCCTGTCTTCCTACCCTCCCATTTCAAGCCCAGCAACCACGAGAGGAAATACGCAGATGCAAACACAACCAGTGTCTCAGAGGTCACCACTGAGTTTTTAGTTCTCAGTTCAGGGGATTGAAATTGCCTAATGCAAAGCAAAAACTAAAGAAAACATAGCCCTGTGGAAGCTATAAACTTCGGTCTCCATTTCTAGTGCATCAGAAATCCTGAGCCAGCTCCTAAATAACCAAGTTTTCAAAATAATTAAGTTAGGGAAGGAGAGCATAGTCATCCACAGGCATCCGTTTGAGCCTATAGCCTGTTCATTCTTGCAACTTTTTATTGCAGCCAGAAGGTTAATATGCGGGGGAGTTGAGGAGAAGAGGTGTTAGGAAAAAATAAGCTTCTCTTTTAAGGTTGCAGTTGCAAAAGTTAGGGTGAACAGGGAAAAAGGAAAACACTTTGGGATTTGTCACAGAATCATAAGTTCTGTTAGCACTTCCTTGTGCTCTGGTCTCAGGAAACCCAGGGCTTTCTCCGGTCAACATTTCCTGCTGATCTGTGGCAGGGCAGGATCTGACCCACAGTAGAGGGGACCTCCATGCTTTGGAGCTGCCCTTTGGGGGTATTCCTAGTTGTGAGTGCCCGGTGCCTGGCTCTTTAGGTGAGTGGTGCATTTAATAGCAGGTCTTTCCTTGACTCAATCCCACTTTTTTTTATAGATTAATGCTTCAATGGGACACTTCTTCAGTCTGTTTATCCAGGAATCTGCTAGACACCTTTAGAGTTCCTACTGCTTGCTTGTTTTCAAAACCGGGGATCAGAAAAGATAAATTGGGTTTTAATCCTTTTTAATACACGTATAGTTAGCAGTCAAATACTGCAGCATTTAGTGTGTCAGAGAAAAGATCAAGATTTAATATAATGCTTGGTGAGAAAGCATTTAGCAGAAAAATGTGTATCGCTAATGAAAAGTACAAGGCAGGCTTATATATGTGGAAAATATTCGACTAGTTGAATTTCAAGTACTTCTCACAGAGGTATAGAGGAGAGGCCAGAAAAAATCATTATTGTCTTTGTACAGAATTACAGAAATGTTTGTAGTTTTGGTCCGTCAGAGCATTTTAATGTTAAATGATTTGCACTATTTACTCAGTACACAAGAAAGTTAGAGAATAACAGAAAGATCAGTAGTAAAGGAAGGTTATCAAGCTGTCCATAAAATAGATGTAGCATTTCCTTGACTTCTCTGCATGTCCAGGGGTGGATCATAGTGGGGAATCACAGCATTGCAGGCAGGAAGAGCAGCAATGAGCACATGGGGGCCCAGGTAACCATAAACATAAGGCCCGGCTGGATGGGGCTTTGAGCAACCTGGTCTAGTGGGAGGGGTCCCTGCCCATGGCAGGGGGGTTAGAACTAGATGATTGCTAATTAGGTCCCTTCCAACCCTAACCATTCTGTGACTCTATGATTCTGTGATTCAAAAGATCCCACTGGAGAGAATGGGTTTCAGCATCTGGAAGGATCTGGGCCTGTGCAGCGCTGAAGCGCATTCCTACTCCATTATCGCCTTTGATCACTCTTCATATGGGTGCTGAAACGAAAGGACTGAAAGGCTACCTTGTGCTTGGCATGAGAGCTGATCCATAGCCTCATAAAGGGTTCGTGGATGCTCTTCCAATATCATAATGAGCCTCAGGGTAAGATGGTTAAAGGATCAGCTACCTTATTAGATTGGTAAATTCATGCTTGCATGAATTTCCCTCGCCGTCACTTTCTCTTTGTGAATTCACGGTTTTCTTAGCTAAGGGTGAAACCTCCTAAAATCACAAAGTCTGCAACTCCACACAGGTTCCCAGCAGTGGGAATTGTGTCTCCAAACTTATCTCCAAGATGCATCACTCATTAGTGGAAAATTTCTCAGGCTGTGAGAATCAAATGCCACAGTCCTTAATGAAGGTTTAGATACTACCTGTTCACCACATGAGCACCTAAAGGCAAGAGCCTTTCACTATTAGAAACACGTGGATTTTTGATATTTTGTAGTCTCTTTCTTCCATTCCTCTACTTTATGTCAGTCTTTATTTTTGCAGACTCCATTTATTGTGACTAAACGCAACAGACTAAACACTGTCTTGCTTTTAAATAATTTTTAATAATTTGTTTTAAAAAATATTGCTATTTTTGCAGCATCAGGAGTAAAAGAAAGAGAATTGCAAACAAGTCCATTGTAAAAGATTACAGCCTAAAGTCAGCAATAATACAGCATTAAGTAGAGAAGCTTTCTGGGAGAGCAATACAAAGGTGTGTGGAAGGAAGACTATGAGAAAGAAAGAGCCTCGGAGAGAAAGTCAAGGGAAAGTAAAAACTAACTTCCCTTCTGCTATTTCTGCCCAGATTGTGGTTTTGCTATAAGGACTATGCAAGGAGCGGTGGTTTCACTCTGCTCCCCAGACTATTTTTTTTTTATTATTATTAATATTGTCCTTGGTTTCTCCTGACCAGAGTAAGTTTGTACAAACCTTGTCCTCTTACAGAAACTGTCTTCCTTTCTTCTCCCCATCCACTCTGTCTCTTCCTCTAGCAGGGGTAGTGTTCAGTCTGTGTTCATTCTCAAGCTACCTTGTCCTGGGAAGGATGAGAAGTCTGAGCAATCCTACAATAAAGTTTAAACTCCTGTGGTGAAAAAGGGAGATGTTGCTGCCTGACTTTTGCATCAATCTGAATATATTTTAAAGATGGGTACTATACTTTGGACAACACGAGAGCAGGGAATGAAGGTGTCCATGCTGGTGGGACTGGCAGGGTCCCTTTGCATTTCTGGTTAGTCATATGTTTTTAACTTTGCAAATAAGCATCACTTCATTTTTATGAAGCAAACACCTGTGAAAATTCCAGTCAATTTGCTGTGTTGTAAGAAATATTTTGTTTGTGGATGCCATGATTTTTTGAGAAAATAGAAATGGTCTATACAACAGAAGGACTGATCAATGCAGTTCACTTGAAACGTGCCCTTCAGTTGTTCCTAACTTGTTACTGCTGTGGAAAATATCTGAAGCACTGACACAGCTCACTACAGCTGGGACTGAGTCCCCTCAAAATCTTTACTATCCAGTCAATAAACAAGAGATTAAAATCAACAGCAAATGTCAACAGTGTATTTCCATTACAGAAATAGACAAAGAAGCAAAGTTAAGGTTGACATAGCTATGTAAACATTGTTTGTTAATCATGAGTGATAAAGGCTTACGGGGCTTTTGGGAAGCGGCTAAATTCCTTAACCATCCATGTCTAGACAGACTTACTAGTTCTGGGCATGAAATGGAGCTGAGAAGGAAGGGTTCCTTACTTCACTGTGAAAAAATATCAGCAAAACCCATTTTGATGAGTACACATTTTTCATATGCAAAACACCATCTATGCTCATGGAGATCTGTATTTTCCATCCTGGGGTGAGGCAATCATTGGAGCTTGGAGCCCTTCTGTTTTACAGGTCCTGTCAAAAGCTCTCAAATCTGGAAAGCTGCTCACTGAGTAAAATGAAAGTTGCAATTTTGAAGCAGTAACTGAAACTAGTAGAACAAGGTTTAGCAGAAGTAGTGCATGTTCTCAAGCTTGTGATGACATTGCCAGCATTGGAAATACTGGCGTGTCAAAATGGCAGAAACCAAACCAGGAGTTTCTTCCCTCTGAAAAGTGTATGTCCTTTGAGGAGCCCTTTGCTAGGACAGAGGTTAGTTATGCTAGGCAAAGATCTGTTTCTCCTTCAGAGGGTGGAAACACTGGTGTACAAATATGAAATAGTTTTGAGGTCAAACATTAGTATACTTAGAACGATAGCACAAAGAAAAAAAAAACCAGGCCAATTCTTCATAGCTTACACACTGCTTGTCTGATGCAAATGGCAGCATGAAGATGAGTGTTTGCCTTAATGAACTTAAAGGATAGTTTTTGCCATATTTATATGATGGAGATTGAGGCAGCATCCTTTGAAACTGCTTGGAAACATCTTGGCACAAATTTGCCCTTATTCCTAAATTCTTAGTCACTGTGAATCATTGACTTCTTTTGACAAGCCTCCAGCCTCACCTATAAAGAGATTTATTTGTAGGCTCTTAAAACAATGTGTGGATGGAGAAAGACTTGCTTATTTTGGTTAACCACCAGACAGTTAGACTGCACTCACAATGCATAAGCAAGCAAAATGTTCAGTTATAAAGTTTGGCTACATTCTAATATAAACATCATCTATCGTCCATGGCTGCACTTTCAGGGGAAATTGGGATCATACCACACAGCATCCCCAATTATCATCTTCTCTTTATCTAGGCTTCTTGGTTGGGAATAAATCATTTTCACTAAATCAGAGATTTGCCACTTTTATTAGGAAAACAATGAACTGTTCTGTGTCTTGCAACGTGCAATGGTTTCCTAGCTCTGAATGTGAAATGAAAGCATTCTTCTTTGAATGGGTTATAAAAGGGTTATAAAATGTTGGAGTTGCTGATAGCAGTTAGCCGGGGGGATGTTTTCCTGATTTTTGAGAGTATAGCCATTTTTATCCTCTATACTTCTCAACGACTGTGTCTACACCTTTGTAAGTTGCTGGGTAGTGTTAAAGTACCAAACCAACTAAAAGCCACCTAACCAGAAACCCATAGTTCTCCAACCATGGAAACACAATATAATGCAGGCAGACCTGAGAAACCAGAAAGATACAGCTGCCTGCAGTTCAGGCTGCAATGGCCAGGTTGGGTAGATTCATACCCCTGTGCACTATTCAGGATAGACCTATTTGTGTGCTTGTCGATCAAGGTGCCATGTTTTGAAAGGAAAATGAGGATGCTCCTATTTAACGAATGTTGTCAGGGTTGCTGGGAGAAGTGGTCCCTAGGTTCCTCCTGGTCCCACTGAATTTGGCTCTCCTAAAGCCGTCATACAGTAATTTCCATGCTGGGACAAATTTTGGCTGATACGTTGATGCAGACTATGTTATGCTTACCATGAGGCTGAGGCAGTGGGGAAAGCATGAGAAACTTTCAAAAGTAAATATAAAATTGCCCAGTGTTGCAAACACTTGGAAACACAATGAGGACACGTCATTGCATGGTTTGTTTCTGTTCTCCCCAAGTATTTGGTATGCAAGTAATTTCACTCTCATGAGCCCTCCTTTGCAAATCCTTCTTTTGCTTATAATTGAACTTAACTACTGATATACAGAGTCAGATCAAAAGTCCATTAAGCCAAGTAGATTTACTTTGGGTGACTATATTTTAATGAAAGAAATGGTAACGTAATCCATATGTAACTTCCAGAATTAAAGGCAAAGCAATATCCCGAAGCATATGGGGTGAGGTATCCAGAACAGGGCTATGGCTGTTGATCCTGGAGGCATCCTCAAAAGATACAGTAATAGGTTAAACTACTCCCTTTTGGAAGGACTGCTCCTTTTTCTTCCCCCATTCCCTTTGCATATGTCATTTAAGGACATCAGTATGGCTTAGCAGGTTTATCTCCTTTACGTGTCTTGAAGTTTTCCTTGTGGCATCACACTGGTGGCTAGGAATTACCTCAAACACCCTTGCCCCATCTAATGAGCTAATCAAGGTGCAGGCAGTGGCACTGCTTTTTCACGTGATGAGCTTCCCCTTCTTCCCAGATCCCCCCTGTCACAAGCAGTCTCTCATCTACCCCAGAAAGCAACATAGACAGGCCAAGTAACACTGAGAGTGAAGGAAGAACACTTTCAGGAGTGTTGACCAAGGCTGAGTCAGCTCTGGGAGCAGGGATTCACATTTGCTGTCTCTGCTGGGTGAAAAAACAAAGTCAGAAAGAAACCACGCTTGCCTGGTTTAGAGGAGGAGGGAAGATGGGGAGGTGGGTTAATCCTTCCCTTCCCAGGAGAGTACAACATTAATTTTGAGAGCTAGTAGTTTGTTTTGCCAGAGTGCTAAGTGCTTGGGACATCACACTGAACTAGACCTGGATCACATAGCTCTGTGTAACGCTAACTTCTGTGATAAATCAGGTCCAACCTATCTCAAATAGCACACTTGAAATGTATTATTATTTCAGTGCCTCTCATCCTCCACTATGAAAACAGCATAATAGCCTCTTGTGTCATCGTGGTGGTAACTGCATGTTTCTGAAACTTTCAGATAATATAATAATGAAAGCCACAATAACTGAGAAAATTAATAGCAGTTAATTTTCATCAGATTTTAAATATGGGTAACTACTGGAGAATGAAGGAAAACTGGAGAAAAGGAACTGTATAAATATCAGAACAGGGGACAATTCCACACTGTGGAACAAGAGAAGGAAATAACAATATAGTCTTACTGCAAAGACTGTATTACTTCTGTCTTGAGCACTAAGTAAATTTGAGGTCAGACTGTTGAAACCTGAATCGTGATCCATCCACAAAAAACAACCAAACTGGGACTCGGGCATTATCTAACATTTCAGTGCTAAATACTGCAAACTTAATGTTCTTCTTGTGTAATTGTCCATGCAAAATATATACTGAGAGTAAGAGCTTAATCTTGCTCCTTTTGACTTTTGAGATACAGATCTTGATAATCTCCTGTTTGTAACTAATACAGCTGTAATTCTGTCAGGAAGTTTTAGTGGTAACAGAAACCCCAAGATGAAAACTCTTGATATGTTATCTCCAAGACGCATGTACCTAGGGAGGACCTTGCAAGAACTGAAAATTTGTTGAAGTGAATCAGAGTGCCGATTTAATGTTAGTTTTATTGCTGTAGTCCTCTCTACAGACTTTAACTGCAGAAGCTGGGAGGTGTCCTTGACGGGTGTGTGGTGCACTGAGCAACGATATTAGTTCATGTCTACCTGTGTGTGCTGTTTTGAACTCAGCTAGGATGACAGAAGCCAGTCCTCTCTAATCTGTGTTGCAGAGCTGGATCCTACCCTTCTTTTCAGCAATGCCAGCAGCAGCCCTTGCAGGAAAGGTGGCAGTGAGTTAAGGGCTGTAGATGTGCCATGCCATACCTGTCAGGAGACTGACTTCCTGCTTGTAAGATGGGGTGTTTATCTCCCTTCTTGCTGTGTTTATCTCCAAGGCATAAACAATCAAGGAGCTCTACCTTCTTGGGCTCACATTCACATTTCCCTTCTGCCTGTGACCTGAATCATCCCCTCTGTTAAGAGCACTGAGGTACTTCACAGGCAGTGGAGAGGGGTGTTCCACCTGACCTGCAACGTGCCCTAGGGAATTTTTAGGGAGGCTGAATGAATCCTGCCAGGCACTGAGCTTGGTCACTACAGTGATCTTCACTGGGACTAACACTGTTTAGAGCCAAACAAACCCAAGAGCTGAAAAAAGAGACATTTTCCTGCTTCATCATAGCATGCCAGATGTTCCCTGGGACTAGTTACTTCTGCCTATCCTCTCCCCTGCTGCATTCACGTTGGCAGGAGCTTCCCGGGTCCTGTCCCTACAGGGGAGGAGATTTCAGGGAAACATCTACAAATGCCATTTCCCAGAAATTCCTGAGCCTGATTGAGCAAATCACCATTTCTCAGGTACTTCACTGCTGCACACAGTTGTAGCAAGGGGGTTCCTCAACTGCTTATTTTAAACCTATGCCAGGTGAATAAATCTGAGTGAAATGAGAATAAACCAGGTAGTCTTTTTCAGTAAACCGGACCCCAAAATCCTCTCACAGACCCCTACAGGTTCAGAATAATTTTGTTTTACATTAGTTATTTTATTGCCTCTAGCAGAAGAACAAAATTACCCAGCCTTTGTGGTATTTCTGGCCACATCAGAAGCAAGATTTCTGCAAAGTTTTAGAAAATGAGGTCTTTGGTTATTGTCTTAAGTACAGCCTCAGACTGTAAAGGTGTTGCATTAACATAGAAAGAAGCAGTCTGGCTGTTCCAAAGGGCTCAAGACATACATTATAGCTACACCAGGAGTATTTTACTGGCAGCAAAGTATGGGGATCCTGCCTATGCTTTCCACTGCTACAAATGGCAAAAACTATTATCATTCTATCAGCAAGGACTATCCTCCTTCATACCTCTTGCTGAAATGGTGGTAAACGAGACCTGAAGAGCACAGCTGGTCCTCGTTGAGCATTATGCATCTCCCACAGCTGCCTCAAGGAGCCTCAGCATTTCTAAGTACCACTGACTGAGCTGTCTGCAAGGCTTGTTTCTCTTCTGTGTTCAAGGAGTTCAAGAAAGCGGGCAATCCTTTTTGACTGAGATTTCTCATTCTTAGTTTATGAACAGGATGGGAAAGAGGCAAATCTGATCCAAATTGGGCTTCTGTGCTCTTTGAGCTTTCCCTGTCCTTGTTCCAAGCCTGTGCTTAGCACAGCTTATACCTCTAAGATAAGAAATACCCAAGATTGCCATGACTTCACATTCTCACTGTGTCCAAAGGCTGCTTCATAAAAGGCATCTCGCCTATAAGAAGTCCTGTCTGCCAGATGTGAAGGTTTATTCACTAGTATCCATGGAAGACGTGACAGTGTCTAGGGGTTTTACAGGCTGAGTCATTGGACAGTGACTAAGAATGGTTATTCATCAGTAGCTGACAACTAAACAATCTTCCAGCCTTGTGGGACAGCATCCTTCAAAGTTTTGCAGAAAGTTGATATTAACCCTGTACTTAGTTGACAGATTTTAAGTTGCACATCATGATTAACATTGTGATTCATATGTCTCAGAGATGTTCAGAAACCTCTTGCCAGAAGAGCTCCTTGCCGTAATTATTAATCACAACATTCCCATGCACCATGACTGCTGAATGCAGGTGCTGGAAAGCAGCCTTCCTGATCCATGTCCTACATAGGAAATAGAGAGAAAAATAAGAAGAAACCTGTAGCTGCTTCCTGTGAAGAGGAGTAGGGGTAGTTACTCAGGACTACTTGGTGTGCCATGCAGCAAGGATATTAATTTTTCATAACCCTGATCCTTGTCAAGGCCAAACAAAGGTCAGATTCAGAAGACTTAGATCTATTTCCATTGACTCAGTATCAGCTTCCACTTACGATTTTCTGCTGGTTGGGGTTTACAAGGTTGCTGAGCCAAGATCAGAGTCTCAAGCAGTCACAGAATTCTATGGGTTTTTGCATAAGGTGAGAATTACCTCTTGTTTACACATAGCTAAGCTTTGTTAGATCAAGCTGGAAAGACAATCAGGCAATCAGCTTATTTTCTTTTTTCACACCTGACAAGTTTTATGAAAATATAAGAAACCAAAAATGAGACCTTCGTGCTTGACTTCTACAGTGCCATAGATGGTCTCATGCACATCGTATCCTCCTTAAACAGAGTAACACTGTTTGTATTTCCACAACAGCAGGGACATAACCCTTAGAAAGTGAGAGGGTATCCCTGTCCATTTTTTGCTCATTTTTACATTGTTCAGATTTTCTTGCTTGTTTTCCTCTTGCTTCATACCTTCTCTAGGTCTTTGCTGTTCAGCCATTTGTAAGGCATTACTGAGGTTGGTTTCTGTCCTGTTTCTTTTCTTTGTAGTTTAATCTTGTCTCTCCATTGACAGTGAAATCTGAAGGGGTGAATTTTGAAACTAGAAACTGGTGGCTTCTTGTGCAGCAACTAACAAAGTAGCTTTAAATGGCAGAGATGCAGGTCTTATGTGTTGACTGTGTGTATGATCTAGATCCTACATATATGTGGGGGTTTATACAGTGGGTTTCTCATGTCTACCTTATATTCCTGTACAACCCAGATATTCCCAACTGAAGAAAGTAATCTGTGCAAGAAGAAACAGATATTCTTGCCATGGAGCAGGAAGTCCATGTGGCAAGGTTGAAGTCTGCTTTTTATGGCATTAATAATTAATTATAACTGTACACTGTGACAGCACTGCTTGCTGATTTTACTCCCTGGGCTTTTCCTAAGAATCCTTCCATTCAGTTTAAATTTTTGACTGTACCTGAGTATTGAATTGACATTGACACTAAGATTGTTGTGACCCTGACAACTTTCCCCCAAGTGACAATAACTAGTGTTTCGACCTGTTGTTGGGTCTGTAAAGTCAGGGCTGTTATTTTCTGCCTGCAGTGACATTTAGCACCCACTCACTTGGGATCAGCCTTTGCTTTTGCTGCCATTTATCACCTACACAGAGTATCAGTCACTTCATGTCCACATTCTTTTCTTGATCACTGATAAATATATTGAACATCACAGGTGCTAGCACAGAGTTTCACAGAACTACACAAATACTTTTTGTTGTGAAAGCTAAGCATCTGTTTGCACCCTTTTGTTCTTTGTCTTTCAGCCAGTTCCTGGCCCCTGGTAAGATCTCTGAAAATACATTAGTTTCTTTCAAACCTTTAGTGAGGATTTGTCAAAAGCTTTCTGGGAATCAAACTGTTCCATCACCCTTAGCCATGTATTTCGTAACTCCTTAGACAAAATCCCATCCTTAAAAGTTACATTAATTCTTCTCAGGTGCCAAGCCACAGAAAGGTTCTTGAACTTGCAAGAATAAATTTTTATAAAACACATACCATTATCCAGACTGTATGTGAAAATACATTTTGTGTGCCACAGTGGGCACACGTGTGTTACAGTCCAAGTTGGAAATATGGTTGACACAAAAATCCGTTGACATAAAATAGACAAACCATGAAGAATCACTTCCAATTTATCTCACGCACAGCCTTACCCTTGTAAGTTTATGTTGAACTATACAGTTTTGCTGAAAAAGTAATTGTCCCATTACATGTACTTTGAATAAAAACAGCTTTGAATAAAAACATATCTATTATTCAGACTCACTTGCAGCATATCACAGACATAAAAAGGACAGCCTGCCATTAGTCACTAAGTCTGGTGCACAATATATAAGCTAGTCTTCTAGGAAGTCTCTGGGAGGGTAGCAAATCCATAGCACACAGGAGAGACTAACCTGTCCTAGACGACCAGCTCTGACCCTATGGCCAGAGTTGCCATAAACAACATTGCTGTGTCACAGCCATTGCTAACCTCCACCAGTGCCAGAGGTTCCTGTCACAAGTGTGAATGTAAAGTTTTGGGAAGAAAGACTGCTTTTGAACTGGCCAAATACTAACAGCTCCATCAGCAGGGATGGTATCTCAGGCACTCTTGAGTAAATGGGAACCTTGCCACTGACTTCCAAGAGGCAAGTGGTGATGATTAGTGGTGAAAGTGGCACTGGTTTCTAAGACTTCATGGCGGTGAGAGATGTTACAGCTTTTCTTCTGTTATCTTGCCAACAGCTCTGCAGTTGCAGTACTGTCAAAAGACTGAGCACTGAGTCCAAGCATGAAAAACATCTCCTCAGGAAGCAATATTCACTGGAAATTAAACACCACTGAAACAGGGTGTTTGGAATGGACATCTCAGCCTGAACAGTAACATCAACATAGCTGAGCTTCTACTGGAGAAGGCTGGTTTTGTTGTCCTCTATTTTTAAGTTAGGGTGATCTTCCTTTTGCTGTCTTTGGAGTTTGTCTTGCTGGTGGAAGAGCTCTCTCCATATCCCTGAGTGGATCCAAATGCACAAATGATTCCCCTTCTACATACCTGGGGGGTTTCAAGAGAACTGGTCACAGGGGTGGTTCTGCTATGCAGAGCAGCAGGAACATGAGGCTATGCAAAGGAAATGCCCTCCCTTGCAACTACCCGCTATGCATGATCCAGCTCATCCTAGCACACTTTGAGGGACAAGGATAGAGACCCTGCAGGAAGGTCACTGGGGATATAAAAGCAACTTCACAGACAAGTACCACTGCTGTAGCCTAAAAGGCATGTTTTTTCCAGCCGTATGCATCTGCTGCACCAGCACCCAAAGTGTACACAGTCTGAGTGGGAAGTGGTCAGTGGATGTTTAACCCAAATAGAGCTTTTGCTGGACCTTTAACAAGTACTTATTTTCAGGGACAATAACTAAGGAAGGAAAATTACCAATGATTTTAATTCCATGTAGAAAAATACATTGTTAAAATTTAAGCTTCATGTCTTCCAAACTCTGGTGAAGAATTTTTTAAAAAACACAGTTTGAAACTAGAAACTCAATCCTATGTCTAAAGCAAAGCCCTTACTGTTGTATATTTTTTAAATCTCATTCTATTTGAAATCTGAAAACCTCCTAAAATTACTGTCACGTTCATATGAGAAATACCTAAAATGCCAAATATTTGTGGGATAATTGCTGTTTACTTGACATTTGTTGCTGCCCTGAATTTCAGCAGACATACGCTTGCACAGTTGAATCATTAAGCTTAACATCAGCCACTTTGCAAAGTTAAATAATTCAGCTGTTTGCAATTGCCTACTAATTGCTGAGAGCAGCCATCCACACAAAGGATTAAGTGACTGAAAAATTGAACTATTATTCTGCAGGAAGAAGTCTAAAAAATGTTGTTTGGTATTTTCATATATAGCATCTCTAGGAATAAATTAAAGGAGTTCAGCAAGCTAAAAATGTGTTTGGGCCCGTATATCAAATTTCATCCTGATATGCTTTTAGCTTTAGAAAAACATTTTAGAACGGCAGTAGCAATTGGTTCTTAACTTCCGTCTACCACTAGCGAACTGCTGTGTTACTACTAGAATGAAACAGGTCATTAAAAAAACCCACAAAAACAAACAAATAAGCCAACAAGTCCAAAAGCATCTGAAAGCTTGCAGTAGGTATTAATGAAGACAGCAGACTGTTCTGCAATCGGGGTGCTGAAAACAACACAGCAATATATAATCAAATGAATACTTTATGACTCATTGTAAATCTGTCTTGTGATAGTGCCTAGAAACTAGAATTACATTCTTCTCCTAAACACTTTTAACTTAGTGGAGCTTTTTGCGGAATTTTTTACAAGCAATTGTGACTTTTAAAAGACTCCCTTCCCCTTGCATTGATAACTCCTTCATAGAGTTCATCAGTAAGAAATCAAGGGATATAGCTCAAGGCAGTAATTTTCAGAGTGTTCTGTTCAGTTTGACTAATCTGCTATGTATACATCTCAAGGGTTCTCTCACTGGTTAAATAAATAGAGAGGCTTTCACTAACTCTGCACTTGCTGCTCTGCCAGTAGCAATGACACTCTAATTTAGCAAAGGAGAAATAGTTGCACTGGATTTAGCTATAAAATATAAGACGGTACCTCTGCATCAATAAAAGCAATTTTATTTCCTTTGTAGCTTTCACACAGGGACGTTGTCTGAGATGATAGTGGTTCTTTGGTGAATCTTGCTGACATCCATGATGCCTCATAAGCAAGGGGCTGTGTCTCCACAGCATGGTGTGATGCTGTGCAGAGACACCGGTGTGGATAGCTGAGCAAGTGCAGTGTCATAGCTCTGCGGGTGACTTGGATTTGGAGTCACTACCTCTCCAGCAGGACAGGCCCCTGTGCAGCAGCTGCAGCCAGCTTAGAGCTGGCTTTGGGAATGTCACTTGGCAGCTCTCGCTGTTCTCAGGCAAGCTTTCAGGAAGATTTGTGCTTCTAAAGCTGCGTCTCACAACCTTTTGTCAGTGCATGCATTCCTGGGCATGTTTTCCAGAGAGGTACAGAGCTCAATGTATGACTGAAGTGTGGATGCATTGTGATCTCTGACTCTGCTGCCTATGCCAACACCTTTGATGCCAGATGACATAGGCTAATGCTACTGGAGGAAGGATGGATCCAGATAAATGGCTTAGGGGCATAGAAACTCCAAGAAGCAAGCATCTCTGCCCTTACTGGCAGGAACAGCAGTCTCCAGCCCAGTTTTGCAATTTCAGCAGTTGCTTTGCTTCCTGTGGTGGTAGCAGCATTGCCTTGGCATAGCACCTGCTTCTTACCTTCAGGCAAAGTTCAGTGTTGTCCCGACGCCTGAGAAAACCCTCCATAAATGTCACAGGCTTGTATTGTTCTGCAGTACTCATGGACCTGGGTTGCTGAGTTAGTAACCTCTGCACATCTCTCAGAAATACTTCATAGATCCTCATGGTTTGGAATGTCTGCTGCAGGGGCTACATATGCTTGTTGTAATTACAGCAATCTGGGTGATGCTGGGAAAAGTCCCACTTCAGTGAAGCTCTCAAATTTTACTCTTGTTTTGCTCTCGCCTGTAAAATCTCCTGAGCTTCCGTTCTTCCAAGAAAAGGTCTTTAGACTGCTCAGTCTTGTGTAATCTTTGGTCCACAAAGAATATTTCTCAGTTTCACATGACTGTTTGTCTATATCCCAATGTCATCTGCAAAACTTGCCATGTGGTGTTCTAGTAACAAACCTGGTGTATGGCTTGTGGTCAGCACTGGTAGTTTTGAAAAGGCGTTTAAAACCATTTCAATCCAGGCACTACCTACATTTCAGTATTGTGCTGTGTAGGAGCCAGCTTCTGATTTCTGGGGCATCTTTGCTTGCAGAACTGAACAGGGGAAGAACTGGCCAGGCTTTATTTTAAGGTTACATTCTTACAAGAGCAGTATGTGATTAATGAAGGCTTTGAGCTTGTTATAGGCAGGGGCAGTCTATGCTGTAAATGGCTATAAACACAGCAGGAGAAGGTAATGTAGCTAATTCTAAGCCAATGTTTATAAACAAGTTGTCAAACTTTATCACTGTTGGTTAATGGCTATTAATAATGTATTAATGCTTTATAAACTATTTATAAATGGAACCTTAATATAGGAGGAAACTTATGCAACTCAGTTTTATGCCTGTGGTTAAGTACAGAATCTTCTTCAGCTCCAGGCTGCATGGGTATTTCTTCTAAAGTCCAAAGAAGTAGCAGTGCACCAACACAAAATGGTTTTCGCCTTGCTAAATGCAAAGCTGATAAGCTGACAGAAAAAAAAACAACATACCACTCAGGAGGTTTTGATTTGGTACCCACTGATGCCTAGTTGAATTCCTCCTGACCTCTACTCTGATTCCTCTCCAAGTGACTGAACGCTGAAGGTTTGCAATATTTGGTTGTTGGTCCCAAGTCTCACGTCAGATAAATACACAGAGAACAACTTTGCTGTGTGATCATGTGACCAGATCACGATCACACTACGTTTGATCTCCTTATCTGTAGAGAAAGGGAAGTGCTGCTAAAGAGGAAGTAATTCTCTGGCCTGAAGTAAAGAGATGAGTTGACAACCCTCTGGAGTTGCCACCAGGAAATGTTAGTCTCAGCAATTTCAGTTGAACTCAGTTCAGATGAATATATCTCCTTACTCCCTACCTTCCACTGGGTACCTGCAGGCACAAAATAAAAAGTAAATGGTTGATATCACTTCTTCCTGGAGCTCAACACTGCACAGTTGAGACTGCTGAATGTGTCATAGGAACGTGACATTTTGTAGAAACATATTTCTCCAAAGTTAATTTTAAAAGATTGGAATACTGCTGTGATAAATACTTTAGGACAACAGGAAATAATAACTGTGCTTCAAAATGTTATATAAACCAGTTTTTTGCATTTCTCTTTTACAGCCAAATCTCCATTATCCATGAGTGGATTACACACTTTGTAAATTAACTAAACCATGCTAAAAAATAAAACAAATGCAACTTTTTTTTTTTTCTCTTTACATTTATGAGTCATTCTACATCTTCTTTTTCAAAGACAAGCAAGGTGTGTTATGCTAGCCTAATTTACATACAGTGTAAACTGTTTGTAGAGGCCTTTTTCCTCCCACCTTCCACTTTGTCTGTACTATCCATCATTTGCCCTGGATATCTGACAGTTGTCAATGCATCCACCCTACCTCAACAGCCCATGGTCCTAAAGAGTCACTGTAATGAAGCAGAACAAAGAGAAAATGTCTGTATAGTACAATACACTTGTAACTTAGCAATGGAGCTTTCCTGTGTCAGGAGTCCCCACAGGCTCCAGCCAACCCCACCCTTAGTCCCAGCCTCCTTCCCTAGCCTCCATCTACACCCAGCATCCCATAATTTGGGAAGGGAAAGCCAAGATGAAAGTGAATGCATTCCATGAAACGTGTTCTTCATTTTCTTGGGGTTTTTTCCCATTTTGATATGAAGTGTATTTTGTGGAGGCTGGCAAACAAGGCAGCATTGCTGTGCATTGACAGTGCAAGCTCTCAACACATGTTCAGGGTTAGTTTGAAATTAACAAATGAGGAGCTGTATGAACCACTAAGTTGTTTCTGATGATGCAGTGTCACTAAAAGGAGTGACCTGTGCTGTTCATCTCCATCTGACAAACATAGCTATTAACGTTAGGACAAGCCACTGTAGCTCTTCTAGACTGTAATGCAGTTTCTTCAGAAGTGATCTGAGCATGGCATTTTACAGAGCTGCTCCTGGGTGAAGGGCTCAAACAATTAGGAACAAGCAATATTTTAGTACTGGTGAAGCTAAAGCGGAAAAAGGTGAGATCATCCAAAAACATATTGTAGAAAAAGCCCAAACTTGTGTGTAATTTGTTTCTATTAAAGGTCTGTCAGAGGAACTTGCAAATTCACTGGCTGTGCTGAAAGAGCAAGCATTAGGAAAGAAGTGCTGCATCAGCCACACAAAGCAGGCAAATCAATGATATATTTCTTAAAGCAGCTCAGTGATTTAAGAGTTATTGCCAACACTTGGAGAATTATAGGCTTACAAGACTCTAAATCTTCTTGTCTGTCAAGAAACACAGGCTCCTAAGTGCCTACAGACCCCTGTCTGCGTAGAGTTAGGAGCAAGTGTCTGCTGATGGGAGAGAGCACAGGACACCGGGATGTTGGCAGGACACAAGCCTGGGCCCAGCTTTCTTCCACCTGCTGTATGTCACCCTGCACCAGATGCATCAAAGGCAGATTTCAGGTAGCTGTGCAAAAAATTGCCAGAGTTTGCCATAAGAGGTTGCAAAATGTAATGGGCTTAGTAGGTGATCTCTTAGAGATTTCCCCAGGCCAAAGCAGATGGTGTTTGTGAAGTATGGATAATAAGCTCTCATAGCCTTCCTGTGTTACCTCATGGCCTGTCTAGCCCCTCGGGATAAAGTGGCATACATGCCAGTTTCGGTAAGTTTTTATTAGCTACTCTGTAAAGAAAGTAAAATATTTAAATGATGCCAAAGATAGTAACTTACAGCAGAGTCTCTTGCTTCCTCTTTAATATCTGTGTTGGTTGTGCTTCCCATTAACAAATCACACTGCTTGACAATTGAGACAGCCCTGTTTAACAATGTCCCACTCTGGCTTTATGGAAGGTGTGCTGGCAACTGACACCTGAAAACAACTGGTCAGACAACTATCCTCACTTCAGAATCAATAAAAGCTCTCCTTCATGAAGAGTGACAGCAAATTGTCCATCACACCACACCATTCATTTTTCCCACTGATTTGTACTTGAGAGATTGGCCAGCAGCATCTGCTTATCAGTTCATATTCTCCTGTCACAAAATTTTTGGTGGGCTCCAATTGATATGAGAACGAAACTTACAGGTTACCTCCTTGATGAGTTTTATTTTAGGCCTGCTGCTCCTATGAAAATGAAGAGCTCCACTGAGCCATTCAGGTCTTCTGTCTGGACTGTGCTTTCCTGTTGCCCAAGTGGCAAACTGCGAAGCGTCTTCACAGCAGCGTTGTGACTGGGGTCAAGAACATTTTCCTTTCAAACAGGCAGTCTTCAAAGAGTTGTAAAACTTGGCTGTTGTGCTCTCACTGCAGTAGATGGGTTTAAAAACTGTTGATTCAGAGCTGTAAATGAGACTTTTTTACACCTTTCCCACTAACATAGGCAAAGTTATTCACTCCTAGTAGCAGACTGGCAGTCAGTGAGGAGGTGAGAGAAATGATGCTAGCACTTCTTCAGAGGCAGAGTGCAACAGCAGCTCTCTGTCATGGCACTAGGGACACCAGGTTCACATTGAAACAGAGGACAAAGTTGTGTTGGAGATTAAGTACTGCTTTCCCCATACAGCTGAGCAAGAGGTAGCATTGTCAAATAATGCTCTGTGCCATGTGCAGAGCACACGCTTTGACAACCCGCTATCGCTGTTCTTAAAAGTGCTCAGAAGGGGCTCCAATGTAAATAAATAAGTGGAGAAGTCAAATTAACAAAACTCCAGAATATAAAGCACATCTATCCTAAAGACAGGGCCCGAGGTCTGGATGCCTGGAAATTTCTCCATTTCTCAACTAGCTAAAAAGAATTTCTGCCCTTTTGACTATATTTTGTTAATTGTAAAAATGAACTGACAGAATAGCTCCTTACCCAGGTATTTTTCTGTTCTGTATCTGATATAAGTGTATCTTGCAAGGGCTGTCTCTTTTGTTCCAGGCTGTTTATTCTAAACCAGCTAATTACAGAAACTTTGGTTCAAACAGAAAGCTACATGATCACAATTCTTGAAACTTTCTGACAAAAGCAGATAGACTTACAATGTATCTGTGCACTTAAGGAATGTTGCTTATATTTAAGTAAAAAGCCAAAAAATTCCTATAGCAAACACTGAGAAATTTTAATCATAGTATTACTGAGAGAAACATCTGTTCTTGTAGTTCATGAGTTCTGCTATGTCCTTTGCTGATGCTCCCTCCATGTCTACTGCAAAGGCCAAAGCAAAGCTGTAGCATGTGGGAGTTCCATCTTTTTAGGGTAATGTGGCACTGTAAGGGCAGTGGGGAGGAGACAGGAGCTATATAAGTCATATAACTGCATCCTAGTTGATGGGCAATACAATGGAAAAGAAGAACTGTCTTTCCTTTGTACCACTTACACCTTCCTGTGATAAGTAGTCAGCACACCCAGAGATCTGCCACAGGCTATGCATCATAGGTGTAAATCAGAAGTCTCACGCAATGTTAGAAAGATAAGGGCTTGCTCCTTTGCTCAGTTGCGGAAATAGTCATCTACCTGCTCTGAGTCTGATGGCACCGCCTGAAGAATAGTCTTTGAACCAGGATTTTTCAAAGAATTTAGAGGTCTGTACCCAAAATGGCCTCCCTCCTTCTGGAAGCCAATGGTAGTATCCATATAAACTGCTAGGAAATTAGTTTCAAAGTAAAAGAGATTCCCAGCTTCCCTACACAGCCCTTGGCTGTCTCATTGGGGAAGCTCTCACTCTGTCACACAATGAAATAATGGGATGCAGGTTCCATCCATCCTTCAGTTCAGTCTGTTGAGAAATTCTCAGTTTCATTTCTCTGAGACGGTGTGTACAAGGAACTGACACTGGTGTTTCTTGGGTGACTAATTTTATTAAGTAGAAGAAATGAGGCAGTGCAGTGCAAATAACAAGATTCAGTGCATCTAGTACTTTAGTTTGGCAAATTCAGCCAAAGGAGATTTGACTATATATTGCCTGGATTTTTCCAATTTCATTCAAACCAGGTGCCATTTTCTTCCTAGTTTGTGACTTAAATTTACGCTTATGTGTTTGATTATTCTTGCTATCTTTTATGCTCAAGTTCCACTGCCATGGTTTCTAGGGTTGAACCTTGCCTTTGTGTAAATCTCCAGTTAGTTAGTACTAACTTCAAATTTGCAAGTCTACTGCCAAGGCACTTGTTCCAAAAGTCTTAGAGCTTTCTGAATCTTTGTTCCTGAGCCAGCAAAACTCTTAAGCTCCTGCTTCAATTTAAGTCTTCAGCTAATACTTACCCAAATAAGAATGTGTGCAGTTGCTTTACTGATCTCAGGCTATAGTTATGGAGTGGAAATGATAGTTGATTTGAAAATGATAGCTGATGAAAGCTGATTTGGAAATGATAGCTGGTTTGTATATTGGCTTGTTCAATAGGAGTGGGACATGCAGCTAAAATACATCAGCAAGAGGCGGCCCCAGAGCACTGGGAAATGTCCATTCTGGGCTTGATTAAGCTGGTACAGCATTAGAGCTAGTCACTCACTGCAAAATCCACCTTCAAGCTGAAGTTCTGTAAGCCCAAAGTTAGTGATGTGTGGTTGTGGCTTGCACCACACTCATGTCTCCTACAGAGATATTGTTGGTTTTCCACTTTTCTCTGAAAGTTGGAAGGTCACTTGCTGCAACCAGAAACAACTGAAGTACAAGAAAACTTTGCAGAGCCTGTAAGAGTTGTTGACCCATGAAGAGCACACTCTATAAAAATGATATCCATTTATCTTTGTTAATAGTGCTAGGGATGTTGCACAAACTTGTAGGAAATTCCCATCCAGGGCGAAGAACAGCACTCCTCCCACACCTCGCATCTTTATTGTAGCTCTTATAGGACACAAACTGTTTGAAAAAGACCCAGAGCTGCGTCACAGCAGCAGCAGCAGGGCAGCCAACGCACATGATGCCTCTTCTTGGAACTCCAGCTCCCATGGCCCTCTTACTAAGCAAGGGTCACAGCTTTGATGCAAAAAAAGAATTAGCTCATAGCTCTGATTGGGAGAAAAATATTTAAAATACAATTTGTTAAAAAAAACAGAAAGCCACTAAAAAAACTTCAAGAGCATTTTGTAGTTTTGTGATTTCTCAACCTAGTTTCAAACAGAAGAGGATAAAGTACATGGGCAAGGGAGCAGCTGACTCAATTTTTGATTTTTGAATACCAGGAAAAAGAGAAAAAGGAGAGGAGAGAGGAGAGGAGAGGAGAGGAGAGGAGAGGAGAGGAGAGCCCATGGCATGTTTTCCAAGGAGGTCAACCACTACCCACCATCCACCATGAAAAAAAAAGGACTCATTTTTGAAACTGCTTCATCCTCACTCTGAGGCATGTTCTTTGAAGAGTAAGAAAATGGGTATTTTCTACTAGTTTTTCTTGATACAGGGAATAAATCTGAACACTGTTTTGAACAACCAAATGGGAATTGAATAATGTGGGATACACAAAGAAACATAGTGTTCTGTAGACTCAGTTGGGATTTTTGTTATTGTTTCTGTGCTTCCCATTACCTAGTGATATAGAAACTGATAAGAGAAATGCACTTTCTGCATCCTTACTGGCAAAAATTCCTGTTAGGATTTTTTTGCTGTCCTGGCAGCAGTGCTGGTTGCTTGGTATGACTGTAAGGCTGCATGTCACTACAGCTGACCCAGTCAACTGATGAGGGGTTGTTTTCCATTCCATCAACAACTGATTTATCTCTGAGCTGTCTGTGTTTATTCTTCTGGAAATTTGCTAACATGTATAACTCAGGAACTGGTACATACTGTTGTTCAAAGAATTCTTATTCTAAAATGCTTCCTCCACTTTAATTGACATCCATTTCACGTCTTAACTTCATGTCAGATCCTCATCAGCTCTCTGCTCTGCTGCAGCAGGAGTTTTTTGGTATCCCATGCAGACAGTTGAAATTGATTTGTTGGTCACAACAGTGGGACAGAATTAACCTCCTCATGATTCAGCTTCTTTTCATAAAAGTTGTATCAACTTGCCACTGCTTACCAGAAAGGCTACCAACATCCCCAGGGACAGCAACACTTTTGGTACCAGGCAGAGCAGAGATGGGCTCATAGTGCCCATCCCTTGCATTGTGCCTGACCCCAGCTGGGCAAGAGGGTACTATTTCTAATAATATACAGGCAACACAACTCTGCAGACCAAGTTTCACTAGTTCCACCAAATGAAGGAGATGCCTACTTTACTGAACTGAGACCCAAGGAAGAGGTCACAGGTGTTAGCTGTTGACTCTGTTGTATAGAAAACAGCATCTTTCCTTGGACTGTGATTCACAATCCCACACACAGACCTGCCTTCCACCCGCTGTCTGTGTGTTGCCTTCCTGTCCACTTTTTCTCAGAGAGTGTAAGTGTCTCCGAGATATCTGGCATCTGTAGAAAGAGCAGGATTGTTTCACCCCTGCTGGCCTGTCTGGTGGGAGAGAGGAACTGGTGGGAGGTCTGTACTGGAGTACACAGTGAGTCCATTGTTTCTATTTCATTGTACTTCAGGATTTCTGAAGGGCACCCAAAGGGGAATTGCCCTGCCTAATGCATGGTCCTGTCAAAGTGGGAAGCAAAATGGCTTATTACATGCTCATGGTGGAGGGCTTCAGTCCTGGGAGAAGAGCTGTACTGGTACATTGCAACCCTGAGAAAAAGTTTTCCCAGAGAACCATGCTCCTCCTTTACATGTTGCTGCATAAATTTAATACTAAAGTACTGGGCTTATGTGACGGAAAATTGGGTTAAATCCTGGGCCTCTGCTAGTTTACCTTGGTAACTGTAATCAAGCATCTAAAAATAGACTTATGAAGCAATAGAGTTCTCTCAACTACTGTCTTCCACCTGAAAATAGAGTTAATTTTGCATCCCTTCCAGTTGGTTTTGGTTGGTGGTTTTTTGCCAGCATTTCAGAGCTCAGATTAACTCTTGCTTTGTTTTTTTAAACAGCTCCCAACATTATTGGAACTTAGTTTCTGGCTCAGGCCTCACATTTGTAGTAGTGCAAAGAAATGAGTCATTGATCTCAAGTTTCAGAATTGCTTTAAGCCAGTAAAGGTCCATACAGAAGATAAAGGCTTGGTCCTGTGCCTCTCACCCTTACCTCCTTGTCCCCAGCTGTGCATTGGCATCTTATACCAGCTCTAGTGCCTATGTACATATGACCAGCCAAATCAGGGAGATGATCTGCCTTAAAACTCAGAACTTACTGTGTCACAGCAAAGTTTTTTGGGGATAGTTTTCTGTCATATGATTTCCCTTGTCCCTTGTTGCCAACACAAGAAATTGAAGAACAAGAGCAGAAAAGCAAGACAACCTCTTTGGGGAATAGATTGCTGTCTATCAGCCATAACCTTCACAAGTAGAACAACTTTAAACTCCTTCATGCCGAGAAACATAAACAATTCCTGATATAAAAAATCCATTTTCTTTTCTTAGGTATTTTTATATGGAAAACCCATGATTGGTTGCTGTGATTTTGGTTTTAAGCCCCTCTTTTGAGCAATGGGAGTGAGTGCTTATTGCTGTAGGTAGTGCAATCCTTGGTTTATCCAAAGTTGTATGCCTCTCTTCTCAGACCTGTATCATTTTTTCAACATGTGCTTGGAAAAGATAGTAGCATTGTCATACTCCTAAACACAGCACAATAATCTGCCCCACAGCTCCAAAGTAGAAGCAAAGTGGAAGATTCTACTGGCTGATAAAGATTATCTGCTCTTTCCTGTTCTAGGGACGAAAAATGAGCAAAAATAAAGGTCATCTGTGTTTATATTAACAATACAACAGTTCCACTATGTTTCGTAACAAAGTTGGGTCATTATTTATCCACTTGTCCTTTGTATCATTGCTTTGAACTCTCTGGGTTTGCTTATCATGATATTTCTAAAATCTGTAAACAGTCAGGGAGAAGCATTTCTAGTTTTCTAAATAGAGCATTAGGTCATTTTATTATCAGAGAAATATAACACTGCCCATCTGTTGTTGTTCCACATGTGGAACAGCAGACAGCCTACTCCTAACCTTTAATTATTTCAAGGAAGTCAGTACAGCAACTTTGCTGTACAGGCCCAGTTTCTTTTCTTCTCTTCAGGATAGCTTTCCCAACAGCTATCCATGAGGTACTGGCAGTGCTGTGCTAAGAAAACACACCCATCTACGTAAATCCTGAGCTACTCTTGACACAATTTGCCACAAGTGTTTTGGACTTTTTTTTCTGGAGAAAAGGTAGAGTTTCGTTTTCACTTTAGAGCATTAATTCAGCTCTTAGTTCAAAATCAAGTTTGCATCCTAGAAACCTCTGCAAAAGGTGACATTCCCTGTTCCTGAACTCTGGGGTACTGCTGCTTGTTAGAGCACCTACAGCAAGACATCTCTCTTGTTACTCCCATATGCCGTAGGATACAGGAGGGCAGTAAAGAGGACAACAGGAATAATAGTTAAGTAGATTTGAAAATCCTAGGTCCCTTTGTGGTTCACTGAAAGTATGTTCTTCCATGTCAGAAGATGATGAAAATGTTGAGGTAAATGGGTTCAGTCCCAAAATAAACAGAAGACCACTGATTACAAGCTACTCTAGGTAGGTATTACATTTCTCCAGAGTATCTGTGCAGTACTTAAGAAACTTTACTAGTCCATGCAGGTGCCACAGTAGTGCAGAAAACACAACATATTATTTTGTACGGATAAATAAAAATAAGGAGTTACCATGGTGTTGTGATCGCCTTTCAAGTGTAGAGCAAATTACATGTGCAACCTCTCAGTTTCCCATGTACCACTGTTCCCAGTTCCCACCACCTCCATTCTGCAGTACCACCTCATTTAGGGACATCCTGTGCCCTATAAATACACAAATAAATACACAAAACTGTGCATCCAGATGTGGTGCTTGTGTCTCTGTCTAAGCCTCATAGAGATTTACATTGAAAACATCTGGCAAAATTCAATGATCAGCATAGTCCTAATAAAAGTGTGAGTTAAGAAATGGCTTGGTGGCACCAGTTTGGTCTTTGTGAGCTCTCTGTTCTTCTCAGGATTGCTCAGAGCACCATATGCTCTGCAACACACTGAGGCTAGCCTTGCCCATGGGGATTTTCTGAATGACCTGTAGTCTCTTTTTCCGGGAAGACTGTGTTGGGGTGGAAGCTGCTTGTTTTGCTTTGTTTTAAGGAGGAATACTTTCTGATTTTTTTTTCTTTTCTGAAGGTTATTTTTTCCTGGTTGGCATTATGCAACACAAAGCATACCCCCTGTGGGCACACTGCAATGTAAAGAAGGCCCAGGCATTCTTTATAATAAGAGATGTCTCCTTCACAGAGATTGCATCTCGGCAGCACCTTCTACACCTGTTCACAACTTCTTCTGCAGCTCCTCACCTTGACCAAGACCACTGTATCCACCTTTCCTTCATCAGGCATTGCATAACATTCTCCATGCAAAACTGTGACCTTCTTCTAGGGAAGTGTGGCATTCAAGAAGTCCCAACCCTGTTTCAGGCGTCTTCTAATAAATTTGTCAGCATTAGGTAGTAAGCATGGGAAAGAAAGACTGAAAACATTTGATGGGCCAGCAACATTCCCCAGACCAGATTATGAGAAAGCTTGCATTAGACTGCTTCTGTAGATATTATATGGACTTTAGAAGAGTGCATGGACGCATGTGGACCAGTGGGACTAGGGTAATTTTTATTCAGGGAGCAGCTGGATGAGAACATGAAGAATATTCACAGTTTATTTCAAAAAATCTGACAGCTCTATATAAGTGATATACCTATATCGGGATATAGCTTTGTTTATTTTCATGCAGTAGAGAGAACATTCTTTGTTGTTTTATACACACACATTCACAAGGAACATGAGAAATGAGGTACATGAAAAATGCATGAGAAGTAGCTTAGAAGACAGCACTTTCTGGGAAACTACCCATATCCTCCATGAGGAAATGAAGAGGACTCAAATGGGAGGACACATGGTGTGAGGAGTCTGTCCCAGGAAATGGATATACCATCTTCCCCCTTTCTGCAAAAGGAAGAGTGTGCTCCTGGCTTGAGGGAAGGCAGCGAGAAAGTGCAAATTCCAGTGAGACTCAGCCTTATCCAAGAACCAGTTTGCTCCTCAGGGAGGTTAGTCTGGGGTAGCTCCTCACTCATACTGATGATGGCCTATCTACCATGGAGGAAATCCAAGCTAGATGTTAGCTTCCTCCATAAAGATCCCCCCATGACTCCACTAAGGTGCTTTCAGAACCCTGTCCTAGTCACTGGGAATTTTATCACCAGGGACCTGAAAAAAGGATTTTTTATTGAGAAAACTATTGTCTTCTTTGAGAGCTGTCTTACTGCAGGTAACTGGTATGTCTCTGTGAGAGATAGTTTTCAAAGAGAAGACTACAAGGGTTTTTTTTTTACATCCTGGATATTTTTATGATTTATTTAATTCCCAATAATCTGTAGCTGTCTACATGGGCTTGGACTACTTTTAATACATTAAAGAACCCATGATAATGTACAAATTAATTGCAAGTGTAGGTTAAATTTGTTTTGTTTTGTTTTCACATTTTTTCTGTGTAGGCTTTTGTGTGCATATGCATGTGATTAGGACTTCACATGGATCAGAGTACAGGCAAGATGACTTCTAAGCATATCGGTACCGTTAAGCATATTCCATCCTTGAGTATAATGCCCCCATAAGCGATGTCCACACATTCGATATAGCAGCAGGAATAACCACAAAATGTGTGCTAGACTCAGATCAGTGCTTTACTTTAAACTGGGTGCTGCTGCAAGCACAGTTAGTCTCTCTTGCTTGTTTTCCTCTCCCTTTCTCAGGTTTGTGTATCTTTATCCAAACAGCTTGTTACATGCTAAGGAAGTCCCTCAGCCTAAATCATGATTCTACCTTATTTACATGTCAGGAGTGTTGGTTGTGCTTGTTCCCATACTGACTGTACATTACATAATTTAATAATGAAAGTTTAGCCTGAGAACTTTGCTGTGTCTCTTAAAGATGATATTTTCTCTTGCTTATGAGGCTGGCAGCTGTTGTTGCACAAATCACTAGATGTAGGCGTGTCCACTTCATGAAGCCCATCTTGCCTTTTTGTATGCTTCCCCCAAAGGGGTTGAATCTGGGCAGAGGAACCCACTAATAGTACCATGGTTTTCCACCAGAAGATGCCTGCATGTAACCATACTCTGTACCTATATCCACGTTATCTGTATCAGCACCAACATTATTTCCAAAGATGGAAGCACTGCTAAAGGTAGGGCAAAGCTTTTCCAGCACTTTTACATTTCTGCCTGCAAATCTTCTAAGGGGACATTATGAAACACATAGAAAGTATATAATTTAAAAAAATATAAAATAATACAGCAGAAATATAGTAAATATAGGGTGAGTGAGGCTTGGGGGCATGAGCAAAGATGCTATAAAAGAGAAGGCAAAAGAATGAAGGTCACCTGTTTTCTATCAGAAATCTAGTTCAGACCTTGAAATCCATTCCCACAGGGACAAAAAGATGTGTGTGACACGTGAGGAAATGAACCCTCCAGGATGTGCTTTGGGAGTGCTCTAGGACAGAGACATTTTGGAAAGAGGAGATAATGGCCTTAAAGGGCAGTGATGAGATTGTGGAACTCCTGTGCATGGGTTCTGGAAAAAAAAGATATATTCAAAAACCCAAAAAAAAACCAAAAGCCCCTGGAAAATACGAGCATCCGGGCTAATTGTAGCACTTGGAAAATTGAAAGACATTTCCTTTTTTTTTTTTTTTAACAGTATCTTTTGTAATCTCACTTCTGTTCAAGGCATAAGGAAAAATGTCTTGATTTCTGTCTTTGTTATGTTCACTTTTCACAATCACAGCCTGCAAACCTAAAATAAAGGAAATCACCAAAGGCTAAACCCAAAATATTCCACCATACTGCATTAGGAAGTGGCCTGTTTTCATTCATGGATTGCTATTTTCACTTTCACCCATCCATCAAATAAGAGTTTAGGATATACTTTTGTATCATCTAATGGACAGATATATCAGTCAATAAACTCATGTTGCAATTTCTGATTGTAGTAATCTAAATTATATAAGTGATGGGGAAATTGTAAAAAGATAGCTCTAGAGCCCATGACCAACTCCAGTGGACCTATGGCAGACAACTCTCTTTTTGCTGCTGACACTTATTAGTTGCTTGGTGTCATTTTGGCTGAGATTGTAACATTTGTCTTACTGTAAGCATGGCCAGATCTCTGTCATACTGTTTACTGGACAGACTGTCTCTGAAATCCATGTGTACACTCATCATCTTGCAGTAGCCACTCTGTGAAAATAGTGTTGAATGGTAGGTTTTCAGAGATACTTCTTTAGCCAAATCAACTGCAGGAATTCCTTTGTTTCACACTCTCTTTCAAGGACTCAAAGAAAAATCTTGAAGACTGTGACCCTGCTGTGAAATATCTCCAGACTGTGGGTCACTAGGGTCTGCAGCAAGGCCCAAACTTTTTGCCAAGGCTGCTGAAAAACTAGACAAAGATAGAATGTTTAAACTAAAATTAGAAACCTGTCTGCTTCTGCTCTTCCATTGGTGGGTTCTTGCAGTGCCCCATGATTTCCTATTCTCTTTGTTGCAGGGTCGCCTGCTGTTGATAACTGTGCCAGTTTTGTCTAAAGCGTTGATCTGGTAGTCTGTTGTTCTCGCTGTTTGGTGAACCTTAACAATATGCTAAGATGAGTCTTGTTTTATACTCCATTTGCATTTGCTATTTAGTGCTGGAGAGCATGATATGGGAAGTTAGAGACCTGAAATCCTATTCAAGGAGACAAATCCTATTCAAGGAGACAAATCTTGTGCAGTTTTCTGAGGAAGGTACAACATCTTTCCATAATCTCCAGTGTCTCACAGTCCATTATGCCCTTTGGAGTGCATCTTGATGTGAGCTGTTCTGATGCATAATGGACTTCAATTCAGTCCCACAAGCACACAGTAAACAGCAACATGGAGGAGGATCTCAGAGGTACTACAGTGACGTTGCTGAAATCTGCCACCCAGCATCTCACCTGCCCAGGAGCTGTCACTCACAAAGCATTTGTCTCTTCCCTTAACTGTGTCTTTTCTGGGCTTTAGCAGTTCTGGAGAGACTTGGTAAAAGCACTGTAAATTACTGAGAAATCCAGGAGAAATCTACAACACTGAGCCTTGAGCTGACTTTTTGAATCACGTTTAAAAACTGCAGTTCAGTCACCAGGAGATCTGACTTGGTGCGCAAGCTGCATCCTTTTCTCTCTTTTCCTTGGTTTAAGCCAACAATTAATCATGGCACAAGAGGTAAATGAGTGGGGGATTTCAGTGTAAACTGTGCTGGTGGATTGGTAAACATTTCTGGTATCGTTGCAAATAACCAACACAAGTGTAAGGGATGGAAGTTTAGCTTTAGGCCTCTATGTTTACCATTATGACCTTAAACTGTTTATAAGAAGAAGAGTACTTTAAATGTTCCTGAGGAGATGGGCAAAACCACAAGGCTACTAAGGGTTTAACTGAGATAAAGTGTTTGCCTTAAAATTCAGAGAAACATGGTCACTTTGCAGCCGTGGTTTGTCATTTAAAACATTGCTGTTGATATTGTGCTATGACGCCAGCCTAAAACATTTATGGTTACTCCATAAATGAGGTGTACTAGAAACTGGGAGGCAACATCTGGACTCTTCCTTATCACTGTGTCCTCAAATAGATCTAATTCATAGTTGTCCACATAAAACAACAGTGCAAAACCCCCCTATTCCTACTACTTTTATTGGAGTCATTAAGATGCAGACTTAAATGTCTTTCAATAAACCCTAGGTCGAGGATGCATGGTGGTAGGTGAAGGTGTCAGTTTTAATGGTGACCAGTAAAACATTAATTGGGATTTTCCACTAGCTAAGCCACTGGCTAAAAGCTTGGGAGATCTGGATGCTCTTCTCTTGGGGTTTGTGAACCAGACGTCTTACACAGATGTCTGCCAGGAGGCCTATCTGGCAGCTGCCCTCCATGCCAGGGAGCTTGGAGTCAGTCTGTGACTCAAATTCTTCTTCTGGGTGAGAGGGGTCAACCACTCTTTCCCACCATCAAGAGGTTCTCCAAGGCAGTAGCAAAGTGTTCTGGTTTGAAGTTATTTTTTAGCCTGTTAAAGCTGTTTTATCCTGCAGACAAAACTAGGAATTAAGAGGAAGGAAGAATAGCTCTCTAACCAGATCATATGGCACAAGGATGAGACAGCGAAGCCCCTGGTTCCAGCCACGGTTCCAAGGTCTTTTTAAACATCCTGTGAGGTTTGGCACCCTGACTCAGGATCTGTAAACACATGGCGTTGGCAAGTAAGAAACTGAGATGTTGCTGCCAGTACAGGTGGGGAAGGACATCAGACTGAGAAGGTCCCTCACCTTGGTGAAAGGGCTTTCCACAGCTCTGGCAAAACTCCATTCAGCAGCAGTTCACAATAGCCCAGTGCCACGTGAGGAGGAGTTTTGCTCTTGGGACCATCCAGTAGAAAAGGAAAAATATGTATCTTGCCACAGGTGTGAGTATGACAGCCTGAAGTTAAAAACAACAAAAATGGTTTTGCTGCTTTTTTAAAATGAGTGCTCCGAGAGTGGATTTCAGGCTGACATCAGTACTCATTAGCAAGACATACAGAAGGACAGATGTAAACAACATTGCTCAACATCTCCTCACCTGAGAGCTCTCTGTTCCCCTTATTAACATCCTTAGCTGATTTCTTTTTCATTCGGGTCGTACCAAGAAGGTTGCTTGACCATGGTGGACTCTAAAGCACTGAGCTGGTAAGAAGCAGCATGCTGCCTTGAGGAATCTTTAATTTAAATAGGAAAGACTAAATATGAAAGAGAAGACAAGCATCCTTATCCCATGTCGTTCGTTTTGCCCTTTAATCTTGTCTTCACCACGCACTCAGATCTGATGATGACAAACCAAGTTGTGTTTTTCTGCATGTGCCTCTCAAAAGAGACCATGTCGTTTTGTGTGACTGTTCCTTTGTAGGTTGGATGTAACCTCTTTCATGCACCCCTTATCAGCTGCTGGTTTGTTTCGCTTTTGCTGGTTTTTTGACCTTTGTCAACCAAGGTCTTTCTGGGTTGCATTAGTGAAGAATTTGCAGCCTGCACTGGGTTTATCCTCCCTTTGTCCTTGTGCCTCATACACATCTTGGGGAGCTATCTCCCAAACTTTTGACCAGCACCCAACCCATTGAACCTCCTCAGTATTGTAACTGCTCTATTATAGAAGCAATATGTATGAAAGCCTGGCCCATGTCATAGAGCAATCCTGTGGAAAGTGGAATGAGGAATATGGTATTGGTGAGCTGGAGGGGGAAGATGCCTTTGCAAAGGATTCAAGGTAGATACAACCTCTGCCAACTTCCTGGGGGAATTCCTCCCAGATTTAGAGGGCCTGCCAGATAAGGGTCTTCTAAGGGGTTGACACCTGGAGAGTATCTTGGATGGAAAATACAGTTTAGTCCTATCACATAGGAGGAGTATTCTTTGGTGCTTTTCTAGTTTTTCTAAATGACTTTGATGTAGAAGTAACCCTTCAAAACCATGCTACCTGGGCTGGTATTTAGCCTGAGAAGCCAGATTTTCCTTTCCAAGTGCCTGTTTCTAGCCCAGCTCAATGAATGTAGTAGCACAGAGTGTTTTCAAGCTGCTGTAAATGCACGTGTGTATCTAGGTTGCCACACTTGGTTTAGCTGATGAGCTACTGAGGAAGAATTATCCGTGCAACCAGTTATAATCATATAGGTAACATCTATCTAGAATACAGGTGGCTTGCACTGGCCCCGAGACACCACTGCGATCATAGTTGGGCCCATAGCAATAACTTTGCAAAGAAAAGACAATTCATTACAGATGGACAGGCTCAGATAGCAGGATTACAATGCACCTCTTTATACAGCAAAAGGCCAAGTTAATTATCTCTGGTATACAGGATAGCTGCATGTACCTAATGGCCTTTGCTCCTTCCTGAAGGTAGAGGTAGTTTATTATTTGCTAATTCCAGATCTGAAACTGCTAAGAAATTTTTCTCTGTGGAAATTGCCTAGAATCATTAATCTTCCTATTATTTCCCTCGTCTTCACTCAAAGATCAGAATACCAAAAAAAATGTATTTGACCAGACATTTATATATGCAATTATGTTGCTGAAGAACATATTCTAGTTTATATACTCATATTTTTTATACAGATATGTATCCATTTATGCATGCATTTATGTGTATATACAAATATATGTGTTTGTACACTTACACATATACAAAGACTTATATACATACATAATATATATAAACACGTGTGGCCCTGCGCTACCACCCTGATATCCACAGTAGTCATTCATCCAGTAAGAGAAACTACATGATGGATTTCCTTACTGACATTCATTTTGCAACAACACTCTCTATCACACTACAGCAGTAGGTTAGTGGAAGGATGGACAAGCTGACCTTTTGTTTTGTGAATGAGCCATTGCAGTGGGCTCATGCTCTTCATAAGGAGATTTGGCCTCTGAGGTCTCTCCATTGTCTTGCCCAAAAGGCCTATAAAAGGAAAGTTGCATCAGCAGTATTGCACTGAAGCTGCAGGTGAGCCTATGACAATGTCAGGGAAGAGGAAAGAGTATTCTGAATGTGTTTCAGATTATAGGTCACAGCAAGAAAGCAGAAGAACACTTGGAATATTTCCAATGGAGTGATCATGTAAGTTATTTTGGAACAGAGTCAGACGACAAAGCACAAGCCTATGGAGAACGTATGAGGTTGGTCAGTTTGAGCTTCTGGTGGTTTTCTGTAATGTAATCACCCTGCAGTGTTGCCTCAATAATGAACAATGACTCAGCACAGCTTTTCTCCAAGTGTACGTTGCTGTGGGAATCCTCATAATAGGGTCTTTAGTTTCTTAGCGTTTACCCTGCATCATGGACAAGCACTGAAACCTAGGAGGCCATGTTTCAAACTTGTTCGTACTTGGACACATGAGTCCTGATTCAGGAAGGCATTTAATACTCCCTGAAACTTCTTGATTTCTAAGTAACTAGTGCAAGTGCTTACAGTTAAGCATGTGTGTCTCTAAGAGCTTTGCTGAATCCATTAATAACAGCTTCTATTTTCATCGCAGCCTCTTACCTCAGTTCCTGTTCAGGTTAATCATGTTTAGGAAGTTCATCAGAAATATAAAACTAGTCATGGGTCAACCAGCCATGAATAATCAAATATATTAAAATATAAAGTGCACTTGTGGAAATCATGTTGTGTCAGCAGGCATTCTATTCACAGAGTGGTTAAAACTCACGGAAAAAGTTACTCATTGTAAATTATTCACTTATTTGTAATAAACAAGTAGTTTTCACCAGAAATCTTGAACTGTTCCGCTAAGTAAAGCAGAGATATAAACTGAAAATGGGAAAGAATCTGGTAAATGGCTTTTGTTGAGGCACAGTTTTCTATGTCATCCAGAATTGTAACTAAACATTTTAAAAAAGGTTTTATTAGATGCTAAAACCCAACAACAAAGGACTGGATTGACTCTGGAGACCAAATCTCTGAATTGGACCTAGTGTTAGTCTTGTTTGGCTGCTTTTACAGAAGAGGGAGTAAACTACATATAAATGAATTCATGAATAGAAAGGTTTTGGAAAGATATGAGCAAATAGATAAGGAACAGTAGTTATACAGCTGGGTCATAAGAGAGATTAAAAAGCACTAAACCAAGGTTTATTTAGGAAAAATGGGAGCTGTGTCAATCTCATATCCAAGGGCAGAATTTATTCAAAAGGCATAGGTCTGAAATGGGCAGAGAAAATCAAGTTAAAGAGAAATGTGTTATGTGATCAAGCCTGTAAAAATACTGGTTAATTTAAGTCCTACATACGTCAAAGCATCTGATTCCTAAAGCTTGGTTATCACGGATCCTTTTTATATCTTGGCTGGGTCCCCATATGCAGTTGCTGGAAGGTTCCACTGTTTCTGAGGAATGATAACCTGAAAGGAACATCAAAAAAAGGCACAAAAATTTACTATCTGTAAGAACCAAGATAGGAGGTGGTAAAGAGTACAGAATGGCCTCACTTCAAGTTTGCAGTGGTCACACTCTGCTCTGTAGCAGTCACCCAAAACAGCTCAGTTGGCTTATGTCTCTTCAGAGTCCTTTAGTGGTGTTCTTTAGCTGGGTAAAGCCTTAATAAATTAATTGAAAAGAGTCACTGATCTGTCTTGGTAGGATAAGCTTGTCAAAATTAGTCCCTTCCCTTGCCTTCTTTATGCAACGTTTCTCTGAAATGTCTGTGCAACCTAAAGGAATAATAGGTAAACCCAAGACAATCCTGGGATGTGAGTGGAATAAAAGGAAGACAATTCAATCCTGTATTTCAGAGCATGATGATGAGCCTAAGTGCTGAACTTCGAGACTTATAAAGTATCCGTAGAGTACAAAGATCTGGGAGCTGTTATCTGTGCAGTATGAAGATCTGGGAACAGAATGTAGGCACAGGGCGTGACCGTGGGATGGTTAACCTCAGAGAAATCTGTTTCTGAGTTTCAAGTGCTTTTGGCTATCCATGTGTGAGCATACACAAAAAGTATTTTGCATATGGAATTAAGAATTAAGAATGGAATTAAATGGCGCCCTATTCTGCAAGAGACTTGACGCTTAGACTCTTAGAGGTATTTGTCATTGTGACCTAAGTGCCTGAATAGTGGATGTAGACTTTATACTCTGCATCAGAAATGCCAGAACCACACTGGCAGAGTGGTTCCCCAATATGCTGCAGGCAAAAACAGCTGACATAACACAAACCTGAGCCATGTAGTCTAAGTGTGTAAACCAACCTGTCTGACTTTCCCTGAGGTGGTGATGAGCACCTTGGGGATGGTAACATCATCATCTGGCTTTGTTCCATGCAGTGTCAGAATCTGTCTGTAGCTGTAAGGCTACAGGCACCATCACCACCACACTTACTGTA
Source organism: Calidris pugnax (assembly GCF_001431845.1). Lineage (NCBI taxonomy): Eukaryota > Metazoa > Chordata > Aves > Charadriiformes > Scolopacidae > Calidris > Calidris pugnax. The sequence goes on from NW_015091111.1 coordinate 2,011,873, forward strand.
ATGACTTGCCTGCACCTGGGCTTCACGCTCCAAATTGAAAAAATGTGCAAGCAAAACAGGCATTCTGAAAATGGTGAAGGACAAATGAAAAAAGAAAGTAATCTATAATAAGCTAAGAAATGGTAAATAAAGTGAAAACTCTCTCAGCATAGGGGAGAGCCCTCCTGAGAGATCATTTTATCCCCAGGCATACACCACTGAAGTTGCCACCCCGTCCAGCCTTCTCCAGCAGGTGCACATATATTCCTACATGATCTGCCCACAGCGCATTTGCTGAGCAAGTCTCCCAGGATGCCTGGCCTACTGGCCAGCTGGTATCCCACAGACTGGGGAGAGCTGCTGGGTCTTTGCATTGCGAACCCATTGCTCCTGCTGTATGGGAAGCTAAGAGCCTGATATATTACTATCTATTCAGCTTCAGTACACAACTGTCTTTAGATAGTGTGACTCATCAGTGGTCTGCTCTGACTTCTGTCCAAATTCTATTTGGTGTCCTTTTATTTAAGAAAATAACATCTCCAACCTTGAAGATTGATTTCGTTTCTTGAACACATTATAGTTTTGGGGTTTTTTCTGCCCTCCTGCTCATATTTGATGCTATAATGGACCTGCAATGTAAAAGTGGTATCTTAGAGCAGATATTGAGCTACAATGCAGTGGAATACAACCTGCTCCATAGCACCTTTCAGCCTTTCTAATATTCACAAATTTACCTGAGTAACATCTCTGGCAAGAACTCATTGGCTTTTCTTTTGTCCAGTCACACTGTAGGGCTCTGGGCCCTCAAACAGCATGTCAGAAAAGAATTGGGCACAAAACCTGGAGCTGAATGATGAATAGGTCTGATTCTGACTTACACTCAACACTCCAAGCCATGAGCTCTGACATCTTTACCTGCAATAAATCAAACTGTTATTGCTTCCAGAAGATGCTACTTCTATGGTGGGTTGAGAGAAGCACACATGCCTACACTACAGCCCAGTGTACTACCTCAGAGTGCTAATCACAAGTAAGTGGTGGTTACCTGTGGTTACACCTTAACTTACAGAAGGATGGAACCACCAGCGCTCATGATTCAAAGCCCTCATATCCCAATCGCACCACACAGGTAGTGTGAAATGACCTTCAAGGCTTTATATAATTACAGGAGCTGTGCCTCAGTGCATAGGAGATTCCAAGTCCATGTAGAAATATGGGCAGCTTTATAGATTCACAAAGAAAACTACTGACACAGTCACTGAAGCTGCTCCAGTTATGCAGGGAATTCATACCCACCTCGCATGAGACCGTTACAAGAATCTGGAGGAAAACCGAGAACTTTTTTGAGTATTTCTAAGTTAAAAGATATAATTGGATTGGATACATTTTCTTTAAAAGTTGCCAAATCTATAGTGTATTTCCTCACTTCACTTTAAAAAAAAAATATCTTAAAATCAATTCTCCACAGTTTTGCTGTGTTTTCAAGGAAGAGGCTGCTTTGTTTTCCTCAGAGTCTCTTGAAGCTTTTATAAATATCTACCCCCTTGATGTCAGAAGAAAACACATATGGTCCCCTTTCTACAGTGGTTGACTACTTCAAGTGGATAATCGATTGGACAGCTGACTTAGCAGTCAATTGACACTCCAGTGTCCAGTCTGACTCATGATTTTTCCTTTCTTTCCCAGTGAAGTGAAGCATACCAGTGTCTTGGTGTTGTGACAACACTGAGGACTGATGCAGCCTTTTAGCTAGGTGATTTCACCTTTGAGGCAGGAAAAACGGGCCTTTTGCAGTCAATGGGTGCAGATCAAAGCAAACTGGAGAAAAGTGTTTCTCATGGTGGGTAACTGAATATAGGCTGCAGGATAGATGACTGTGAATCGGGTTGAGCTCATTTTGTCAGGCAGGCGGACCATCTACATACTTTTGTGTTCCTGCAGCTTCCAGATGATGTAACATTTGAGAGGACAGGAGTGTTGCCCAACTTCTGTGAAGCTTGAGAAATCAGTTACCAGTGTTTCCAAGAACGGGAAAAGTCTTTCTATGCGCTTGGAGCACCATATTCATAAGTGACTTTGAACTCACAAGTTTACCTGGATACATGTCAGTTGTTTTTTGGGGAGCTGATACCAAGACTCGTTGTCCATGCAGACTTCAGATTGGAAATGGAGGCCCAAGGGGCAGGCAGAGACTGATCTTCAAAGTTCAGGATATCCTCTGTGCCTGAATACAGCCAGTGGCTGATTATGTTGATGACACAGTGTTTGGTACCTACAGAAGAGTAAAGCACACCTATGACAAGCTGCCAAAGGGTGGAAAGATACACAGCCAAATTTTAAGGACTGTGTAATCATATTCTCCTTTATACCAAAATATATTTAAAAAATGTAGCTGAAGTCACTGGGTCCCTTGGATGTTTTTAAAAAGTGTATCCAGAAGCAAACCAGCTTTCTGTGCAGTTAATGTTGAGCTGGAGCAGAAGTTTATAATATTACATTCCCTCAGTATGTAGAACATTCAGGTTCTCATTTCTGTAAGTTCTGTTTGCATTGTTACAGAAGTGCTAAGTGGGTGTAAATATAATGTGCAGCCAATATAAAGCTATAATATGCTGCCAGAGTTATGCGAAAGGGTCTCTTAGCAGAATAAATAGCTGCCTTGAGAGTTCATTACTGTCCATACAGTAGCAATACAGCCAAAGGATTATACAGTATTCTGAGTTGCATTTCCTTTTGGCTGAAGGTGATTCAGCATTCAGAAATAAGCTCCATGGAAACCCAGATAGCACGGTCTGTGTCCCACAACAGACCTTATTTCTGCCCTGTGCATTTCCAAGCAGGTTTCCACACTGAATGGCTCAAACACGTTCCTAATTCCATGATTTCTTAGTTGAGATTCATACACCTAGAAGCTTCCATCCCATTGCAATGGGAAAAAGAGGGGGTGAAGTCTACCCACTGAGGTGCAGCTTTGCTGGAGAGACAGATATGGAAGAGAAGGTGTGTTCAAACTGAAGGGATTCTTTTAGATAGTGTTCCAAAATTCGGCCTGATGGGTTCTTCCTCTACTTTCACTTTGACAGGCCCCATGAGACCCTGACAGATCTCCATTTTACGTGGGGCACTCGTTGACCATTTAGCTTAATCTTCAGTTCAGGAAGCATGGCATGGTGGAAGAGGCCTTTACCTGTCTCAGAGACACATGGGGAGGACATCCTGTAAAGGGCTTTGAGATCCATAGTAGAAAAAAAAAAAGTAATGCTACTTGCAGAATTTTTTGTTCGTGACCACTTGTACATGTTTAGATGTTGGACTGCTTCAGCCTCCTTCCCCAGTGTGGCACAGTTTTCCCATTAAGGTAGATCAGTGGGAGATTTACCACATATTCCTGATGGGGCAGGCTCCGGAGAAGAGCTGGGAAGGGGAAGCCCTTTGAATCTTTGGGACACCACACCATAAATCTCAGCTGCAGCACACAGACCTCACTGCTGCGTAGTAGCTATTTGCCCAGGGAACAAGGACACTGTCCTTTTTAAGCAAAACAGAGTGACAGTTGAAGCCTCTGATGACAGGAAGCAGGTTTTATTTTTTTAAATGTACTTTTTTTCCCCTTCTTGGTTTAAGAGAGTAAGAGGAAGTGATTGAAAGTGAAGCCTGGAAACAGCTGTCTTCTCTTTTGGGTCACAGAATTATCCAAACTGTTTGCAAACTCAGGTCTGTAAAGCTAACAAATTGAAAGTCACTAAATCCACCGTATACTTTAGGTTTCGTTTGACGCCCACATGCTGAAACTACCTCACTTGCATCTGCTAATCCAGAGAGATCCATGCTGGAGTGAAGTATCACCCCTGCACTGCTTGTCTGAGCCTGCAGATTCTCAGTTCTGGGAGAGTTTCCTTCGGCTTTGGGACGTGTCAGCACAATGACATCTGTAGCTCCTCTCCCACTTGCTTGAGCATGAATGAAGTCACCTGCAAGTTCCCTCCACATGTTTCTGTAACAAAGGTGTTATCTTTTTGAGACAGACTTAGCGGAGTGAGGTGTATGGAAAAGAAAGCAGGCGGTATGGCTACATGTTTCCATGACCTCCAGCACTGCCGCTTGCAGTCAACATAATCTTTGCCTTCAGGGAAAGGAAATCCAGGAGGAGGAAAAATATGCTTCATGCTAGGAAAAACCAGTGGGGTGCATAAGTGATTGTCTCACTCCTCCAGCTGCTCTTTCTCCCTGTGCATGGTAGCGCACAGTGCATGTTAAAATTAAATACATAAAAGAGTTATAATAGGCATTGGAAGTGTCCATTGTAACGCTAGATAAGTTAGACTAGCTAATTGCTTTCAAATATCTTAACTTTTCCAATGCAACTTCCTTAACAGAGTTATTTATCTGTATTACTTTTACAAGTGTAGTATGAAAGTTGTGAAAGGCTATCAACATCTGTGTTGTTATCCTCTAGGCTTTAAAAATTTTACAGGATAATGTTGTAGAACCACATCCCACAGCTCCATTGACTTCAAGATACACTACCTATCCCAATGTTGCAGCCTGGGAGGAACAAAGCCCTCCAGTCCAGTACCTGAACCCACAGCCTGAAAGACAAGACATAGCAGATGGATTTCAACAGTCACATGGGCAGAGAAAAAGGGTACCACAAATAAGATGAGTTTAGGATGGCCTGGTCCACATACACTGCTTGCTTAATCTTTGTGATGTCTTTGGTAACACATTTTGTAAAAGGAAGTATCAACATGGAAAAGCTTTCCCTGGTGCACTTTCAGCAGTCAAGGAGCCTCTCAAGTCTGTTCTTCTTAGGTTTCATTTGTTAAGCTGTCAGCCTCTATTCAGCAACAACTGCCATCTTACAAAGAAATTCTCATGGGGAGGAGGAAATAGTGCCCCTCTGGACTGTGTGATTGCCACTTCCAGCCACAAGCAGATCAGCAAGAACATCAGTGTTAAAAGAGTTCCTCACCTCTCTCTGAAGTAGTTATTTGTGGTGGAACTAATGTTAGGACATGGTCTCAGAAGAGTTACCAGATGTCTCATACTAACATAAACCTACCTAGAAGAAACCGATACTTCTCTGTTTGATTTTTTTTTTCAAAAGCACATCTAAGTTAGCCAAGATTTGTAGGTTTGTTTACATATCCGTTGCTTTTCATGCATTTGGCAGGGGTTTTGTTGGGTTTTGGGTTTTTTGGGGGTTTGTTTTGTTTTTTTTTTTTTGATGTGTGTCTCAATATATTGAATTAGCTCAACAGCACCATTTGTACTTATATTCCACCAAAAGGATCAGGGCATAAACACAAAAACTTTTCTGTGAGATTTACTGTAGGTAGAGACAATGAGGTCATAACTTAGGTTCACTGACAGCTAGTGGTAGAAGGTGGCCCCACTGAGGACATCTGGTTTTCCTTTGCTTTCTTTAGGGGAAAGGGAAATGTATCTGTTTGGGCAGCATGTATTTCCCAAGAAGGTGATCTCCATCTCTTGGATGCACAGACCTGCACGTATCTGTCTTTGCAGGTGGCACTGGAAGGTAAGGAGGCGTGAGGGATATGGGACACTGCTCCTTCTCTTCTCCATCTCCCCCTCTAGTGAGAGATGTCTGCACTCTTGCAAAAAAAAATGGAGCAGCAAGCTTCAGCGCTACTCTGGTCTCCTTCTGCCTCACCCTGTGCCCAGCCTGCTCACACTTCAGCAGCCCAGGAAGGAGCAGGCTGCCCTGCTGTGCAGCCAGAAGGAAGGTCCTACAAAACCATTTGGTCAGTGGATAAGGTGCATGGTACTGAGGAGGCAAGAGACAGAGGCATATGTAGCATAACACAGAATTGCCTGAAATCTCCCCACCATCTTCAAGCCTCATTCATTTATTTCCTTCCCTCTCCCTTCCTTCAGGCTCCTTCCAGTCTCATTCAACCCCCTCAGCACACCTCTCTACTCCCAGCCTCTCAACACCTCACTGGACCCTTTGGGCTCTCCGTGCACTTACTGACACATTTCTAAATGTGAAGGTTATAAACAACTCCTCCTGGTATAACTTCATTGTTTTCATTATTCAACTAGCTGGATAAATAGGGGTTTTGAAAGCCATGTACACTATGGGCAGGACTTTCGCTTCTCACTCTTGGAGGTACTCACAAATTTGCCCACCCCTCATAGATAGCATGCAACTGTTGTAGCTGCAAGTAACTGTGCATAATGTCTTCAAACTCATCTTTAACTAAAGAAATAGGGATTTATTTTTTTTTTAATTAGGTGATGCTACAACTTCATGTAGTGCTCTTTAGCAAAACATACTTAGGAAAATAATCTTTCCTTATCTTGCAACAAAAACAATGCGCCTTTTGATTCAAATAAAAAAGAAATGACATGATGCAAGCAAAACTAATTTAATCCCAAACTGAGCCAAAAATTGAAATTCCTATGTTTTACAAAATAAAACATCATTATGACTTTTGTTGTTTTGACCTGATATTATTTACAAAAGTCCAAGCAAGACAATAAAAAATAAATTGTTAAATTCCTTTATTCAACAAAATATTTTACTTTGTGTTCTATAAATATTTTGACTGACAATTTTAAATGTTGGTCAAAATACTTAGCTTTGCTATCACTAAACACTAATTATCCTTGAAGGTTTCTAAATTTTTCTTATCTCCAGAAATTATTTACAACAGTTGCATCCAGAAATGGCTGCTATTAAGCACTGTCAGATTTTTCAATATATTGAGAGCCAGAGTTACAGAAGAGCAATTCAATTCATTAATGAGTCTAAGGAAAGACAGGAGTTTACAGGAAAGGCCTGTAAGCCGTAGACCTGGACAACAGGTTGAACAATATTTGCAGGCTTGGTGTGATTGAAATATGCAGAAAATCAACGGAGTTTTCTTGATGTGCACTGACAGAAGAGCTGAGAGAACACCCACTTGTGCTTTGTTCACCCAACAGTTCTACCCATTGCAGCTGAGAAGAGTCAAAATACACAATTATTGGTATTCGGCCCCTTCTCTTGCTTTTCTCCTCAGTGTCTGATGGGGACAGAGCAGAGGACACGCTTGTGCCATTGAAAACTCTGTGGACAGATTAAGCTCTGCACATGTTATTATCCAAGTGAGGTCCCATTCACAAGAAAGGGAAAGCTCCTTTCAGCATCATCATCCTCTATGCACCTCCATCACTTGCTTAGTGTGAGGGACCTTACTCTGTTGCCCAGGTTGGGTTTTTTGTCTTTCAAAGATAAATAAATAAGTGATGCTGCCTCTGAAAACCACCAAACTGAGATGTCACTATGACTGACACAGGCTTCTGATTTCCATCAGTTTTCAATTAATGGTAAAGCTGCGCCTGTTATTTTAATTCAGTTCTTCAAGCCCTATCTTGGCCATCTGCTGCATGAATAAATGAAGCAATCATTCAGATTAGGGAAAAACGTGTCTGCTACTGTTGTTTGCTCCTCCAACAGGTCTTATTCAGATAACAACATTGGTCTGGTTTAAAGGCATCTCTGTGACCTTTATGAATTAGTGACTTGCACCTACGGTGTGCAGTCATGACACAAAGAGCCTTGACAATGGGTGCCATGGTTCAGCATGGTGGTCCAAGACAAATTTCAAAATCAGTCTAGAAATAATTCTTCAGTCTATTTAATTGACATACAGTTTGTATGGAGTAGTCAAATCTTTAATTAGAGTAGTTAGTATATGAGAAAATACAATCAAACTTTTAGCTAACAATTCCTTCACCAGCTCCTCACTTTTCCCAACTGTATCAGTTGTTTCAATTAAGAGACATTACCTCTCCTTTCAAGCCTTGGCCCACTTCTACCCCATATCATCAGAGTTACTACACAATCCTACCCATTTGTCTATCTGGTGGTCTGAAGTATTTCCTACATCTTCTGGTTGTGATGTGAATTGGCTTTTTTAAATTATTATTTCATCAGCTTAAATTTAAAAATTGCATTGAAGGAACTTTAAGATTATAAAGTAAAAACCTAGGAAGTACCTCCATGAATATATCTTCTCTGTACAGACCAAGCTTTGCTTCCTAGAAAATGGCCTTCACAGTAGAGTCAGAAATCATACTTTTTTCCCTTGTGAGTTCTTCATCCAGTGCAGGTTTTGACTTTTAGGCTGCTTAGGTTGGATCACCTTTAGAAATCTACACCTCACAAATATGCTGATGCTTTTCTTTAAAAGAATATCACAGCCTCATCCTAGTGCAATACTCCTAGGGTGTCTTCAAAAGTTTGATCCTCACTCCTGGTGGGATGGAATTAAACCTCACTTGTAAGAGACTTTGAGTATCAAAAATTGTCTTAGCCAATTTTTTTGATACTTTGATACTTGGAATATCAAAAATTGACTTAGCTTGGTGGATATTGCTTAAAGCACTAGGCAAATTTTCCATCCCCTGAAATAAACAGAAACGTCAATTCTTAACATCAAAGGTAGAGTAGTGGTGAGTTGGAGACCACCTAATGGAAGGTAGGGTGCACTGTGTAAAAGGCAATTGAATGGATTATGTTCCCTACACTGTAGCCAGAGCTTAAAAAAATTGGATGTGGCACAACCTTGCTTTTAATTCCCACTCTACTTCTTTCTTCAAAATATTAGTCTAAATTTTAGTGTGGATTTTAGTCAACCACATTTCAGGCAGAGGTGTGTTGTTTTCCTCAAGGCTCAAGGGCTTCCAGGGCTATAGACTAGGTAGTGTTTTGCAAAAGGGTGAATTTCACTGATTACATATTCATTATCTTTTAAGACATTAAAAATGCTTTTACTACTTGTTGGCTGCAGAAGCAAGAATACAAAATGACATCTTGAGCCTGGTTCTAGGTGCCATCCTACACTCACATCAGTGGATTTTCAGCTATGCCTGTGAACAATCACACACAATGAGCAGAGAGTGACATGAGTTCATATATGATACATAAGCTTGTCAGGTAATTCAGATGTGGCTAGTTGGGGTTTAATCAGAGACTTTTCAAAATAGCATGAAAAACATGTTAAAAGAGAAAGAAGTACTATTATTTTTCATACCTGTGGGGACTACGGGCCGAACTATTTGCAGTGAGCTTCAGAAGGTGTTGGTCCCTGCGCACCCTGTGCATGTAAGTCAGAGCAGCCCAGAGCCACTTAAAACGACTGCAGCTGCCAAGAGCCTCTCTGAAACGATACAGCCACTGAGAAGTGGTGAAACACGGATAACCCCAAAAGACTTCTCTTGTTTTCCTTTCCTCTAGGGCGGGGGAGGGGGGGAGGGAGGGGCGGGCAGGAAAGCTGTGCTAGTTGTGCCTTTAGTCCACTGCAAATTCCCCTGCCCATGGTGGGGTCTCAGCTAGCACTGCTGGGGCATGGAATGGGGAGCTTGTCCTTCCTATCTGCTCCCAGGCTGTCAAAACAAATCAGGTAATGCCTGATTTGCCTATGAGTGCCTGCTTCCTACTGGACTTCAATTACAGAGTGAGCACACACAGGAAAAATGCTTTATCCCTGGGGCATGCACATCTGAGAGGATTTTCTCTTAATACGTGTATTTATTTTCCTTCAAAGTAGATATAAACAGTGGTTTTTCTACCTGAACAAGTATCAACTGTCTGACACAGAAAAGTAAAGAAAAAGACTTCTCTCTGGAGCTAATTAAAAATAAATGCTTAAAGTTTGTGTGTAACTAGGTGATCATGAAGCTGAAGTGGTTATCAAACGTTTTGCCTTTGTTCTGAAAATGAGTAAGTGTATGGCTTTCACTCCTCTCTTCTGTTTCCCAAGACCAGAAAAAACTGTAAAAAGCTGAAAAAGCTCTCTGCCTGTAGCACCAAGATGGATGCTACAGAAGACAACCTGGGCCAGTGCCTGAGAGTCCCAGCACTCACTGTGAGGCTGTTTGTCATAAGGATTTAGCAGGGCTTGAGTTCAGCTTTGCTGGTTTTTTTGGACTATGAGAGACAGGCAGATAGGCATCTCTGGCCACCCTCTTCTGGACAGGTAGAGAAAAAAAGCAGATATGAGAAGCACAATTTCACATACCTGAAACACATCCTTAGGAGCGGCATTAACAGGTTTTTTCCTAAGGGAGTGCAGTCAACCTTGGTTGACCCTCTTATATTAAAAATATAATCAGAAGGAAGGTTTCTCCATAGTTTATAAAAGAGGATTGTAAAGGGGAAGGAAGGTGTATGACTTATGCCAGACTCAAGCCCAATAAGCTTAGTATCTGTAAAACCAGAAGATGAGGAAGACAGGCTGAGAGAGTTTGGGTTGTTCAGCCTGGAGAAAAGAAAGCTCCAGGGAGGCCTTATGGCAGCCTTCCAGTACCTGAAGGGGGCCTACAGGAGAGATGGGCAGGGACTCTATCAGGGAGTGTATTGATAGGACAAGGGGTAACAGTTTAAACTGAACGAGGGGAGATTCAGGTTAGATACTGGGAAGAAAGTCTTTACTGTGAGGGTGGTGAGACACTGGAACAGGCTGACCAGAGAACCTGTGGCTGCCCCATCCATGGAAGTGTTCACCACCAGGTTGAATGAGGCTAAGAGCAACCTGGTCTAGTGGGAGGTGTCCCTGCCCAGGGCAGGGAGGCTGGAGCTAGGTGATCTTTAAGGTCCCTTCCAACCTGAACCATTCCATGATTCTATGATTAGGGCCCAGGCATGTGGCATGGGTTGAAGCAGGTCTATGCAGGAAGAGTCTGGGTTGCAGAAAAGTGGCCAAAATGCCTCTTTTTGTCTTCAAAACACACATCTGTCCAGGAGAAATAGATTCTTCTTCCTAGCCACGTATCAGGCAAATGTATTCCATGACTCAGTTAGTCTCATGTTTTCTGGTCAGGTTGCTTGATGTAGTGCTATGAAGCACTGTGAAGGCTTCCTCAGCAGAGCTGGCAGACAGCAGCAGAATCCCATGCTGTTGAAAGGAGGTCTTCTGAGGGCAACTGAAAAATTAGTGGGATCTTTGGTAAATACCCTCAGCTGGCCCAGAGCTCTGTGCAAAATTCCTCCCACATTGGGTTCTGGAGATCATGACTAAGAAGCTTCTCCACCTAGTGCTTGGGCCCACAACCTGTTTGTAGCTGGTTCCTATTTTTCAATTTCCTTGTCCAGCTGGTCCAGCCAGGAGAGTATCCCTGAGCTGAATCAGTGGATTTGCACACACCGCAAAGCAGCTTGGATGGAGGTGATAGAAAAAGCTGCTCCCAATGTAGGAGAGATGCTCTTTGCTCTTCGTAACATGATATTAAAAACTGTTTGGCCCAGGAGTCTCTTGGAAAGTGGTGTGATCCAGGTAACTCCCATGCCTGGTGAAACATTGCTGCAAGGCGCCAACTGGCCCCAGCATGCACCCTACAGTGTGCTGTACAGGAAGGGTGTGCGCTTGTTTGGGGTGAAAGGAGTTCCACCAGGAAACACTGGCACTTCCAAGAAATGACTTGGGATGTTTGTTGCCTGTGGAATGAATGCCAGGCTTGGATGAACAGCACCCCATCTGACTAAGCCAAACTGAGTAGCCTCCTTCCTCTTTGGCAGTGGGGGCTAAGGTAACACTGCCGAAACTTGAAACACGTTTGTACAATTTGCATATTTCTGTGATGCTTAAACAGTGACCATATGCTGCTGTCATTATCCACCAGGAAGATACCTAGCAGGACTATAAAGCAGGAATAAGGTGGACATATAACACACTAAGAAGAAAAAGAAGACAATAAAAATTAGTGTAATATTTTACAAGTCTCTTCACATGTCATTCCATAAGCTCTAAGATCTAGATGATTCAAAAGAACAGCATTGGTGACATGCAGCCTGCATCTGAGAGCTTTGTTCTTCAAATCAGGGAACTAAAAACACGTCTTCGTCCCAGTTTCCTGTCCTCCAGGATGACAAAAATAGTGGTATATTTCCCGTTTAGTAACAATTCTACATGTATGGCAGATGAGGCACCCAGGCCATGGAGTGACCCAACATAATTTTCTACACTTTTTAAGGTATTCCATCACATTAAAAAATTAGAATATTCCCTTTTGTGGAGGTGAACCAGCTCAAAAACTTCTGATGTATTGCATATTCTTTTACTTTCCTGCTTCTTTTTTCTTCCTTCTCTACAATGATTGTGTACTCTTTGTTTGCCCAGCCTACGCTTTTCTCTTACAATCCTTCATTCCTCTGACTTTCCAAAAGCTTGTGGCTGTAAAAAGGATAATGTGAAGGTGTTTAAATTATGACTGGAGCAGGAATGTAGAAATTTAAGCATGATTAGGTATTTGTGGCCTGCCTGGAGAACCCTTTCTCCTGATGAGTAGCGCTTTAGTGAGTAGTTCCACTGACTTAAATGGGATGACTCAAGTAAGCAATGTGCTTTGCAGTTTAGAGGTTGAACACAGGTAGAAAACCAAAAGGTGTACGGAAATTCTTCTCTGCTGAGTGTATGCACCCAGTTCCTGAACAGCATGAACAACCAGTGCATGTGTTCACAGGTCCCTCTGTGGCAACGCATTCTGCCCCATTTGAGTGTATGCTGGGAATGAGGAAAAATGTCTTTCATTACCTCACAGTGCCTATTGGTCAATATCTGCATTTTAAAATGGGATTTTTGGAAGGGGAGGAAGGAGAAACTGCATCACAAAGCTGGATAGAGAAACAGAGTCCTTAAGAAATCACACTCCACAACATTGCTTTGCTGGGTGGCTGTGGTGTGTTACAGCAGGGAGTTTTTTTCTGAGAGGAATTTGGCTTGAAGTCTCAAAAGCTTGTTCACCATTGCAATCTTGGTGGTGGAGGGCAGGATCCAGCTTTTCATCTGAGCACAGCTGTTACTGCCAGCCAGGATATTGCCCCCTTTCTACTCAAACTAGAGAACAAAAACTGAATGCTCCATTGCCTGCTTTTTCTGTGTCCTCACTTGGTTTTGGGAAAAGAGAGAAAGCAAAACAGGTGTCAGGTTTTGCTTTATTTTGGATGTGGATAGCAAGTGGAGTTCACAAGCCAAGGGATGCTGATAAAGTCTAAAGTAAGCACAAGCATCATTTAGGCCCACAGGGGAGACCGAAGCCAGTTTAATGCCTAACCTGCTGGCAGGACTTTTGCTATGTATTTTTGCTATGTTTTGATACGTACCAGATAAAATTGGCATTATGCTGCCCCTGTGGCAAATGGAGGCATTAATCCAACCCGTTACTCTTGGCTATTCCAATACAGAGCAGGATGGATGTTTGGAGTTAGCAAATCCTGGGCAAAGGCCATTCCTCTTCAAAAAGCATGTTTCTGTGGGCAGAAAGCTCTCTAGGAAAGGGAAGCTGTGCAGCCATGCCAGCGCCCCGTTGTCAGTTGGAAGACAGCTCTGTAGTGTGCTGTTTAGGATCCCGCAGCACGGCCGCTGATAGAGCAGTGCCTGCGCCCTGCTGCCCACCCAGCAGCGTTCTCAAAAGGAAAAAGGGGCCTTGTCAGCTCTGCGAGAGGAAGAGGAAGCAGCCCCCTCTCCCTCCCCGGTCCGTGTGTGCGGGTGTGAGAGGTCTGGCTTGTCTCCCTGCTGGCATGGGCAAGATTGTGCAACCTGCACATCCCCTCCTCTCGCTGGGAGCACAAGCACGCCCTTGTGCACGGGCAAAGCAGCTTTCCCTGCCCACCATCTATCACAACTAGCCTGCTGATGATGTGCTACAGCCCTGATGGGTGGCCCTCTTGACCACGTAGCAGCACTGGAGGGGGAAGGTGAGGGTCTGACTTTCCAAGTGTGTGGGGAGCAGACATTCAGCGGGTGCAACTGAGGGCAGCCTGTTGGTTTCAGTAATGCTGCGCTGACTTACACCAGCTGAAAACCTGTTCTCTGCTTTTGCCAGAGTTAATGTACTTTCCTTTCTTAGGACACAGACAGAGAGGTCTAATGGTAATTATTGTTACGCAGGAAGTTGAAGTTAATCTCTGTTTTCGCATGAGTATAAATGCCAAGGCCTGCATACATACATTTCAGAAGCAAAGAGAAATTACACACTGAACTGATGGCATTTCATTAGCATTTACATTATCTTTGGGCCCAGAGGGCTCAGTGGAAATGGAGAGTCTTCTGCACAGGAACTTTACCCAAGGTTTTATAATGGCTTTTTTCACTGGGTCTTGAAAACCTCCAAGGACAGACTAGGCTCAGCCTCTCTGGGCATCCTGCTGCACTGCCTGGTTGTCATCATGGTGAAGAAAGATGTCTTTATCTCCAGCCTGAATCTCTCTAAGTTCAGCTTATGCCTCTTGTTGTTCCCCTTCCCACCAGGCACTGCCAGAGTGCTGTCAGATGCCCCAAATCCATCTCTGTTTCAGGCTGAACCAGCGCCTCCTCACAGGACAGTGCTCCAGTCCCATTAATCCAGTGGCTTCCTGGAGACACTCTGGATTGTCAATGTCTCTCCTCCCTGGGGCTATAAACAGGACATAGTGTCTGGATGAGGCCCAGCAGTCCCTGAGTCAAGGGGATGACCTCTCTCCCCCGTATATCTGCCTTGTAGAACTTACAAACTAAAAAAAAAAAAGATAAGCTGGATCACAGTAAAAACAAAGACATGGAGAACATGGTTTCCCTAAACTGAGCTTGCTTATCTGAGACCAGAAGACCACCTAGCCCACTATCCTGCCTCTGAGACTAGCCAACAGCCCATAATAATGGAAGAGTGTAAGGACATGGGAGGTATGGAGAGGGAGATTTTTGGGAATGATTTCCCAGCTTTCAAGAACTTGAGTCTTACGGGTGATAAGTTTATATTTAATAGCTTCTGAGTCACTGAGTCACTTTTTGTCCATGAGTTTATCAGATTGGTTTTGAACTCCACCTAAACCTTTACCATCACTAATGTCCTGTGGTAAGGAGTTCCACAATGCAATTAGCTACATGTTGTGGGAAAAAGTACTCCTTTTCACGTTTGAAAATAATAAGGGTTGTGTTTCAAACTACTGCTTTTTGTTTTTACTGATGTTCCTTACTTCAATGATTTCCTATTCACCTCTTCTGTTCCACTTACACGGAGCATGAGGGGCTCCACCACATCCACCAACCATATGGCTTGGTCTTATCCCTACTTTACCAAAAGCAGATGCAGGTACAAAGAATGCACAGGGGTTTAAAAAATGTGGCTGAAAACCAAGTTTGGTAGAGACGTGTTCTCTCTGTTCTTCTCTTTTTCATTCCCAAAAGTTCCTTGCATGCAGTTTACTGTTTCGGTGGAGCACCAGTCCTGCTGTTTGCAGAGCTCTCTATTTGAAACTCAGGATCCTGAGTGGGGATAATCCATTGAAACCCTGCCCCTGCACTGGTAAAGGTCAGGGAGAGTTTTACCTCTGTAATCTTCCAACCTCTTTACCTCCACTCCAGTGGCCTGTCTGCTAAGCTAAGATGGTTTCCACGAATACTTCATTGGGGTAGTACATTTCTGCTCTCATGTCCTTTCAGTCTTGCCTGACGCACTCCAAACCTTGTCCCTCGTTGTCCATGACACAGTAATAGTACAACAAGGATTGTGCCCTAATACAGTTCTTACACATTTTCCTATTGGACTGAAACTTTTACGGCATCTTCATAGACCTTTCTTTCTGCGGGTCCACTGATTGTTTTGGGCCTTATATTTACCACAAACACATCAAACTTCATTTTTTAGAGTAACCTCCTTCAGCGTGTCCAGTCTCAAGGAAGATGAGAGGCATTGAAGGGCCTCTCTCCCACAGAGAGAGAGCAGAGAGACTGCATGTGAAGAACAGGAAAGAGGGGGCAAGCCATCCCTGCTGTGCATTCACTCATATCCATAGACTGGATTATGGTGGCAGTCAACCTCCACAGGCACTGTTCGGGGACAATAAACTGGCTATAGCATGAGCTAAGAGTCCATTCACTTATGTTGGGGGTCATCTGGTGCCATCCCAGGGCAGAATGTGCTCCTCCAGGCGCTACTGGGAGTTTAACACCAGCAGCGTCAAATTGATGGTGTCTTGAACCTGTTTTCGATCTTTCATCTATCCCGGAGAGCACTAACTTTTCTGAAAGTGAGGCATGATTAGTCCAGCACAGTATTAAATGCCCACTCTGCCTTTTTTTTCCTTCCTATCGATGACTGGCTGGTGCAATGGCCATAATAATATTCTCTCACTGATCTCTGTGAGCAATAGATCTGCCCCTTTAGGGTAAAATTGGTGTGGCCAGCCTTCCTCAAAAAGATTATGGTCTGTGGCCTGTTACATTATGTGAAGGGCCACTTGGTGAGGCAACCTGTCTGGGCAGCCTGGCAAAAAGACCAGAGCAGGCCTAACGTGTCCTGCATCCTATTTCAGGCTGGGACCTCCTGACTTTGCCAGCAACACAGCCTGAAAGGGGCAGCAGACAACATCTTGTGTCCTGAGTAAAGATCTCATACAAGATGGTGCTCTGCAGATTGCTGGAACAACATTTTGAAGATCTGGCATCTTTATGGTTCTGCCACAGCTTTGATATGCTTCCCTGAACAAATTGCTTCATTGCCTCATGCTTGAATTTCCACCTCTGTCCAAGAGGGAGTTATTATAAGGACCCCCTAAAAGCTAGGAATTATTTCAATTAAATCAAGAGAATGGTGCTGCTGACAATCTTTTCAAGAACTGATGACATTTCTTGGAGGTGAACACTGTCATGTGCTTGATGGTTACCAGAAGGCATTCGTGGATGTTAGAGCTAATAGTAATTAATTGACCATGTAAAAGCACTGATGACTGAAGAAGCTGACTCAGATCCTACCTCTTTGTTTAAACTTGCATGTAAATTCTTCACATTTTTATTTTGTAAGAACAAAGATAAACTGCTCTAAATGTAACCACAACCTGTAAACATAACATGCAACGTCTGAAGGATGGGTCAGATTTTCTGTTGGGTGAATGGGTGCAGCTTCCAGACAGAGGTTGAGAGATTGGTTCAGCAGTTTCCAAGCCTTGAGCATTTCCTCTCTGAAAGAGAAATGGGGTTTTCTGCAGAATGAGGAAGACCAAAACAGCTGTCTTAAGGCCAATGGCACAAGCTGACAAACTGGAAGAAATAGACATGCAAATATGGGCATTTGCTGGAGGAATATTCAGGCTCCTAAAGAAAATAGAGTATGTGGGGCAAAAAAGACATTTCACCATGGCCTTCAGTCCAAAATGCAAACAATTAAAGGTTTTGAAAATATCACCCTAAACAAATGAACGAAAGACAATAAACACATGGGAGTAGGAAAGCTCTCCCGCTCTTAAGCAAATTTTGCATTTGTACAGAGGCACACCAGAGTCACAGGAGACTGTGCCCTCCTCCCCAAACAAATCAGACACCAAGAGCTGCTGAATATTGGTACCTGTATCCTCTGCCAGTCTCCTCATTGCATCCACTCCATTCAGATCCTCAGACAGCTCAGGACGCACTATGTGGGGTCAGCCTGGGTGCTAGGGCGCTCACTTGCTGCCCCAAGGGAAGTTACAGCACAGTTTCTTTCCCTGAATCACATTTCAGCCTGTCAAAGCCATTAGCTTACCTGAGGAACTACGGTAAATTTGGAAAAATGACATTCCAAAACTGGGCCTGCCTTCCCCAGTTGTTCACAGGGAACAGCATTTGCATGTGATTGCTTTGCTGATCCTTAACTATTTGAATTGTAATAAAGCAACTCTTGCTAGCTAATTATTCTCTCCAAACTAGCTCAGCTTATCCTCAAGCTCTCAGCGCTTTACTCAGGGCAGTCACTCACTTATTTATGTTTGCCAGAACACTGGGATCTGTATCAACGTGACCTATTATTTTCTTGAGGTGTCCCTGACCATCAGACACTTCATCAGATTCTTTAATATCTTTTGCATCCTGTTGCTGTAGACAAGTCATGCACCTGCTGGACCATCTGCCGTTGCAGACTGCGATTCAACCCACGCACACAAGAGATTTCTTTATCCATTACTTTGTACTTCGTTAAATGGTATCTGTCTGTATGGAGAGGCTCTAGTGAGGTTTAGGACAAGGGCCAGCCCAAGGTCTTCCAGACACACGGTCAAAAACTGTTTTTTTTCCCTGCTGTTAACTCCAAAGGACTCCAGTTCTACCTTCAGAAGTTGGAAGGAGCACGCGGGGAAGCCTGCAGGGCAGTGTTGTGCTGAGCGCTGTTCAGTCTGCACCCGGGGAAATGGGAGGTCTGAGATGGTGCAGTGCCACCAGCCAGCCTAGCTTTTCAGGGCTCAAGCACATAGTGGGGAAACGCTGGGGCTTTTGTTCCTTTCCTGCCAATTTTCTTGCCTGTTTCTGCCTTTGTCTCATGCTTCATTTCTTGCTCTTATTTATGGGATGGCACTAAAAAACCTTGCTGTAATCACCTGACGTTTGCATGGTTTTTTGTTATGCTGTTTTGTTTTTGCTCTTTCTTTCTTTCTTTTTGCGTGTCACAAGTCAGCCTCTTGAGGAGTTGTTCTGTAGGTTTATTGGGCATTCCAGCAAATAGCTTCATTTCCATCACTCTCCCAGAGCTTTGCATTCACGGCAGTATTTTTTTTTCCAGTTTCCTTGCAGTAGGGGCTGAAAGTAGAATCTCTCTGGCTTGTTTTGTTGAATACATGACCCTGAATCATTGAAAACCATACAGCTGAGTTTAGTGTTTGCAAGGAAGTCAATTGTCTTCTTGAATTTCTTCACACTGTGTTCGGTCTCTGTGGATACATCCCTGTGAATGTTGTTTCACTGCCCGCTAACAGGATATTGACAGTATTGGCAATATTGGCAATAACAGTATACTGGCAATATTGAAAGATAAGTCTTCTGTTACTTGCCATAGCTTGAGAGAAGGCAACCGCAAGTGGTGTTTTGGTAAGTTTTAATGTACCCTATTGGAAGAATGCATTCCCCAGGGATACTTGTCTTGGATGATTTGTTCAGTCTCACAAGGTCCTTCGGAATTGGTTATTTTGGTCAGTGTCCCTGGGCAACTGACACCTTGTGAAGAAACTTGACAAAAAAAGGTCTTTTTTCCTCTGTGCAATATGTTGTTACCACTAGCGCTGCTGTACAATCACTTGGTGTGAACACATCAGTTACTGGTGCACTCCAGAATATTTCATGGCACTTTTAGCCCCTCCTAGGTTTTACTGACAGGTTCTTACCAAATCATCAGGATTTGGTCAACGGTATTCTCTTTGCTTTTTCTCTAGAGGCTTTTTTTCTCTGAAGACACCACACAATTAAAGTGACAGACATAAGGAATGCTAATAGGAGGCTGACCATCACTTACCTGATGCAGAATGAAACCCGGCAAAAGAATGAATAGTAAATACCCATTGACAGAGAATAGAGGTCAGTGTGCAGTGGAAACAATGGGCACCTGGCGTAATGGGCCACCATAGAGCTACACGTAGCAATCAAATTATCAAATAGCACTTTCATATTCTCCCTTATAACTGACATATCTGCAGTCTTTCTGTGGGTTAATCATGAACAGACAAAGGTCTGTGCTTGCAGAATAGCACATTCATTGTCAATTTTGACTCATGAATAAACTTGCAGGAGGAATTGCCATTAAAATACATTCTTTCTCTGCTTGGTGAGGTGACCCCACAACTTCCAGTGCTTTGTTAGCAAGCTGTATAAGACTAGTACATTTAGAGTAATAGGATTCCTGTGTTGGCTCAGTTTTGAATGTTTTATGAGTCAATTAAAACCACTTGAAAGAATTTTGTGACACAGGAACCACACATTTTATGCCCTGACAACTGAGTTCCGCATTGTTTTCTTAGGGGCAGGATTAATGAAGGTTTTTAAAAAACTTTGCCCCAAAAGGAAGTACCCAGATCCCAGTTATTTGTGTTTTTAAGCAAGGAAATTTGGCAGCCAGGGCACAGCTTGTAGAAATTTTTCACTGAGACAAAAGAATCCTAAATATACATGTATTTAGGTCTTCAAGTGTGCTAAAACACTGTGTTTACTGGGATCTGTGTAGCCCCACAGCACGTAGTTTGACCCAGTATGACCAATTGAGTTGTATAAAATACACTGAGTTGTATTTTATAATTGTGTGTGTGTGCATGTGTGTGTATGACCTATGGACCTGGAGAAAATTCTGTCTAAAGAGTATTTCACAAAAATTTTTATTCACAGAGGAAGTCACGCCAGCTTGATTACATCAGGGCACTTGCAGTGCTGAGGGTCTCCAGATCAACTCCCTATTCAGACTTCCTTTAAAAATGGAGGAATTAGTCAGCAAAAAGCAATGCTATTTGCTATCCGTATGTTTTAAAATAGGGCTCATCTGGAAATAGTCATGATGTGTTAGGGCCAAATTTTCAGGCATGCAAATCACTATTTCCATGGACTTCAAAGGAACCATGCTAATTTTCCACCCTCAGAGATCTGACCTTTGGATTTTTCTTCAACTTTCACACTACATTCACTGCCTTCCTTACAACACCTTTTGCCAAACAAAGTAATATTTAGCCCTTTGTCTGATATTTTATGATTAATTTAATTTTCCCACCACCACTAAGCAACCCTTAACACCTTCATTCATGATTTTGCAAAGTCATGAAAAGAAAAATTATGACGTTTCTAAAATGTAGTTTTAACTTTCCCTTGGGGATCTTTTACTAGGTGTATAGCTTGGTAATTTCTGATGCCCCAAAATGAGGAAGTGAGATAGTGACTATGGGAGTCCGGTCACCCTACAGGACTTCACACCATGTCTCTACATTTGTGGAAAGAATGGAAAGTAATTAGTCTAGGAAGAAGGAACAAGTTCCCATAAACAGCTCTGAACCAGTGCTGACTTACAGATCACTGAAGTCACCACTTGTTTTTAGAAATGTGTTGAAACCTCATGCTGACCTGAAACCTTAGGCACTTGTTAAATTGCATGCAAAGCAAAAGAACACGGAACTGGTCATACTGGGTCAAACTAAAGTTCCATCCAGCTTAATATCCATTTTCTAACAATGGCCAGGAGCAGGGTCCTAAAGGAGATTACCAGAACTGGGCGTGTAGAGAGCAATTTTCCAGATTTATGCTCCCAGCTCCTGAATGTCAGCCAGGTCCTCTGTTCTTAGGGTAACTATGGAGCACCCAGGTGAAGCTGGGGTGCATTTTCCCCACCCTCCACCCCCAATGGTTGGCATGGCTCAAAACAGACAAATACACATGTTTTGCTCTGGCCTGTCTGCAGGTAACACCTCACCTCCACCCCACCCACCAGTGCACTGTGTTTAATACAATTTCAAAACATTAATTTTTGAGGCTTGAAATAACTGGATTTCCCCGGGCTTTAATTTACCACTTGACTAGTTTCCTATTTAACCTTTCACTTCAATCCTTATTTCACAGCATGAAATGATACCCCTGCACACCATATTTCCCTTTTTGAGGCAAGCCTACCAAAATTATCTTCTGCTTGGATGTGATGGGAAGTGCATGCAACTTTCTGAAACAACTCAGTGACAACAACGTATTACTCATAGAAAATTCTCAGTGAAGGTTGCAGCTGAGAAACTTTGATAGGAGGAATGGCATATGAGAGACATTTTACCAGAAGTTCCACTTATTTAGAAAGGAAAGGGCATTAAAACTTTCTGAAAGAACAATCCTTACCAAACCCCAGTTCTGAAAGGTACCTAAGTCTGTGCCTGGCTTTAAGAAAAGAAGTTGCCATAGAAATACTCCTGTGCTTAACACGATGCCTGCTAAATCAGAGATTTAACCAGGAACACTGTAATTAATAACACAAATTTTTACAGCCTGAGCGAAACAGTCAAGGCTTGCTAGCTATAGATACATATTACTTACACAGATAAGGCACAGCAGGGAATCTTACCACTGGTTCAGGCTTTAATTAGACACAACTTAATTATCTTGCTGGATGAAAGACCTTAAAACAAAGCTGGAGTGACTGTATATCCTCTCTAACACTGTATTTATTCATTTTTGCTTAGGATTTAAATAAGAAGAGTTATGGAGAAGACAAAGCCCACACAGGGAGACTCCTCTTCCCACATGCAATATATTTTTGTTTACTGCTGCTCACTTAACTGATTTTCATGGGCAGCAAAAGCTCCAGTTGAATCACAGCAGTTCTGAATCAGCTGTGAATGTGCGTGTGTGTGTGTGTGTGTATAGACGTGTGGGGAGGTACCTGCATGGGGGAACTCTCATCCTTCGTTTTGTACATTAATGACAAAATGGATCCAAACAATTTCTGCATTTAACAGCAGGCCATTTAGCTGAGTTCTCAGTGAAATCCACACAAAAAATGTACATCTGCATGTCTGGTCTATGAGGCTAGGCTTGTTGGTATGCTCAGGTAAGAGAGAATACCCCCAGGTGCAGTTGTCCCACCACATACTGGGCCAGAGACAAAGAAACCATAGCACTTATGTGAAAGAAAGGGTGGTCTCAGTTCTGGTTCCTGCTCTCCTAAGTATTTCACCAGTTCAAAATTTTTGGCCTAGTTGCCTAAGAGCCTCTCATCGTCTGAGAGGTAGGCACTTGCATCTCTTCAGACAGATAAAGGAACCAAGCTCAGGTTTCTCCTTCTTGTGGCGAGGACATTTTCCAACACTGGGCTGTTAGCACAGACAGGAAGGAAGCAGTCTGTCCTTGTTGCACTCATTTTCAAGGAGCATCTTATTTTTTTTTCTGGTGTTTTTGTTTCACTTTGGGGCTGTGAATGCACCTCCCTGCAGCATGGAGTTGAAAGCCTCCTAAGCTTCAAGGAGAAACCTTGTCTTACTGTTAACATGTGGGTATTTTCTTGCTTAGCAGACATGGCATTTGTGAATCGCACCGACAGGCGCTGAACACTCCTCAGACACTGAATGTGGAGCCTGTGTGCCTAATTCAGGGTGCTCTTTTAATGAGCAAATCATTAAGAGTTTGGAGCTAAAAAGCTGAGAACTGACGGGTCTAAATCCCCCTTCAGTTCTAAATCCTTTTCCCCTCTTTAAAGAAAGAGGCTAGTAGCTTTGCTACACAGCCACAGGGGTGTTTTGAAGATGAGGTATCTTGAAGATTGCATGACATTGAGACAATCTCATGAAGAAGGCTGTAACAACCTTGGGTGGCAGTGCAGGCAAAACACATTCCAGAGTGCTTGTGCTGCACTGATTGACTCCAAAGGGGAGCTATTTTCTTCACAGAGCCTGTGAAGTGGAGCCCTTGAGGACCCATCAGACTACCCAAGTGATTTAGTCAGGGACAGCGGGATAATAACACACTTTGGTTAATTGCACCCCACCAGTAGCATCGTTCCTGCTCCCACAATAGGGCAGGGATGCAGGCTGGTGCCTGTGCTCTCTGTCAGGCTGCAGGCAGGCCGGTTTGTTGTTGCAGAAGAGCCACAGGGAACCAGAGGACACAACTCCAGTGCTCTCATGGCAGAGAAGAGCACACAAGATATGGAACCACCTGTGTGACTTGAAGGCCTAGAGACACAAATAGCTTTACCAAACCCACCGGGCAGAGCACATCTTGAAACTGCTGATAATGTGGGTGAAGGTTGGGAAGGACCAACATGCTTTC
The DNA here is from genome assembly GCF_001431845.1 of Calidris pugnax. Lineage (NCBI taxonomy): Eukaryota > Metazoa > Chordata > Aves > Charadriiformes > Scolopacidae > Calidris > Calidris pugnax. The sequence continues at coordinate 2,035,359 of NW_015091111.1, forward strand.
TGAGATGCGTCACCACAGAGGAATGAGTGCTGAGTGCAATGGGTCACAGATTAACCGTGGATTTATACCCAGCGTGTGCCAGTCTAGCGTGGCAGGCCTGCTGGTCCCTTGTGAGTGCACCAGGACGATGTGGATTATCATGCTTGGCCACTAAAGTCTTGCCCACAGTAAGAAAAATCAAGCTGGATCCAAAACAGCTATGCATTTAATGTGAATTTGTTAAACCACATTAAAGCTCTGTTTTGGCATTTTTAATCAAAGGTGCTGTTAATGTGATTAGACTTCATTACCTTACCAAGTGAATTGTTCTGAACTTAATTTCAGAACTTTTTAGTCCTGATTTAGAATACTCACCCAGAAACTGAATGTAGTTTCAATATACACATAATAAATACTTTTGGATTCATTTTCATAAGACCATAATGTGTGGACTGAACACTGTTTAGTAGAGTTACACCAGTGAAGTGAGAGTGCCGCCAGTACTGCTGGCGCTGGAGGAGTTTGGATTCAAACAGGGGCTGCCAAAATTATTCCTTTAATAGATTTTCACCTTCCATGCATTTTCACTTAGCTTCTTTTCAGAGGCCATATTCTTGATTATAACTAGTGATGTTTTTCAGGAGTGTAGTAACTTGTAGAAACTTTGACCTGATACCTTTTTGAGGAAAATAAAGCTTGTGCTCATTGACTACACAAAAATGTCTTTTTGTTCATCCTACACCAAACAGCATCAATGTCTTGCACATTAGTGGGGCTAGTAGTTAGGATTAGATGATCTTAAAAGTTCTGAAACAGTAAATGTTAAAGTATCTCTTTCCCTTGTTGTGACAGTTTCTTAACTTTCACAAATTGAGTCTGTAGAAATTGCTGGTAAATTGGAGGCTATCAAGTCTTGTTTGTAGCAACATATATACAGACACATGTACAAACAACTCTGAAATGTGCCGTTTCCTGAAAAGAGACGTTAATGGGACGTCATCACCTGTCACGATTGCTGCTGTTGCCAAAGATGTTGGTCTGTCAGCTCGACCTTTAAACCACTGTTAGGATACTTCTGTGTAATCAAGATTTGCATCTTCAAAATGTCAGTAGAACAAAAGCTACTGTTGTCCTGACTCAGCTGAGTAGATGTCAAAGACTTGGTACTTAGCTGCTGACAAAACTTCCAGTCCAACTTAAAATTAGAGTAGGTTTTATTCACAGCTATGGTTAGGATACATCTTTACCATTTAATTCTGTTTATGCTCATGTTTCTTACTTTTTTTCTTGCCCCCAGTATAGTGATTAGAAGCAGTTTTGATGTTTATGTAGATTGTCTTCCTACTTGTTGTCATGGGTTTTAAAGGAACACCAAATGAAGAAAAAGAGAAATTGGCAGATATCAGTTTAAGAGAAGACTGAGAATGGAGTTAAGCCACAAACTTTATTAATTGAGAAACCGATTCTGTTAAATGAATACATTTTCTGTAGGGGAAAAAAAAAAAGGTCTTAAGCCACTTTATAGTCTCTTGGTAAGGCATTGGAGTCTCCAAGTATTTGTAATTATCTGGTCTTTTGTATGGCCAGTGTATTTGAAAAATGAACCTAGAAGCAAAAGAAAATCAGATGGTTGAAGTTTCGTTCAACTGTTTGTTACTCTAGAGCACTTTTTATTTATTTTTGTTTACTGATCTGTCTCTTTTGCTCTGCATTGCATTTTGCAGAGATGTTTATATGAGCAAAAAATTAGACGTAGCAGCATTCTGTATTCACTTCGTGTGATGTAAATAGTTGCACAGAGTGCAGAGGTCCAGAGTAGCCAGACTACCAACAGCTAGATGAATTTGAGCATAGGCAGACCTTAATTTTTATAATGAAGAAGTTGACATGGAGGGAGCATGGAGATGAGCAAGTAAAAGCTCCATACAGTCTCTACCTGTGTGTTGGTGATAAGCGAACAGCTCCACTCTACCTGCCCTATGATGAACTGATGCACCTGGAAGTTTGACTTCTGTTCCCCAAGTAACTGCAATTTTTATGAGGTTGTGGAATATGACTGAGCTGTGGTTCCCACTCCACTGAAATGATGTAAATGGTTGCATGCCTCTATTTCAAGAAGTCCAAACTGGCCTTTGGATGTGCTTTGAGATAAAGTAAATTGGACTGTGCTGTAGGAGCTCAAAGGATTGTTGTACATAGTGCCTTTCCTGCCCGGTCTCTGACAAGCCCACTCTCTACCACAGCACAGCAATTGACAACATTTAACATGTTGTTAAATCAGCTGCTACCCACTTTGTTGAAGTACTTTGCAGCGGGCAACAGCAGAGGAGAGACAGTTGTATGTGCTGTAAGCAATACCTGCTTCTTTCTCATTGACGTATACAGGAGTAAATCACACCCTTCTGCTGCAGATCTATGACCCATTGTCTAAAACAAATTATAGTCTTTCTTCTGGGAAGAAATAGGCTTATTTCTGGGGCAGATTTCATGTACGTTCTCCCAAGAAATTTCCAATTTCTGACAGACAAGGTGCCGGCGAGACAGGAATCTGGCGTTTTCCATCTTAGCCGTTCATTTTGAATGCATTCTCAGGCTTCTGGGGTCTTCTCACAGTTAGGCACCCTCAAAAGAAAGGGTCTTTGGTGGAGATCTGTCTGTGTTCTGCTCACGGCACCTTAATGCTGATAACTCCCTGGAATGACGGTCTGATACTGATGAACACGGCGTGAAGGTAATGTTTACCTTGAACATTTAGATTTTGCGGAGTACAGAAAACCAGGTCATATTGAGATTATTTAAAAGTACACTTTGTTACCCAACACAGTCCCTCACATTTCGCAGGAGTAGGCTCCCTCCTTGCTGAGTAGTGACCCCTTAAGGAAAAACCTAGCTACTGCTGCCAGTAACATCTCCCCATCTCCAGCTGTTCTTCCGTGAGATGAGCTTGCTTTCCCCGCCCTGCCTGGGGCTGCTTCCCTCATTTGCGGTTCAGCTCATTTAGGAAAGGATGTCATAACGCCGTGTACCAAGAAGTCCAAAATGTTGCTCAAATGCGCCGTGCAGCAGGCATCTTCTGTAACTTTTTCTGTCAAGAATTGTACCCGTGTCTTCTCCCCCTGTGATGCTGGTGTGGTTTGTTCACCGGTGGTGTATCACCAGACCAGTTAGGAAGTCTATTTTGTTGCCTTATTGTTTCGCAGTCGAAGTTGTTCAGTCCTCTAATTTTACCATAGAGATAGAGCTAAAACAGGCCTTGGGGTTTTCCTGTTTCAAAGTCCAAATGCTGAAAACCCAGCATCACTGGTTAGCTGCTGCTTTCTTCAAAAGCTTCTTGCTCCAGGACAGTATCTTGAAAAAATTGAACCCTAAAATTAAGCCGTAAAACCAGAAGATGAGGAACTAGGTAAACGCAAGGTTTGGAGTGTTTTATCTTTTTCAGGCCTGACTAAGGAAGATTTTTTTGAATGCTTTCAATCATACAACACTGGAAAACAATTCTACAGCATCTTTTTGTGCATGGTGATCATTGTAAATGTTTTTGCAGGCTAAGGGAAATGCAGAATAGTCTCTTCAAGAGAAGGACGAATCACTGAGGACCGCAAAGTAGCAATCCTAGTTTTAGGCTCTGATCCTACCTGCTTTTCCACATTGCATGACCTCTCCAAGCATACAGGGAAAACCTTCCATTGTGACATTTTAAGTAGGTTGTGCAGATCTTTTCTGTGACTTTTCAGAGTACCGTGTTTCCCACCTAACGGTGTAAGCGCATCTCCTACAGATAATGGTTATCTGCACTAGCAGGGAACATGGCTCGAGTTAGCTGAATAGCTGTATCTAGAGATTCCTGAAGTTTTCCAGATGGAGTTCAGTTTGGTGTACGCTGTGACTGGTTACTTTAAAGTTGTCTCGCTGTATGGGGTGCAGTTTCTTCTGCGAACTGCAGCAAGGCTTTACCTGATCAGCTCTCCCTTGGGAGAACCGGTGGTTCTGGGATCAGCCCCGCCAGAGGATACAAAAGCAGGAGCGGAACTATACGGAGAATACGGACCGTGAGTGCGACCTCCCCGGGGGTAGGACCCCCTCGCAAAGCACCAGGTGCGGGAGCCTTGCAAATCCCCCTTCCCTTGAGCATCCGCCCCCGCCGGGAGGGGCGGCACCGCCGGTAACCCCGCAGGAAGCCTCAGCTTCGGCAGGTGTGCTAAGCGGCGGCACGTCAACCCCCCGAGGAGCCACCGCACCCGCCCCTCGCTTTTTTCCCACCCGCGACCCCCCGCCACCGGGAGCGGCCCCGCTCCTCTCCCTCCTCCCCGCTCCTCGGCCGGCCCCCGAGCCACCCCGCCTCCGCAACCAGCCGTGGGGCTTGCCGACCGGCGGGGCGGCACCGGGGCTGCAACACCCGCCCCGCCCCGTCCTGCCCTGCCCTGCCCCTCCCCGCCCCGCCGGGGCCGCCCTGCCTGCGCCCTCCCCGGGGCTGGGGCCGGGGCCGCCCCACACCCCGGGGCCGTGCGGGCTCCTCCCGAGAGCAAGCGTGCGGTGCCCGGGGCGGGTATTAGTGAGGCGTGTGCCGAGGGGGTGTGTATGTGGGCTGGAGTTTATTATTATTAGGAAAGAAAAGGGGAAAAAAAAAAAA
>NW_015091111.1:2040464-2118066 GCF_001431845.1 Calidris pugnax
GAAGGAAACCAGTTCTTTTTCTCATCATCCCTCACAGGAACCTCTTAGTTCTGCTGTTGCTCTTTTCTTTTCTTTTTGGGTTTTTTTTTTTTTTTCTTCCCCCCCCTTCATTTTTTGGAGGGCGTGGGGCTGTCTTCCCTGTTACAAAACACGTTTTCTATCCTTTCCTTTCCCCAGAAATCACTTAGCCGAGCTGAACAGATGGCAAACTTTCGTGCGGGGTATTTTGTCTAAACTTGCAGGTATTTACTCAGGGATGATCAGAGAGGACCTTTCGCTGGCTTAGCAGCACGTGTTGTTTCTCTTATGCCTCCCCAGCCTGAAGCGCAAGGATTCCTGCCGGTGATACCCTGGTCCTTTGTAGGTGCCCACAGAGGCAGGGCTCTCTTGATCAACCCGAAGGCAGGGTGGCAGCTGAGCACGCTGCCTCGCTCCACGCAGTTATTTATTTCTATCAGCCAAACGCCCCAATCAAGATCAAGACTCCTAGCGCTGTACAAACACATACGAGCACATGATGCTTTTCCTAGAGAGTTCGTGTTACAGTTTATCAGAAAGTCTGGCGGTACATACAGATGCACTTAGCTTTTTGCAACGGCAACGTGTAACTGGAGTTCTTAGGGTTTTGTCTCTTTCTTTGAATTCTTTGTTGTTTGTGGGAAATTGTTTTAAAAGAAGCATATGAAAAGTAGGCAGTTGCCTGATTTGGGCTTCTTTTTTTTCTTTTTTTTTTCTTTCTTTTTTTTTTTTTTCCCCCTAAACAGCCAAATAAATAGAAAGCCCCAAAAGGTAAAACTTTCTACCTGTATCTAAGTTAATTTTGCCTAGTGCATCATGGCCAACGTGATGCTGCTCTAGACTTTAATCATCATCCCTCAGGGAGCATGTGTGTGATTCAGCAGCAGCAGGTATCCCTTTGGGCTAACAATCTTTACAAACTAGCAGTGCCCAGTGCATCCTCTTCTGTATGTCTCTTGGAGACACAGCTCACCCAGCTTCTGCTCAGCAGTGGGTGTAAATAAGTTTCAGGTACAGCAGGGGAGCTCTTCCTAGCTTGTTACGTCAAGCCAGAGACAAAGTCTCCATTTGACCTTCTTTCTGTCTCTCTCACTGGGTTTTTATAATGCTGCTTGCTGCTACACTAGGCAAGACTTGTGAGCATCCCCTGCTAAAACTAACTGCCTCTTGGAACCTCTGGCAAACTCATCTGTGACAGCTGGGCTGTTTGAAGTGTTTGGAGGGTTTTTTTGTTTGTTTTTGTGGTTGACATAGAAAACAGGAGGACTGACATGTTGGAAGATTTGTCACGGGAAAGCTCTGTCAAGGAAGCATAAAGGAGACACACGTTTTCTGTGCACCTCAGAGTCCCATAGCATCCCATCCTATTCTTGTAGAACTTTCTTTCTCCTTCTCTGTGGACAGTTCTCTGTCTCCACTGGAGCAGGGCTGCTGCACTACAGGAGCTGGGACAGTCTCAGGAAGCTGGGGCCAGCTCTGTGCAGGGCACAGGAGACTCTGCATGTCTTGGTCAGTGTGCTTGGGCCAATGCTGAGGCAGCAGAGAAAGGAGATGTGAGGCAGAGGGGGTATTTTTTGAGTAGTCCAACCAAGTCAGTTCTGAATTAGGCTGAGAGTTTTGGGAAGATGGTCTTCTTTCTCTGGTGGGGGGAGCCAGAATAACAGTCTGGAGGATTCACACGCGTATGTATCACCTAAAGTTTAGATATCCATATGTATTTAATTCCCAATTCTGGTTCTGTGGTCTGATCATGCCTGCCATGGTGACAGTTTTATCTGAAAATCTGAAGGGTAGCCAATGTAGACTGAGGTTCACCATGGCAGGGTTCAGATCATGCTCCTAAGGCTTTGCTAAAAATCCAGAGGGCTCATGTCCATCCTAAGCCAAAATATTCAGTATTTAAATAAGAAAAAGTCCATTTTTCTGGCAAGTGCTTACCTCAGTTCTCCAAAGTGCCAGTATGTTTTTGTTGGTATGAAAAGGTACCGCCTTCATCCTTACCTGACATTACTAGTCAAAAGTTTCCTGTGTGGGCAAGAACTAAGCATTCTTCTATCTTATGTAATTAAAATCCCACTCCTTCCAAGATGATTGTATGTGGCAGGGTAATTCACATGTGTAGCTAATCCGTGTAGTGTTTGCAGGTATGGTGTCTAATAGGGGAATGAAATACAGCATAGGACATCACTACACACTTGATTCACAATCAAATAGTGCCATGCTGGCAATGTTACGTTTATGAATTTTATCTAATCTGTTACTTAGGGATATTTTCTGTTCTGAGGGCATGTAGAACAAGAACTGATACTTTAGAAGAGCGGAAAGATTGCTTAATATCAAATATAGCAAGATAGCAGTTTTACGTTTCATGCAATGGGTTTTTAGTCTCTCTGTTCAAACATATTAGAGCTTGAATTAATGACTGGACTATAAATGTTGATTAACAGTACTTATTAGAGGTGATACGAAGGCCTTCAGACTAGGAGCACGATTTCTCCTTTTCACTAATACAGTTTTACAGTCGTACCTGATTATCAGTTAGTGTGTTTAGTTGTGCAGTCTGAGAGGTTGTGAAACAGTTTTGCTTTCTAGTTACCTGCCTTGTTAAATAGTATTATGTCAGGAATGTCTTTGCTGTCTTTGCTGCGTTCTCCTCCTGCCAGTGGTTTGCATCTGCTCATGATCTTCCTTCTGTGTAAAAAATAGCAGCTTGCAACCAGTCATCAGTTTTAAGAACTGTGCATTTGCACAGAAGTCTGTAGCCGATCTTGATTTTTTTTTTTTTTTTTTTTTTTTTTGGTTTAGTGCTGTTTTTTCTGATCGTAACTCCTCTCAGCTTAGTTTGCTTTTGGCTGTCAAAGTATACCACGTATCCCTTCAATCTTGGATCTGGAAGCATTGTCTTATTGGTAACTTGTCACCAGGTTGAGAATCAGCTTTATTACTTGGAAAAAAAGTGTATGAGAAAATGTTTCTTATATTTTTACCCTGTTGTAACTTCTCTGGGAACTCCAGAATTACTGTTGGAGAAGAAAGTTAGAGACTTACTGGAAAAAAAAAAAAGGCAAACCTGAGCAGGTTTGGCCTCTTCTGCTCAGCTGCACAGTGTTAACACAGAAAAAAAAAAAAAAATCTTCATGTTTTCCATTGCCCAGGTGAAATTTGGGCTCTGTTACACAAGTTTGGGGAGTTTCATGTTGCTATGGTTTCTTTGTCACTAAAATTATGTAGAACGTTCCCCTGCCCCTGACTTCAGGTGGTCTTGAACAAACTGATTCTGTCTAGCTTGTGCCAAAAGTGGTTGTATTTTCCTTCAGCAGAGCACTCTGGACTATGATAAATACAGGGACTGGAAAACTGAGGAGAGACTATTACAAATGGACAGGAGCTTACAGCTTTTCTCCAAGGGATTTCACTAAACTGCTGTGCCAACTGAGTATGCAGACAGGCTCAACAAATCTGCCATCAGGGCTTCCTAGGATATAGCCAGCGCACTGAAAATATAACCAGTCTGGGAAGAGAAACCTAATGCAGGACCACTGAGGATGTGAAGCAAGGTCTCCAGATCTTCCCCTCACAGAGGCACTGCTCATGATTTAGGGTGCTGTGATAGTAGGAGCAGGGAGGCTAGGACTGGGCCCATGGTGTCAACCCAGCCTTATTGTTGGACTACATAAGGTGGTGCCAGTGAAGTCAGAGAAAGGAATCAGCTCACGAAAAATTCCTCTGTGAAAGAGCTGTGTTTTGGTAAATAAGGTGGTGCACCAGCAAGCACATCGGCTGCCTAACCCCTTTGTCAAGTGTTTCCAGACATCCTGGGGAATGTTAGATTTCAAGTGGTTTCTGCTTAGCGGAGAAGATGTGGGAGAGACTGCTGGGCTTGAAAGGACAAAGTGTGAGAAGACATGAAGTATTTCTGAGAAAAACACCTTTATGTGTGCGAAGACTGACAGTGCTGTCAGAGCAGCGGACTATGTGGCCATGGGTTATGTCTAGTTCAGGAACAGCAGTAGGAAGAGCAAGGCTCTGCCAGAATCCAGTGCAGAAAGACCAAGTTGGTGGAGGAAGAGGGAAGAGCAGCAAAGATGCGTTCCAGTGGTCATTTCAGTGAGGTGACCTCAGCAGCATTATTCTGAATGCATCTATACTTGCAGTGCCCAGAGAAGGCAGGTTGCAGACATTGACATAGAAAATAAGTACCTCCTGGTGAGAAATTTAATTTAGACTTAAATAAAATACCAGAGGTTTGAGACATTACAAAATAAACAGCACAAAGTTCAGATAAGGTGAATGTGTTCTGAGCATCACCTTTGACTACATCCTGATAGTAGGCTTGGTTGATGGAGAAGAAATGGTTTTGATCATATTAAAGACCAAGGTGCAGCTCAGGGCCTGGTTGAGAGAATTAGAGCTCAGTCTGAATCTTGCTAAATTTAAACTGATACTCAGTATTCATAAAGAGATGTCAGAAGGCAGATCTGTATTGTAGCATGAATTGAAGACGAGAGCTTTTGAGATGGAATGAGAGCTGTGATTTCTGGTAAAACTTGTCCAATTCTAGTGGGAAACCATTGCTTAGAAGGAGTGACAACTTCTGGTGTTTCCAGGCCAAAATATTTATGTGCTGCTGGTATGCCTGTTCATTTTTCTGGGAGGAAAGCCTCTCCACCTGTGTGCAATGCCTGAATGCTCCAAACATTCCACACGATCTTCAGAGCAATTTTGAGAATGAATCCTTTAAAAAGCATGCGAGTGTGTTCGTGTTTTGTGAATAAATGAGATTAGTCACCATTCAACCTTTTTTGACTTAACACTACAAGTACTACTTGACTATAGCCATGGGAATGCAAATAAAATTGTGAGGACATACCAGTACAGTTGTCCAGTACATACTGCATGTGTATAGAAAGACATTCCCCCTGTGAAATAAATCGAGAAACTGTTCCGAACTTTGTGCAGATATTGATAGCTGGGGAAGGCTGAACAAATTTTTTATCTTGGGTATAGAAATGCTAAGATCTGCTAAGCTATGCAAGCATCTTAAAACGTTAATCCCTGGCAAAGCTTGTGAGCTGACACCCAAATCTGAGTTTGTCTATTTGCAATTGTGGGATTCTCTTCTTGGGTTTCTGCCAAGGCACTAACTGAAAAAAAACAAAAAAAACCACACAAAAAAAAGTTGAGTGAAAGATTGAAAACAGCTTACATAATTTAAAAAAAAAAAATCCTATGCAGCTGATTTTTCAGAAGACTTCAGTACTCATTATTTGGGGCAGCTCCCTTTGCATTTCATCTACTGAATCAAAGTCCCTGAGTTTTCAAGAAAGCTTTTTGGGTGCTCAATTCATGTATGTCTAGCCGCAAAAATCACAAAGGAGCTACCAAGCATCTTTGACACTAGGTTCCACTTTAGGCACTTAAGTGGTAATTTGTTATTCTGAAAGTAAGGTGAGCTAAGCGCTGAACTGTGGAAAACTTTCTTCCAAGCACCTTCCTTCCCCCGCCTCCCCCTTGTAATCTCTCAGTAAGCATCTGATAGTCCTTTGAGGCAGGTACTTAAAACTAAGAGCAAAACAGTGAAGAACAATCGTGTCACAGGGTGTCAGAAGCTCTGGAAATGCTATGAATTCTTACCAAATCAGTGTTTTGTTAACATTCCAAAAGTAACAAGAGTGAACGCGCCTTTAACAGTACTGATAGTTTATCATGTTCCGTTATGATACAAGAAAACAAACCAAGTGTCAATATGTTATGTGAGTCATTCTAGCTGTACAAAGGACTGCTTGAATGTGCTTGAGGTGTTTCGGTTAACCCTCAGTTGCTCCCTCAAATACACGGAGGCCTGGGGCCGGCGGGGCGGGGGAGGGGGGGGGGGGGGGGGGAGCGAGGGGAGGCCTTGTTCTAGCCCAAGAAGATTTAGAGTGAAGGGCTTGCCTCTGGAGGGTTAGGGTGTCAGCGTGCAGGCGACGTGCGGCGGGGGCAGAACCGAGAGGGGAAGCGTGCCAGGACTGCGGTGCTTGCATGTGATGCTTGCTCACAGAGGCGGCTGTGAAAGCGCTGCTTAAAAATAATAAAAATAATAAAAAAATTGAAATAATCAAAATAATAACGAAAGGGGAAAAACGTCCGTTGGTGACCTGAAGGGAAAGGCGGAGGGGTGCCGCTGCCGGTGCCGGCCGCGAGAGGGTGCGGCGGGGGGGCGGCTCTGCCCGCCGCGGGTACCGGGAACGGGAGCTCCGCGCCCCCCCCGCACCCTCCCCTCCTCGGACCCTCCGCGGGGGCGGGGGGGGCAGCAGCTGCCCGTCTCCCCAGAACTGAGGGGCTTTGGGCTGAGCTGTGCGTGAAAGACTTCTGAGGATGTTCTTCAGCTCTTTGGCTCCCGGGGTTATTTCGCCACTATCAGAGGGTGACGCCAGGATGGCAGCTTGGAAAGAAGACTGCTGAAAATGAAGGGAGGGTGGGGGGCTGCTAAGTTGTGCTGCAGGTCAGTAGGTGTGCAAGTAAACTGGTAGAGAAGCTGTGAGAGAGACTTAGGTTCTGGCAAACACTGTGCTGATCCCATGCGATACAAGTATGAAATCACCCAGTGTGAGGTCACAGGCATGTTCATGAGCATGCTTTTCTCCACTTTTCCTTCATTCTTTCCTTTCTTCCTTTCCTCTCATACTCCCTCCTGCCCTGTCTTCCCTTCCTTTATCCTTTCCTCCTCCTTTTTCTCCCTCCAGTCTTTCCTCCCTTCCTCCTTTCCACTCATCTGTCCTGCCATCATTTTATGACTCCCTCTCTGACCTTTTCTTCCTCCATCCTTTTCTTCCCCCCTCCCTTCTTTTCTTCATCCTTGCCTCTTTCTCTCCCTTTCTCTCTCCCTCCTTTTCTTCTTTTTTTTCTCTTCCTCTTTTCCATCCATCTGTCCTTCCTCCTGTCCTTCCCATCTGCTCTATTTCTGTTAATGAAGACAAAACAATAAAAGGAAAATAAAGCAAAGCCTTTCATAAGGGACAAATAGAGATCTTTAACATAACATCCTGTCTGGAGTAACTCCTAGTGCTTTATTTGTGCACAAAATACTACTTGTGTCTGTTTTTACATTTCTGGTTGTGTAATTTTCTGTGGGAGCATTAGACTTGGGGAGAAATCGACCATGTTATGTAGTTTGTTCACTGTGGGCTATTTGACTCCTGGCTCTGACAAGGAGTCCACAGGCTTCAACAGGTCAGGGAGGAAGAAGGAGATGTTAATTCATTTGTGACAGTTCACTTGGGAGCCTTTCCTCATTCCCTCTGTGCATCTTATTCTCAGGTTTTATGAGCTGATGGTCCTTCCATCTCTGTAAGCAGGGGGAATCCAGGTCAGGCAGTTTGGGTTTGGAATTCAGACTTGGACTCAGGCTGAGCCTTGCTCACTGCCTTTCTCCTGCATTAACAGCTTTCATTTCACCCCTGAGTCAACTACATGCCATGTCCTATGGCTAATGGTTAATCCCTTTGAAGACAGTTACAGAAGCATGAACGCATACTTGAGATGACTAAACAGAGTCCCTGGTAACATCCAGTTGCAGAGGTCGTTGATAGAGTTTGTTCCTACTGCTGTCACTGCCAGAAGAGTTAAAATTTAAGTCCAATATTGGGAGACTTGTGTGTATGTGGATGTGGTGTTTTAGCAGGATTGTTGGCTTCTACCATGTCAGACTCTTCAGTTTTCTTTGGGTAAGTCCACTGGACTAAGAAAGGAGGAAAAGGGGCTGTTCTATCAATATTTATATTGTACCTTTATATGAAACAGCACTGAAAACTGATCTGAGTTATTGCATTATATATGGAATGGAGGCCAGTAAATGAAAGAGAGCCCGTTATTCTCTGAATACGTTTTTGCATGTAGCTTTGAGTTGCACCAAATAAACTGGTATTGTTTGTATCATCATGGTCCTTCAAGGTCTACCTGAAATCTGTGTCCTTCAAATTCCCCTCTGTGGAACAAGCTTAGTCTGAAAGCAAGCTCCCATTGCCTATGAGTCTACAGTGTACTCATGTCCAAGGTCAAAACCAGATCATAGTCTGATCCCAGCATAGAAACCAGATCTCCTGACACTTAGTCTAACCTCTTTCTTAAAACTACCCTGTTTCCTGACGTATGGCCATTCTAGAGATAAAAATAGCATATAGGTAATACAAGCCTGTCTCTTGCCCAGTCTTTTGGGGTGTGAGAATATTCCTTTCCCTCTGTGAAAATGGGTTTCCAGGAGCCCACTGTGCATTCATCATATGTCCATTGCAGAGAGAACATAAAGATGAGGTGTCTTTTTAGGCAGCATGCACATTGCTACTGCATTGGTCCTGTGCAGCCAGCTCTGTGGCAGGAGCTGTTTCCATAGGGCGAGTATGGGGATGAAGTTCATTGAGGAAGATGTCAATTGTGCCACTGTGCCAGACTTGCATGGTCAGGGAGTGGCACTTGTAGGATTTTAGAGACCCTCAGAGACAAGGTGGCATTAGAAACATTTTCCAGCACGCTGATTCCAAGGGAAGCGTGTCCCACTGCAAGAACAAAAGAGAAACTTCCCATGCAGAGCTTTCTCCTTCCAGTGAATATGACCTGTAAAACTGGTGTCCCAGGTAGCCAGTGACTCTTTGTTTCTGCCCTCTGCTGTATTTCTGTAGTGAACCATACCAGCTTTACAGCAGTATCCTGATTGTCTCAAGAGAAGTTACTTTTGGAGAAGTTAGCTAAGCTTTTGAAAAGTGAGCCTGAAAACATGAAAGCTGCTAGTTGGACTTGTTCTTTGAAAGGGTGGACTGGAAATGAAGAGGTATAAAGCACACTGTAAAGAGTGTATTCTCTGTGGGAGCTCTAGAGGATAAATGGAGCTGCCAATGCACTGGTGGTGTTAGTTAAAAGCTGCTGATTTTAAGTGAAGGCAATTAGGCAGAGGAAGGATTTGCCTGAGCATGTGGAGGATTTCTGTCACACTCAGCATCTCAGGTGAGGATGGGTATCCTTTTTGAAAGGTACGCTATATTCAATGAAAAGCTATGGGATGAATGCAGAAATTATGGGCTGAAGTTTTTTCTGTGTGTCAGGCTTCTAGTCCGGCCTTCTGAGCAAGTTATTGCTAGACTTAACGTTGTAGAATCCAGCAGTCTTGGCTGCCTCTTTTTTTTTTTTTCTGTTGATATATTTTGATTTAAATATGATTTTTTTCTTAAGCATCTTTTGCATGGCATGTGAGAAGGTGCTGCAAGGCTAATTGCAAGTGCTGGATGACAAAATGAACTATGGGGAAAAAAAACAGATTGTCAAGGAAAGTGAAACTGAGGGTTGAGCACAGGTATTTCTGACTGTGGAATGCCAGTGAAGTCAGAAATTGGAAAAATAATTCAGAACAATAATCTGGGCTGGGGGGGAGGGGGGGAGATGGAGGAAGGGGGGCAGGTGAGAAGGATTTTAAAATAAGGTCAGAGAAGGGGATTTAAAATGGATAACTATCCTCTTAACTCAGGCCCGCTGCTATGTTATTTGGCATTGCTATGCCATCTGTGAGTGAGGGTGTCTCTCACCCCATTATGTTCTCACTCCTACAGTGAAGGCTGTCTGGGTGAGGAGCCTCATCATAGGGTTAGGTCCCATCATATCACAAAATAGTCAGCACTCATCCTGGCTACAGGGTGTCTTTTGAGGCTCATGTCAGTTCCACAACCACCAGAACCCACTGTTCTCAGCTGCTGGTGTCCTTGCTCCCATCCCCAAAGTGCTGTCTGCCCTTCTGCTGCCTTCTGTAGCTCACACACCTGGCTGGTAGAAACTACTTACAATAACCATGGTGCCTCCAGTTTCCAGGCAGGATGGCTGAGGAGAACTGGTTCTTTGGCTGCAATGTGAGCTGTACCTAACAGGACGAAGGCAGAGCCTGTTGTTAAGGGGATGTAATTTTCACTGCTGTCTACAAGAAAAAGTGAGGGAAGGAATATAATTTCAGAGCTGTTGAGAGAGCAGTAGGTTCATGTAGGCATTTTATTTTAAAGGTAGGGAAATAATTGGGCAGCTGCTGCCAGTGACATTGCTTCTCTTGAAGGGAGGTGCTGAAGAGAGATTCCTGGGGTGCTGAGGATGGCTATCCTAGGGTGGATTCTCATGGTTCACTCTAGGCTTCCATGACTTTCCCTTAAGTTGACGTTGTATATAAGTACCATCAAAGCTGAAGTAAGCTGCCAGGTCTAGATAGCTCTTTTTCTGTCCGGGGTCTGTAGTTTGAGTCTTTGGTGTCTGTTTCCCTTTCGTTTCCCAAAAGGTCAAACTTTGCTCCTGTGATGAGTTGTGCTGAGTGCTGGCTGCCCCACTGAGGTTGCCTGAAGGTACTCAGAGAAACAGATTGCCAATGAGAGGAAATGGCAGGAGGACATGTGAAAAAACTTAATTTTTCAAGCTCTTCAAATGCTTTCATAAATGAAAAGTGTTTGGGAGCCTCGTTTTCTGTTACACAGTGTGTGGCCCCTGCACACTTTTCCAAGATACTCAGACCTGGGAATGCTGAACCATAAATTTTCACCAGACTCTTCAGCAACAAAGGCTGCTCAGTGTTTTAGCAGGGAAGCTGCTCATGCTCTGTTATCTCCACCATAAAGTGAAGTAGCCCAGAAATTGCTCTGATTTATACGATCACTTAGTTTGAAGTGCTGCTTTCCTTCCCACAGCTCCAGGAGCTTTAGATACTTTGTGCTGTCCAGGGGCTTCAGAAGAAGAATCTTGAGGCAGCCCGCTGTCAGTGTTTTCATCTATTTCTGAACTGTAAAAATAAAATCTACTTTGGAGAGCCCTTGTACTGTGTGCGTAAGTGGCAAAGAACAGACTGTGATGCTAATTTGCTTCAGTGTAGGCAGTTTTGCCTAAATGTGTCCCAGGAACCTGCATATACAGGACAAAGGAGAATAAAAGTTGTTACTGATGATTTTGAGCCAAATCCCCAGAGGAAGAAAAGCTTTCATCGCAGACTTGGGGGGAAAAAAAGCCATGAGGAAGACAAAGAGCGGATGCCAGCTGTAGTAAAATCACCTGTGCAGTTGAGAGGGGACCTTAGCTCATACACAGAACAGTGGATCCAGTCCCTCCTACCCATTACAGGCAATTCTAGGCTCACCGTTTCTACATATCTCCCTGTACTGTGCAGAGTTAGACCCTGAAAGGAGCCTCGTCTTCCAGCTTACTTACAAACAAGCTGTCACCTGTCAGGAATGCAGGGATGTCCTTGAACATGACTGGGATCATTTGAGCACTTACCGGAGCACTTTGGTAAATGGAGCTAGCTGGGACTGTGTGCAAGGTGAAGATACCATGCCTACAGTTAGATTTGCTTCTCTCTCAGCCTACATGGGTACTCACGTATTTTAAACCATGAGCGGGCTGTCTTGGATGTCCTTTGGCAAGTCCTGAAAGAGCCAAGTGAAAATGCAATTAATGACACAGCAAACTATTTAAATTGAGAATAAGAAATGGACTTCTGTCCTGCAGAAATAATATTTGGAAGAAGTTGAAATGATACACTGTATCATGTCTGCTGGCCTGGAGATGGCAGGGATAGAAAGATAATTAAATTAAATCTCTAAGGTTTGCTGCCGAGGTTAATGGTTAGCTCAGCTGACCTGTGAAATCAGGTGCTTGTACTTTTGCAAGTGTTTTGGCATCTTTATCTTATCCACTTTACATTGAGAAAGTGATAGGTGTTTCTCATTCTACTTTCATCTACTTAGCTTTTGCAAAGAGAAGGTGAAATCTTCTTCTTTTTTCCTAGAGTCACGTGGGTGCAGTATTAGTGCAAACATACATACAGGCTGGTCCATCACAACTGCAGCAAGAGAGGAGTTAATTTTTAAGTGTCCAAGACCTCCTAGAGTTATATTACATCAGAGAATTTCTCCACTGGGGAAGTGTCAAGAAAAGAAAAGGCTTCTTTTCTAAGCCATTTTTAACTCGTGGTTCCATAAAAATGCTGGAGCTCTGGAGAGACCCCCTCAGGGAGTGGTCCTGTGAAATGTGCCAACAGCTGGATGGCACAAATTTGGAAAACACTGCTGTCCTTAAAGAATAGAACTGAAAGCCACCGTGAGAAAGCAGTGCGATTTCCCAAATAACCCTTTCAATTCTATATTAGAGTTTTAGAGAGGAACAAATTCATATTCTTTTGATAGTGTTAGGAAGGAAGCTCTTCATGCAAAAGCAGAAATTTCCCCACCATGGCTCACAGCAGGGAAGCATTGAAATGTCCAAACAGTGAGTTCCCTTTGGTTTTTTATTTATTTTTTTTTTAAGCTGCAGCTGGTTAACAACTCCCCTGACAAATTAAAGAAATACCAAGTGGCCTCAGGATCGCCTTGTTTCATGGCACGTTGCATGATGATTCTTGCTGTCAGTTTTATTGCAAGATCCAGTTGATTTCAGATCAATCCTGAAGAACCCAGGCACAAATAAGAGCTATAAATTGCTTTGAAATTGAGGGATGAGCAACAGCTTGGGGCATTTAGAATTGGAGTTTATGAGGCTGTTTCCATTCACAAAACTGTGGTGACTGCTGGCTCTAGAGCCAGGGCACAGAAAAGATAAAAAACATAAGACAGGATTACCCTCACAGTATTTGCACATCATTCTTGTGACCATTACCAGGGTACACAAGTCCAGTAACAATGCCTGAGGGTTGCTGTCTCTGCAGCAGTGGAAAGCCCCACCTCACTGCAGCCAGATCCCTCCTTGGAGCAAGCCAAGCTTCCCCACGGCCTCCAAACCCCACTAGAGGAGCAAGGCACAGCTTGTGCATCTCCTTCACACCATGAAGGCTCCCAAACATCTCACCTGACCCAGCGGTCACTCCTTCCTCTGCAGCTCGCTGACCTGGAGGATTTTGCCATGGCCAACAGCATCACAGCCAATGATTTCTGCTTGCTTTTTTTCCTGTCTCTTTTCCCTGTCACCTGCTGCCAGCCATGGCTGGAGATGGGATATTAGGCTAGACCAGCTTTTAGTCTGAACAGGATGGCCATTTTATTGGGTGCTGAACTATGTTTGAGGATGGAGTGAAGGATGGGCACGTGGGCCTGTTTAACAAGGGAAAATACTGGGTGTGGAGGATTTTTCAAGCAGGAGTGGAGGATATGCACTTGACTAGGAATGAATGTGTCAGCATCTCAGGGAGTCCTTCCTTATGCAGCTGCCCATTTCTTAATGTTCTCAGTGTTCTGCTGCTGTCCTGGTGCCTGCTACGTCTCTTTCCCCAGCAGCACCATCCGCATTTCTAACAAACCCTCTTGCCTGGAACATGTTGTATATAATGTTTCTAGGGAGGAATGTGGGGGTGGAAAGACCACATGAGGTCATAAAGTTTTTGTGGAGTTGCAATTTGATCCAAAAAGTGAATTACCAGGTGCTTCTTCAGAGAGGGATTGGGGGTTCTATATAAATACCTCATTTAGTAAGACCTTTTACTCCAGAAGAGAATCAATTCCATTTATTCTCTACATGTGCATTTGTTTTATCATAGCATAATTCCAGGATGATGTTCAAATTGATCAGTAGATTGAACTTAACAAATTAAAAAAAAAAAGGCAATGCTGCATACCTTTTTATTTTTCTAATACAGGCTACTAAGTAATGAAACTTTAAAAAGGCAATACATTTCAGATTTTTATTTTCAGAAATTTGTCTGAAATTCTGTAAAGAGAAGGGAGGGAGTAGGGGTGCTGCCCCAGTACTGTAATCAGCACTTGAACCCAGTGTTTCAGGGCCAGGGTGGGTATGACATCGATCAATAGCCTTTATTTAAGGAGGGGTGGCAGAGGAGCCTTGATAGCACTCTGCAAATGGACATACTGCTGCTGGAATGGTTGTTACCTCTTGGGAAGGCTTCCGGTAACAGAGGGTTTGTAGGAAAGGCGTTACACTCCTGTGGGCTGTAAGCAGAGGTGCAGCTGGTTGTGACTTGGCTGGGAGGCTGCTGGGTCTGCTCCTAGTCCTCAGGTGGTCAGAACTGCTGGAAGCACAGGTGGTTTTTTTCTTCCTGCTGGGTTTCTGAACAGCAGTCTTGAGCACTGGTCTTCTACCCACTTGTTCAGGCAATCAGCAGGGAGGATCAGCTGGAGGTAGGCACTGCTTATGCATGCTTGGAAGGCAAGAGCCTGTGGTTACCGGCCTGTTTATGCAGAAACACCTTGGAAGGCTTATCCAAATGAGCTTTTAAAGTGCAAACATTAAGCCATATTGGATCACCACTGGATTTTTTATTTATTTTTTTTTACCTAGCTCTAAACCAGCCAAAATTAAGATCACTTTATTTCTGAAGGTGTGTCCCCACCACAGTAACTGTACTTTAGATTCACACTTTGAATTTGTTTAGATAAAGCTTTGCAGTTTTGTGCCAACAGCCTTAAAATGCCTCCCCCTTGCTGCTTAGCCTGGGCTAAGTCTCTGGCCCCAGGCTAGAGGCGGGAAATGAGAGCCCAAGCCCGAAGTGATGTTGTGGTGTTACACATGAGGTGTTACACAGAGGCAGGGAGAAGTCAGCCAGGGACCATGTTCAGGAGGAGGGAAGAAATGGTGGAAAAGGAGCGGGGATAGGACTGGGTTTGTGGGGCTGAACACCAAATAATGGGAAATGAGTGAGTGAAGAGAGGTCCTTGGTGGAGAGCAAGAAAAGAAGGGAGGAGGGTGGGTACAGAAAGCCTGGGAAGCAAGACGTGGCTGGGAGTTGAGGGTGCAGGAGGAGTCACAGAGAGGGACAGGGCCGCCTTTGGCTCAGTGGGAGACTGGAGATTGGGTAAGGAGGGAAACGGGGGCACGAGAAACCTACAATGAGGTTGGGAAGAGGGGGACAGAGAAGGAAGGTGACCTTGTCGGGGGGAGGCAAAAGGCTGCCGAAGCAGATGGCGTTGTGCAGCCTTGCTTCCCCCCCCAGCCCTGAGGTCATCAGGCAAAATGACTTCACTGGCCATCCTCATCATCTTTTCCCCACCTGCACAGCCATGCTGTTTCCATGCAGTGACCATGGCAACCCAAGTTTTTGACTGGCTGCTCTAGGATGGTAGCCTTAATGATAGCGGTAATGAGTATTGACGAGGGGAGGGGAGGGCGAGCAGCTGTGGAGCAGGGGAAGTTGCCTGAGTACAGTAATCGTGTTTGGCAGGTCAAGGGTGAACCGCGGCCTGTGGGAGTTGTACAATGCCCAAGGCTAGCAAAGTGGTCTTATAATAAACCCCAGATGTTTCCGCTATTTACAATGTATACGTTATGTTTAAACCTGAAAATGCATCCTAGGATCTGGTGGGTAGGGAAACAGTTATTAGCTGCTTGGAAATGACTTGCTGGTAATGTATCTGTTCCCCCTTGATATTAGCTGTTGCCTGTTTAAAACATAAATCTTCTAAGCAGAGACCCTCACGAGCAGCTTCTTTGCCAAACCAGTGGTTCCATTCAGCTTCATGAGAAACAGCACCGTTCCCTGACCGCTTTTTGGGAGGGTGCAGGCTGGTGCTGGCAGCCGGTGCGCGTTGGTGTGGGAGAGGCACTGCTGTCAGGCACGGGAGCACAGCCAGCCACAGGTGTGCAGAAAGCACCGTTTAATTTCCCCAGACTAATTGTTTTAGCACTGGGAGCCAGAACCCTTGTGGGATGTCATGGACCACAGCAGAACCACGGCAACTCTGAATAAACATTTAAGGGGAGGGAGAAGGGGTGTGGGGGGGGAATTAGTTGATAAGGCTTTTATGTCAAAACAATGGCTTGTCCACAATAATAAATTAGTCAGCTAAACTGTGAATTTACAGCCCAGTGGTTGCTTTGCACAAACCCTCCAGGTGATCGGTCCTACAGCTGGTCCAGGCAGTTCAGCTGTGGGAAGCCCTGAGCAGACATTCCTGCTCAGAGGTGAGCTGTTTTGAGTAAATAGGAGTTGAATCTGCTTTGGGAGAGAATGAAACCAAAGCCACCCAAATTCAGAAGGAATACATCTGCTTTGATCTTTCATTGGATTTAACTAACGCAGGAAAAATGCATGCCATCAGTGAATTGTGATTAACGCCTCATGCATGTCCCTTGTCCCTCATGCATCAGTCCACATTGTACCACACTCACATCTGTTGCCTGGGCACTTGGGATATGAAGGGGCTTCTCTGAACCCCTCACCACAGGGCGTACAGAGACTACCCCTTTCTGTCAGGGATGGAAGAGGTGTGCTCTAAGCTAGGCTGTGAGAAAACATTGCTGAAGGCCAAGCAGTTTGCAAGGAAAATGGCCAAAACCTGGATGCACCAGTTTTAACTTACTTCTGCCAAGAATCCTTTTGCACATGATCCCTGGGGCATGTGGGAGAGTTGAGCAGTCACGTTACACAGCGCTTGTCATGTCTTGATATGGCTTTTGGGTCTGTGTAGAAGTGAATCTTGGGGGTTGGGGAGCAAACTATGCTGATTTTGACAGTTTGTCACGTTTTTCTTCCCTGTTCTCTGTTTCTATCCCAAACACTCCCAGCGCAGCTATCCCATCACAAGTCTACTGTGGTTTCTATTAAGGGCAATGTCTTTTTTTTCCCTGAGCTTTATTGTCCGCCCACATCAGATCGGCCTGCCTTAGAGTGATTTTCTTGAATTCTAGCCCCAATGGACACTTCTCCGCCTAGCCATCCAGTTTTACAGTATTTCACATCATGCCTCATAAGAAGGGATACAGTACAAGTATTCTGCTAGGCAGACTGCCTGCATGATGTCAGTGGCTTTCTGTACCTCTCTGATTTGCTTAGACTCATTATCCTGGGTGAAGAACCAATCATTTTAGTTGTTTCTAGCATGATACTCCAGTTTAAAATGCAGTAAGCCACTCCAGTCAATATAAATTTAATGCCTGAGGTGACTGAGTGTAAAACAACTAAAACTCTGTAAATTCATATCCCATATGATGAACTAGCTTCCCCACATAGAAAGCTCAAAGTATAGAAATGTCAGCTCATCTGCTTTGCCGACTGAGAAAAGTTGGGGTTTTTTAATGTTTTTCATCTATTTCAATGTGATGACCAATTTTTTCAAAGTACAGGTGCTGAGTAAGACTTAAAACAACAAAACCCTGCATTTTTCTCTCCCAATATATGTCTAAAGCTGAGGTGTCTCTCCTTTTTTAAGGATTTGATGACCATACTCAAATGTGACATAGGCAGCCTTGTTTTGTGAGCCTGATAATTGCAAATTCAAAACATGTTTTAATAAAATTTCTGTTCCCATCCTCTCCTGTGTGTCAAGCAGATTCAGCTAATGCAGGTCTTGTCAAAATTATCTTTTTCTGCAGAGTAATCAGTCAGATAGCAAATACATCATATAATGCATTATTTTCCAGCATTAAAAAAAATCTAAGAACTTATTGGGTGGTTATGTGTATATTCAGTTATACAGTTGTCTAAATAAATGGAGGGCAGAGAGAGCATACCTCAGAACTTGGAAAACTTGAGTTACCAAACTGATAATAAGGGCTATACTTAATAACAAACAAAAGCATCATAATCATTAGCAACCAGTGAAATTTTTTCATTTTTCTCTTTTTTTTTTCTTTTGGGGAAAGATGGGGTACAGAAAGGAAAAGGATGATTAAAACTGTCTAGGTCAATTCTTTCTATTATTATTTAAATTATGTTTGAGATTGAGGAAATAAGCCCTGGGGATCAACAGCTGTCAAACCTCTTACTACTATCAAAACAATTCCATCTGATGAGCACTGAGAAATACTGAGGAACAAAAAGTTCACAATTTTTTTCTCAGAAAGATTGGGCTGAAGAGACTGCAAGGAAGAACGCACCTGGCCATGGAGCTGTTTGCCTCTCTTGGCATGGAAACCTGGGCTTCCATGATTACACACTGTGTGTGGTGCATGTTCAGTCAACCCTGGATGGGACTGCAAA
The DNA here is from genome assembly GCF_001431845.1 of Calidris pugnax. Taxonomy (NCBI): domain Eukaryota; kingdom Metazoa; phylum Chordata; class Aves; order Charadriiformes; family Scolopacidae; genus Calidris; species Calidris pugnax. The sequence goes on from NW_015091111.1 coordinate 2,058,400, forward strand.
GGCTGCAGATGGAGGTGCCACACACTGCCAGCAGAGATGATGACTTTGTTGTTGTTTTGCTGGATTTTGACCCTCCTCTGTGCACTCCCAACTCATGTCAGATCTATTAGTGAGAATGGCCTTTGGTCCCTTTCACACCTCCCTGAACGCAGAGTGTGTGCTCACTTCCTCTGCCTCCGTGACAAATAGCTTGATTGTTCCGGAGGCTCCAGGAAAATGCTATTTTATACTGTTTTTGCTTAATCCTTGGTCTGCTCATGTACTACGAGGAATTCTAATGAGAAAAAACACTCTGAAATTAAGATCATACCTGGAAATGACTTCCTAAGTCCAAAGCATGTCTGAAATTCTCCCAACAGCAGTGGTTAAAAAGGAAAAATACAGTAGACATTCAGTATAATGATACTGTTGGTTTTTATTATTATTACTTTTTGCAGCCATTTTGGGTTTTATGACATCTCTCAGTAGGCAGATGGAGATTCAGAATGAGGTAATACTGTGCAAACAGTATGCTTATCGTCTACAGAGCATTTTTCTGTCTTGATTGTCTCAGTTTCTTTCAGCAACAATGGTGTCCTGCTTGGTTGCTTTCTACATTAAATTCCCTTTGCAGCCAGAAGGGGGACTCAGGATATTAAATTTCCACAGATGTCGGTGAAATCATCTCTTTTGTTCTTTTTTCTTAACATCCCTTTCTCTTACTGTTGTGGTTCTTTCTTGGCTTCCTCCTTCATGGCTTTCATTTGCATAGCTTTCGTTATTATGTACTTAACAACGTAGGACAAATTTTGCAGGAGGAAGTACTGAAATGTTAGGACACATGGCTGGCAGCAGGTTCCAGTCCACGAGGAAGAGGCTTTGCCATATCTTTTCTTTGTCTATTTATTACAGGGTTTTGCAGCCCCTCGCTTACTGAGTCTCCCCACAGTTCTGTCATCTCCCCAGTACGTAGGTAAACTATAATTAATAGGGGAATATTTTGGTGGTTGTGAAACCCAAACTCAGGGATGTTGTGAGACCCAAGGGTCCTTGATCTGCTGGATGGACTTTCCAACATTGCCCAGCTCATGACGAGTGAGAAAATGCGCATTCTTAAGCAGAGGTATGCATGTTGCTTCATGATGACAGCAGTAGTGAAATAATATGTGAGAGGAAAGCCAGAGGTAAAAAAGTAAGGTAGAAAAGCCAGATGGTGTGGATACATTATCATAGATAAATGGCAGACTCATCTTTATGCTCATCACTGGGAGCTAAATCCTGCCTGCCATTGGGCTTCTTGTGAGACAGCCCTGTTCTCTGTACTCATGCCACCTTGCAGGATCTGGTACACCTGCCAGTTCTGCTGCTGGGGTTGCACAACAGTTTCCATTGTAAACCCCTGTTTTCCCAAACCTTTTTAGGATCAAGCTTTTATGTTTGATTTATTCATGTAATATGAGTTTCTTTCTCATGCCTTCTAGAGAATCTGGACAAAAGAAATGACTGGCAACCCCCTAGGGTTCAGCACAGTTGGGAGGAAGTTATGCATTCTGCCCATTACGTGCTATTTTCAATGAAAATCCAGATTGGAACATGACATGATACCATCTTTTTAGGATAATGTGGTTTTGTTTGGTTCATGAAAGACTGATTTTTTTGTGAACACTACTAAAAATAAGAAAAAAGCAACAGCGCATTAGAATTTGAGCATTACACAGATACTTTCTAAAGGGAGATTTGATCGTGGTTTGCTACTTCAATCTCATCTTATTGCTTGGGGAAACATCCTTCCAGTGTCTGTCAAGGAGCAGCAGCCTCCTCTAACAGTTACTCACTTAGATAGCTTCAGGGAGGCACAGTGGCCACATGTGATGAGGTTGGAGCCTTTATTTTAATTCTGACTCTGCAAGAAAGAGATAAGTGATCTGCTGGGCTGCCGCAGCATGACACCAGCACCAGCATGTGGGAACCTTCTTGCTTTTCCTCAGCTGGGCTTCTTTCTGGGCATTTGTCTCAGGGAACTCCCTCATGAGATTTTTGACTCTTGTTGGCACAGTAAGGATTGTGTAGATTGCTGCCTGCCTTGCCGCTCAGCTGTCTAAACATGAAAAGAGCTGGTCTGAGGTCCTGTGAGACTCTGTGGTGGAAACAGCCTTGCCACAGATTGGCTTGCAGTTATTCTGCTAATGCTCTTCAGTAATTTCTCAGCAGCAGAATACCACATTTTATGCTGGACCTATGTGTATACCGTCTAGGTGATTTCATGATTGAAGTCTGTGTCCTGGCTGGGAATTAAAAGCAAAGGAAGAATTGCCTGTTGCAGAAATAGCAACAAACTGAAACTTTTATGAGAAATTGCGTTTAGCAGATAGATGACATAAAATGATACGTAAAAATCTCCAGCTCAGTAGTAACAAAATGAAGTTTTTGCTCACAAGGCTGTTATCCTTGAGAATGAAACAAAAAGGAGACTAGCAAAGGGATGGGGCATTGGTCTGTTTAGTCCTTTTGTGCAGACCTTTATAATCACATTGATGTCTTTCTACACTGAATGATGAATGCATATTAACGTGTACGAGTGTTAACACACAAAGTCACTGTCATTAAAGTCAGGTTTCTTAAATCAATTCAACTGAAATAGAGGGAACATTGCCTCTAGAAATACCTGTTAGGACTAATTTAATCCAGAAGTTTATTGATTCAACTTAATTTGTTAAGGAATTGATTTTAATGTGAGTTTAATCATAAATCAGCTTTGAATTAGTTTAAGTGTGTTCATGCTGATGCTTTACAGTGGTTTGAATAAAATTGATTTATGCTTTACTTAAAAATCGGCAAACCTGGATATAGACAAGGCCTGTACTTTATTTTTTCCCCTTAGAAAGGTTGTAGCACATTTCTCCATCTTCTGGGGTGAAAGTCTAGCTGTATCGAATCAATGACAAAGCATTTTATTTTCACAGGGCCTGAATTTTACCTTAGTACTGTGCTGGGCCTTCAGTTCTTATCGTATAGCAAGTAAAGCCCTGGATACTTGCACACTTGATATAATCGATTTTCAGGCTGTGATTTTATCCAAAACTGTGACACACGAAAACCATTTGCAAGTTTAAAATAAGAAGTGGGGGAAGGGAGGTTTTCTTTTCTTTACCATGTCTTTGTTCTTTTTACTGGCAGCCTATTCAGAACTTAAGTGGAATTTATTCTCCAACTCCTTTTTAGCTAAAGTTTACAATATAGTCTCTGTTCTGTGAACGGGGAGCGTAGATTGATACATAAGCTTTGGTAAATTATGCACATTACTTACTATACTCTATATATTTGAATGGATATAGAAGCTCTGCTTTGACTTCTACATAAAAAATACCACCTTCCTATAATGAAGGACATAATTCTTCCCCAACAATAGATACTGATGGCTACAATCACAAGGGTTAGATATGTAGGATGTTAAAAAATTACTAACTGTTTAATGCATGTTACAGTCTTTTTCACAGTCATAGATTTTAATGCCACTGGACAATTTTGACAAAAGGTTACATAAACACCTGGCAGGATGGGCTTGATCATTACGGACCACGAGCTCCAAGCTGGACTTGATGACCTGGAGATCTACTTCACTTTGAGATCTGTTTGATAGTTTCCTGCATTTTTGTGATGATCCCACTGTGGTGTGGCCCACTACTTAGCATTCACACAGGCTTCCTGGTATGCAATTACACGACTTACATTTGACCTGGAATATATTTTTTAAATGCCTTGCAATTTTTCCTACAGAGTTTTTCTTTTGCCTGCAGTCCAGAAATCATTTCAGAGTTGCAGAAAGTGTTCCTGTCCCTCCTCCAGGGGTTGCTGGACTGTGGCATGGTTCTGCACGCTTTACTGATCATGTGGTTATGGATTTTTTGGAGGTTGACCCTTAAAAGGATGTCTAATCTCATATAATAATTTAACTAGGGGAGACACATCTAATTAGGTCTTTTTGTGAGCTGTTCCTGATTGCAGGTATTTAGCAGTATTTATTCTTAAGAGTTTTGTTTAATTTTTCACTTGTCTGAAGACAGCCTGCATGCATTTTCAAGCACGTGACAAACATTTCCTTTTCACTGCAGTTTCCTTTTCTGTTTTACCATACTTGCAGAGTGCAAATGTGGGGTTCTGTATATGTTGGAAGTAAATTATACTGAAGGGTATATGATGAGATCCTCTCTGTGTATTGTTCAATCCAATAATGTTAAGTGCTGTGTTTATATTTTTGCTGAGCTGGGTTTGAGCTGATGGTTTGGGTGCAATGCCCAGGTGTATCCAGATCCTCAGTTCTGAAATGAGTTAAGTGGCTTTTGGTTTCATTGCCTAAACTATTTCCATACCTTCTGGTTAAAAAAAGGAAGATTTTGCTAATGGATGTTTCAAAGCAACGGCCACCTCAGTTAGCTGAAGGGGCCAGGACTACTTGTGTGTTCCTAGGGAAAGGCACATGCTTGTTGCACTGTCAGACCACGTTGATTTTCCCCTTAGCATGTAGGTATGAAAGCAGTCATCTTCCGAATTGACTTAGGAGCAGAGGCACAGCATGCTCCACCAGCAGTAGCTCCGACATCTTGTAGCTGGTGAAGATTCTGGCAGGCAGGGGCAGGTGGATTGCTCTTCTGGGTTTTGTACAGCTGAGATGGGGCTGGCACGTGGTCTGCTCCATCTGTGATCAGCACCAGAAGAAAATGACAAAGAAAAACTTCAGAGGCAACTTCGGTTAAGTGTGGGCAGGGACAGACCCCATTATGGGGTTGCACTGGAAGGGCTGTCCTGGCCTTCCACAGGTTTCCTCCATGCAGTCTTTGAGCACACAGGTGTTGATATAGGCCCACGTTGTTCCACAGCCTGTGCTGAATACCTGCATAAATCTCAGAAAAAGAGCATTGCTAGGAGAGTTGACCACAAAGAGTTTAACATAGAAAAGGGGAAGGAAAGTGGCAAATGACAAGCCAATACCTATATTGTTAAGTTTGACTGGTTCATTAGCAAATCAATGTCTTGAAAATTTCAAAGTTCTTCATACTGCTGTGAATATTTTATGCAGCCTGTAATTTTATGCAGCAGCAACTTCTTACTTTTGGTGCTCAAATTAGCCTTGTTTTCTCCAAATTAATTTCTGTGTTTTGATTTTGATTTTGTTCATGTCAAACATGCCATCAGACAGGTTTCAGTTCAGGTTTTCCACCTTCCGACCTCAATATTTCCACATGGATGAGTGGTTCTTTGTGAGGACGAACATAGCAGACAAGTGAACCCCCTAAGCTGCCAATTGTGCCTGGGAATGATCAGAAATGTTCTCATCTACTTCCTGATGTGAGAAGTGGTGGCCTCTGTGTCAGCTTTGTGAGAGGGAGATTGTTCGGGACTTTTGAGAAGGCAGTTGTTTTGGTAAATCCCTTTTTAGGTCTTTCTGTGTACTCACTGATTGGTGGTAATCCCTCGGGTTTTCCTGTTCAACATGGAGAATTTTTTTAATACTGGGGAAATCTGTGTGAATCCTATAGCTACAACGTTGTCTGATGTCATTTAAATTCTTCATCATGCACTAATGTGGCAGACTGTTGCTTCTGTACTTACTTGACTGAGCTCTCACTGGGAGTTGGGACAATTTGGAATGCTTAATTAGGAATATTTCTGACCAGGCACATTAAAGTGTGCTGGTAAAGTCACTGGAAGTGTGTTGTTACTCTTTTAAGGCTTCCAGAAGGAGAGGAGGAGATGCCTGCAGCACTTTTGAGCCCTCAGATTGAAAGGCTAAAGCTTTAAGGAAGCTATTAAAAACAAAAAAAAACCCAAAAACAAAAAACCAAAACAAAAACCAAACCAAAAAAATCCAAACAAACCTACCAACAAAAAAAGCCAATTTTACCAAGATGACAGAAAAAGGGAGTTACCCAAGAGCTGGTTTTTCATCAGTAATCCAGAGGAATAACCTCTGAAATTGTATCAAAGAAGAATATTGTTGTGTTGCATATCCTTCCTTCCTTTCCTGCCTTTTTTTCCTCCATTTGTTTTTATTCTATCATATTGATGATCTTAGGGCACAACAGTGTGCATACACAGGTACCATAGCTGAGAACCAAAGTTTTAAGTTTTGTCTCAGCCCAGTGATTTGGTGAACCTTCCAAGTCTGGTCATAACGCATAGTCTGAGACCCAGCCAAGTTAACACTGAAGTCACAGCCTTTGCTTTTAGGTGTTTCTCTCAGCTGCACTAATCTCTAGTGATTTACCGCATGCAATTTTTCAAGCAAAGATGGAAATTAGTGATGAAAATAAGCTGGAGAGGAAAGAAGAGAGACAGACATATGTTTGATGCAAGAAGCCGTTCTTCGTCCCCTCATTTGACTTCAAGGAACTCAACTTGAGACAGACTTTTTTAATGTGCAGTCCAGAAATTCAGCTTCCGAATCAAAAGTGGCTTCATGTAAAAAAAAATATATAAATCACTGAGTACTTGCAGGTCCTCTTAAAGTCCACAGGATTTATGCCTGCATAGCATTTCTGTGCATTGGATTGCTTTCATTTTAGTGCTCAAATAAAGATTCTGGAATCTACGTTTATGCACTTAGGTATGTAAAATACGGACCTGCAGATTTTTGTATTGACTTTATGAGCAGTTGTCCCTGAATCGCTTATTGGAGAGCAAGTGTATTTATTTTATGCTGTCCCCACTTTTGCAGTCTATACGATCAGGTTTTTGTATTGACAGTGTCTAACAGGATCATCAAAGTTTATCAGGGATGCAGCCAGTTGGAGTCAGCTGAAGCACTGTGAACCAGAGGAGAGTATTTAATGCAATCAGGCAGTGTGTTCCTGCAGACACAATCATCAGTAAATAAATTAAGTGCTGACCTTTAAATTGTAATCTTTAGGTTAGATGCTTGCTCACACCCAGCTTCTCTTGTGAAACCAACATTTTACTATCTTTGAATGCAGTTCCCCGTCTCTGAGGAGGTCTAAGCCCAGAAACTGATATCTTGAGTGATTGCAGGAGACTGAAGAGCCTGACATTATCTTGTTACACTGAATAAATAGGCACTCTCAGGCTTTCCCTTGTGGACATGATACTTCTAGACATGCTGGTTTGTCACTACCATCCTTTTTCTGACTCCACTGGAGGTGCTTTTCACTTGTAGAATGGAGTGGGGGCTAGTGAAACCTTCTCCATTTGCAAAGTATTTTCAGTGTTCTGTTGAAAATCCTGCCTTCACAAGGTTATGTTATGAGCTGGCCCATGATACTCTCATTGGAAGGGTTTACTTCCAATTAGCAAGCCAAGGTTACTGGGCTTGTGACAGGGAAAATGAAAAGAAGATTAATGCAAGCTTGGAGAGCAGCTTCATTGCTAGGGATAAATACCCATGAACACTGGCATGACATACCATGTACTTGAAAGCATGTCATCCCAAACAAACAAATACTTTAGGTGGAGATCTATGAGTTTGTTGGGTGCACCATTACTTTGAAAGGACCCAGTGAAAATTCAGCACCATGGTACCTAAACCTGTCAGGCTCAGTAGGTTTAGACAGACGCTCCACAGCATGAGATAAGCAGTGCCTGGTCAGGGTAATTAGAGTTGCAGTTGGCTTTGTGATTACCTTTTGGGAGTAGTTACTCTGATTTATAGTGGCATTTGCTGGTTCCTCATTCATTCAGTATTCAAAGAGCATGGCTGTAGTGCTATATCTCTCCCTATTGCTCCATTTCTTGGCTCCTGACAATGCTGCTAGACATTCCTGTGGAATTCCCCTTTCTTTTGGCCTTTACAACATCTAAAATTTCTGCAAAAATTTCCTTTTAATGTCACTTGGAAAAATGAGATTCTGTGGATCTTGGTTTTATATGTAGTGCTCAAAACAAACGTTACGTTTGTGTTTTTGCTTTTGCTCTTCTACAGAGGCGTAAGTATTCAAATCGTACCAAGCCCCAGAAGCTGAAATGCATCTGGCAGTATTTTCAAAAGAATGGAGAAATTCCCATTTAAGTAGCGAAATGTTTTGTTTGGTTTTCCAATCTCTCAGCTTGTGTTCAGTTACTCTGGTATTTAGGAGAGTTGGTTGTGTTGGATTATCTCCTATCATTACCCACAGTATTTTATCACGTAGGTAATCTGCACAGAGACTCAGCATGCTAGAAGGAAATAGCCAGTTTTTGAAAAGTGTTCAGGATCCAAATGATACCTGAGAGAATAATAGGAAGATTAAAACCAACAGAAAACAACAGAATTTTGGGTTGTTGGGTTTGGTTTTTTTCAGTTGTCTAAGCAGAAGCAGTATACATTTTGAAGTGTACCTTATATGGTTTATACCAAAGGCTTTAGAAAATCTGCCCTGCTGATAAACCGGAGCTTGATTACAATCTCTCATGCAAGGGGAGAAGGCTTTTTGGAAATAATATGATTTGTCTTGCATTACTGCCCTGCCTTGAGCATTATGCTACAAAAAAGCAAGTCTGAGGCCAAGGCAACGGGTGTTATTCTTGTGGCTTCTATTACCACTCACCAAGCTGTTGGTCAGAATTTTGCCCAGCAAACTGTGCACATGTGCCCACTGGCAAGTATGCCTAATACATTCCCGTGCTCAGACTCTTAAAAGCATTTGTGCCTTCCTAGAAAAAGAAAAGAAAGGGGGGGGGGAAAACCTAGCTACTCGTGGAATTTCAGCTGAAAGCATGTAGTTGTGTGATAATATTTTGCAGGTTTCCTGTTTAATTTGTTCAATGTGTTGAGCTTCCATGCAGATTAACTGTACAATCAAACACTGAGGGTGAGGAGATTGCTGTGCTTTGCCAAACTCACTGAAATCTAGAGAGAAGACATTGTCTCCAGTCATACATTATCAGTCAGTCTTTTGCAGAGAGAATATGGAAATGTGTGTTCCTTATCTGCAATGTTATTATGCAGGCCAGCAGACATACATTCCTGAAAACATTGCTAACAAAGTGACAGATATTCAAGCCATCTTAATAAGCAGAGATCTAACACCTTGCATGCTTTTGCCTGTTAAACCCTTCCAACAGTGCAGGACTTTTGCTGACACAAGTGCTCTGCCGCTTTGTGAGGGCTCGTCACAGCATGTCAGCCCTCTCTCGCTGTTATCGCCCCTGTTGCTTTCTTAGAAAGTCTGTCAAACCAGGGGAGGTCTGTGGGTCAAAGAGAAAGGTCCTGACCAGAGAGTGTGAAAAGCTGGGGGTTAAACATGAGTGTCTTTCTGTGTGTCTAATTGACTCTTAAAATGTGAGGCCCTCCTGGGTTTCAGCACAAGGAATACAGATAAAGTGGATCCACGGCACCTTTCATTCAAGCAGCACCACTTTTGGGGTGCTTCCATGCTTAGTTTCTGCTGTTCCTCTCCAGGATTTATCGGTTTTCTTTGCTACCTGGCCCTTGTCATTCTGTGATTGATGGCACGTGTGAGGGCTCTGCTGCCGCCATATCAGAGCTGCTTACAACGGCACTGCCCAAAACCTGACCCACAGGAAATGCTTCCATTTTCACAATACATTTTAGAATCATAGAATGGTTAGAGTTGGAAGGGACCTTAAAGATCATTGAGTTCCAACCCCCCTGCCATGGGCAGGGACACCTCCACTAGACCAGGTTGCTCAAAGCCCCATCCAGCCTGGCCTTGAACCCCTCCAGGGATGGGGCACCCACAGCTTCTCTGGGCAACCTGTTCCAGTGCCTCACCGCCCTCACAGTAAAGAACCTCCTCCTAATATCTAATCTAAATCTCCCCTCTTCCACTTTAAAACCGTTACACCTTGTCCTTTCACTGATTTTGACTAAGTCATCCTGTCCCGAATGGCACCATAACCTCCACCCGTGCGTGGGAGATGCAGGAAGTGTTCTCCTTGCCCTGTCTCCCTCATTCTCGCAGGCCGCAGCCAGCCTCATCCGAAGCGGGCAGAAGCCTGGCTGGTGGCAGGAGCGGAGCTGTGTGACAGGCGCAGCAAAGGAGCGGTGGAAAGGAGCCAAGTTGGCAGGAGATGCAATGGGGACAAAGGGGGAAGAGGTAGAAAGCCAAGGGGAGGGAGGTGTTGTGGCGGGAGGGGGCTGAGGGGGGGGGAAAGCAATGCCTAGTTATCATTATAGGCATTTCTGCCTCCTTTAGAATCATTTTTACCCCTCAGACAAGGTCCTGTCTTACCAGCGCCGGAGAAACTGGCACAGACTGTGATGGAAGTCAACTGCCTCTTGCGCCAGTGGAAGCTGTAGCTGATCTCGATCCAAGCACATAATGCTGTAGTTTTATCAGCACGAGATTTCTCATATGCCTGGCAGGTCTGATTAGCTTTTGCAAAACTGCAGCTGAAAGGAAACAAGCATAGTGTAAATGAAAAGGAGAAAAGAAAAAAGAAGAAACAATCTCTTTTCTGTCATGTCTGTGAACAGCTTTTACTTCTTTCCCTGGAGAGCCTGCATGCTTGGACAGCGAGTTACTGTGAATTAGTGAGGGTCACTGCCATTGATTAAATCGTCTTTTATGTTTCCTGGTAACTCCTGAATTATGGCAAGAGTTGAGCATATTAATTTAACACTTTTTTTTTTCATTGACAGTTCTGATGGAGGAAAAAATCTGCAAGTCATTTTGAGCAGATAATACTGAATTAAAATAAAATTCAGAAACAAAATGGCATATCCCTTTTATTCCTCCTTTCACAGTGCTATGTTGACAGGAAAATCAATAACAAGTTGAAGTCTTAAGCACAAAAATTTTGATTTTGCAATTGTGGTTGTTCTCTTAATATATGCAAGATATGGACCCGGACTGTAATAAGTGCAATATATTAAAATAAGGAATACTGCCTTTTTATTTTACACCTCTGCAGCTCCTTTTCTTATGTAGTGACAAAAGACTTAAACCTTAACTCTTTAATGACAGAGTGAAACTATCATTACATACCTCAGTAATAAGGCTGCTAATTAATGCTTTTTTTTTTTCTGGAAAATTTTAAAATTGGTATTTTTCAAGAATTCTTTCTGGCTTTTGGGTAAATGCCTGAATATTTACACATGTGTGCTTATGTAAATGTATGTGTATATACAAATAAATACATACTCATAGAAGTGCATATATTTAAACATACTGGTTTCAGAATGGTGTGTGGGCATTTGTTTTTCGGAAAGCAAAAATTGTTTTGGTAGCATTTTGGGAACATGCTGAAATTTCCAAAATTATCCCATGGGGGCTGGAAAATGGAAACCAACATATGAGAAGACATTTGCGGGGAGATTTTTTTCTGGTCGTGAAATCCTGGAACTAACCTGATCCATCCCAGTGCCCTCCACAGTCTCCTTCTTAGACATTTTACTGATGTCCAGCCTTAAGCTTCCTGCCAGGGACTTGTTATCTACACCAGTGGAGACACATGGAAAAAGTTGTCATCTTTCCTTAATCAGAAGGTTTTTTTTAATTATTGAAGGCTGTTCTGTCCCTATCCTGTCTTCGGCCAGTGGCCCAGCACGTTCCACCTCATTTGTTCGTTCACTGCAGACCACGTTTTCCCAACCACCGTTGCTTATGCTGCTCTGCTCTAGGCTCAGTTTCCAGGGTAATCAGGCTTTCCTTGGTTTCTCTGGTCTTTCCTGAGATCAGGAAGGTTGTCTTATGTATGGAACAGGCCATGCTGCTGTCTGCAACAAGCAACTGCTTATTGAGCATATGTGTGTCCAGTTGTTTAAACATGCATCTCCTAATTATGGTCATAGTGGTGTTGCGCGGGTTTTATCTGATTGAAATAATAATTAAGGGCAATTGAAGTCAGCAAGTCTCCACAAAAACACAAGCAACAGATATCAATGTGTAATCGAGCGTGTTCTAGTTTGTTAAAACATTTTCTTGTACAGGACTGTATTGGAGACTCGTTGGTGTCCCCATGAATGCTTGTAATTGGCATGTTACGGAGAATCATTTGGTCAAGAAACAAAACACACTGCAGCTAGAGGTGCTGCAAGGGGATAGTGTCTCCCCAGAGGTACAGACCAACAACAACAGGGAGCAGCTGAGCTGGAATGGACTCACAACCTATCTCCCATCAGCTGACCATCTGTAGCTCCCCAAATTAGCCCTCCCTAGTTGTGTGGTAAAGGTGTTATCTTAAGCCCCAGGGGAGGCAAGGTTAAACTAGGTGTTTTACCTCAAAACCAGAGCACAACAGAGGCTGGTTTACAGCTAGCCCATGGGGTGAAATGCAGGGTAGTGTCTTACAGAGGGACTGCATCTTCTTGTGAAGCCAGTACTCAAAGGCTGATACTGTTTATGGAGTATTAGAGGTCTTTAACTTAGAAAGCCCTGAATGGCTTGAGATCTACTGACACAAGAAACAGTATTGCCACAACACAGTAGAAACTAAGATGCATCAGCTGGAGCCCTCCAGAGTGTGGGAGCTGTTGGCTGAGTCTTTTCAATGCAGTATCCCCTTCTGGGTCCAAAATACCCTTAATTGATATTGATTCTCTTGATGGGCTTCCAAGCCCATTGTATCTTGCCTCAGGGAAAGGATATAGCCAAGCTGAGGTTTGAGGTAGGTGTATAATGTGGGTTATAATGTTTGGCTTGAGCAAAAGTCTTTCCCTCAGATTAGGGAAGCTGTCAAGCTTATATTTATGCTTTTAGCTCCCTGTCACATCAGTTGCCTTTGGATAACCCCTGACTCATAGCAGTCGAAATAAACAAAGCAGCAAGACGTCCTCCCTTTCTGTATGACCTACCAAGGCTGCCTGCCTCAGTGTACTGTCTTGTATTAGGTGCATACAATCAATTAAGTGTTGTTAGTGCTTCATACCATATTCAGAAGCAGCACTTTAGTTCTCACTGAGGCTGCATGTGGCTTGCAAGTTGTAAGACCCATGTAGGAGGACTCCAAAGGGCCAAACTAGGCTTTCATTAAATGTGCCTTTATGCTTTCAGAATGATACGTAACACATAAATTATCTTTATTTTTTCAGGTTTTGGTGTAGAAGCATTGTTAGTCTGGCTGGGGTTTTGCTCTTTGTTACCACTGTTTTCCCTTCTGAGGATGGCCTAATCACCAACACATTCTTTTATTTCTTTAGCGGTGCCTCCCAAATTGAAGGAAATGAAAAACCAAGAGGCTGCTGTGGGCCAGAAGCTAGTGCTAAGGTGTGAAACCACTTCAGAGTACCCTGCACTCAGATTCAAATGGTTAAAGAATGGAAAAGAAATAACGAAAAAAAACAGACCTGAAAATATCAAGATCCCCAAAAAACAAAAGTAAGTACAGAGATATCTCACAAGCACAAGTGGGGCTGGGAGGGAGGGGGAGAGCTGTTGACCAGAACATCAGTGTGGTTAATTGCAATATCACAAAGCTAAAACCTGTGAGTTGCAGAGGAAGAAACTTAAGGAAACAAACACTGATGTTATTTTTCTTGAATGTGTGGATGAAGTGGTAGTATGGTATAAATATTTCATAAATAATTTCCCCTTTTCAATTTCTATTTATTTTCTTATAGCCAGAGGCTATAATTTTAACCAGTAAACCTTGGAGACAGGCCATTTTTAAACTACTGACAAGAACAGAGGTACCTTATGTTTATTGTCTAAAATCCAAGAACATTTAAAACCATGAAAGCAATGTAGATTTGGAAGTATTTTTGAGATTTGCTTTTGAAGCCATCTAGTAAGTAAGAGGGGCTGAATGCTCTCTGTGTTAGCTTCAAACATCTTAATGCAAGCTTGCAGTAGTCCTCTACCAGAGGTGTTCCTACACATGCAGAACAAGGCACGGGTCTAGCCGATGTCGGATGAGTAGCAAAGCCTGCAAATCTCATCCTCCGGGCTGTGGAAGGGTGTCCCCTACATGTGACTGATGACTAGTGCCAAAAGATGGTATGGTGCCTTGTTTCTGCAGGGAAGAGAAGCAGCTAGATAATGCATTTTCTGCATTGAGGCAAGAGAAGGCTTTTGCTGTTTGGCCTCTACCTTGTTGTTTAGGTTAAAAAGTTTTGACTATGGCCACTCATCTATCAAAGGAAGCTATGAAAAATCTGCTTGAAGACAGCCCTTCAACTCTCACTTCTGCTTTCAGCAGGCAGGGCTGCTATCTGCTGCACTAAGCCATGTCTTCCCTTCGTACAAGACACAGGATTTCGGGTGGGCTCTGCAAGAGATTTTTCCTTCCAGGGTGTCAAGTGCCCCCATACTTTTTGTCAGGTCTCATCTCATTAGGAAAAACAGCAGCCAAAATCAAACAGGCGCTTTACTTTTCAAAGTTATTCAGGTTGAAGATCAGACGTCCTGTGCTCCCTTGCCTGGGGCACAAGGTGAAACAAGGAGGGGTGCAGAGCAGCACTGGTGCCATGGTCGCACAGACGGCAAGAAGGAACCTGTGATGTCTCCTTCCAGCATTTGCGAAATGGAGCTGTTCCAGGTGGCAGATAGCCTGGCAAATTGTCTGGACCCATTTGCAGGGCCATATGTCTCCATCAGAGTTGTATTTTCAGCCTATTCTCTAAAGAAAATGTTCCGGTCAGAGCCTAGCCCTCAGCTTCCCCAGCAACTGAGAGCTGCCTGTGAGGGGCACACAGTATTTTCTCCTCTTAACATTTTGGCTGGTGCAGATTGACAAAACTCACTGGAGCCAGGATTTCACCTTCCAGGGCTGGGTTTTGTCAGTTCAGCATTGAATCAGTAACCACCTTCTGCCAACTCCCTTCTTTCTCTTTTTTTTTTTTTTGTTTCCTACAAAACTTTGCGGAGCTGGCAGAAGGGAAACTAGCTAGTAGCTATTGATTAGAGCATGCATGTGGAATGTGTGAGACTATTTTTCAGGTTGATGTGCCAAGATATGTATAAAATTCCCCAAAAGATAATGAAAAAAATTAAAATTCTTCCGGAAAATGTAAATCTAAAGTCCTGTTCCCCCAAGTGGGCAGGGTGCATGCTCTGACCTGGATTTCACACTTCTGTGTGCTGCCCCGGCCACAAGCATATAGCTCATCATTGGAATTTCTTCTATTTTCTGTTTTAAAACACGTCAGTGAGGAACAGAGAAACCTTTCCAGTTAGAGGTGTTAAAGTCACTAGATGAAGGCACAAAAAGGGGAAAGACGAGGGATGTCTGCTGACATCTGAAGGATTTTCCTTGCGTTTCTACTTTGAGATTTTAGTCTGGGGACACATCAGTGCTTTGCCATTTCTTCTTTTGCTGTTTATGTGTGCTACCAGGACTGAGTAGATATGAGTAGCTTAAGAGGAGACAGATTTAATTTTGATAAAAAGTGGGACAATTCTCAAGCTAAAGGAAAACAGGGGAAAACGCAGTACAAATGAATGTATAAAATTACATGCAGATTACAGTATTACAGTATACATTACACATATTAAAAAGATCAATCACTAATGAAAGAAATATCAATTATCAAGGAGTTTTTTCCCCACTTATTTTCTGGGGGTTTTTTTATGACAACACATTGGTAAATGTTTGTCATATTTATATGCTGTCATATTGTTGCAACAAGCATTTTAGTGTGATTTTTTTACTATTACCAAGTGTGGGAAACATCAGTTAGGCTAGAGTGGTTGTTGAGCTGTCTGGGATTAATGTCTGTTTTAAAGGTCAAATGGCTACATAAAAAGTAGGCTATGTTTCTGAAGAACCATTAGTATGCAGGGTACCACAGTCTTACTGATTCCTTCAATCCAAACACTTGAAGATAATACTTTCTACATATTTATAAAAGCCTCACAAAGTAGTGCCCAATTGCCAGAAGTGACTTTTAGCGTTGTCATGTTTTGCAAGAAATCACCTTTCTCATTGTGTGATGGCAGAATAAAGCCTGTCCATTGCTGGGAGAAAAATAAATGTTTCTGAATTCTGGCTATTTAGCTTTAGTTTTTTTAACAAATGGCAAAAATATCTGGCATGAAGTGTCTAGCTCAGAAATTGAAAATTAAGACTGTGGCTTGGCACCTGGAGTTGGTGTAGAAAAGAAAGGACTTGAGCTAGGTGTTTATTGGGTCCATTTGGCCAATGTAATTTGCAGAAGGGTTTGCAGAACTGGGGCAGATGCTGACTGCGTCTTCCTAAGAGTTTAGAAGACTCTGTGGCAATGCAGGCTTCCTCAAAGCTTAGCTTTGTGAAGACTGCCTTTCATGTAAAATGAACTTGGGGGATGAACTCCTCTAAGCTTGCTAGGATGATTTCAGGGTGGTTGATTCCAGGGGCGCAGAGCCCTGACATGCAATGGCATGACCGTACAGCAGTTGCACTAAATTACTGTCCCCCTCTCTCATTACACAGGAAAGTTGAGAGAAACAGAATGAGTTTAAATTTTAATTAAAAGCACTTAAAGCACTCGCTTTTTACATCAAATTTGTCATGGAGTAAGAGCATGCAGTCAGTGAGTTTCTGCTGCTCCTATGATTGCTGATGATTCATGATGCCGTGAGTGATTGATCTGTGTGTCCAAGCTCTAGGTGATTCCTTTGTGTCAACAGAGATGCAGAAAAAGTCAGGCACCACGCAAAGGCTTTTCACCTGCTGGCTAACTTCCCCATGCTTGTCCACTTGTGCTGGTAACATTTCATTTTCCTGCTCTGATTTCAAACCCAGGTGAAGCCTGCACGTTTTTGGTTTGGATAGCGTGCTGTACAGAGTCAGATTCTGTTCATTACATGAAGAGAGATTCCCTTATCAGGGTTGGGATTTTGGACAGAGGGAAGGTGTTTGCCACTTCACCTAGCTGACAGCTTTGGATGCAATAGTGCATGAGAAAATTGTGTGCAAGTGCCCTGTACCTTGGGCTTCATCCAAGCTTAGCCTGGATATTTGCCTGCAGACAGGCAATTCTGGATGACAGATGGAGACTCGAAGCAAAATGAATTCAAGCAGTCAGATAAGGTGGGCTGGAACTACGTTCTGTGAATGCATTTCTTTCCCTTTCATGTATGAATACAAGCTCAGCACTGCCATAGTGGCAATGAGCTAAAGATACAGCAGAAGCAAATCTTACAGGGATAGGCAATTTTTGGTGTAGCATGGTATAGTTTGAGGAAAGAACTGGTATTTGAATACAAAATCCCTTATCAGGGGCTCTAAGCAAGTACTGTTGGAGTACTGTATTGCTAGGGAGCTGCTTCATTTACAGCCACTAATAAGTCATCTTCTGCCTGACTGTTTTGAATTCTGTTCCGATATGTCTAGTAATATTCTTAAGGCTATAAATATTCATATAATTTCTCCTGCTATCAGAGAGAAAACTCCTTGCAGAGTTTTTCTAAAAGCGAGTAAATTTGGCTTGTTAGTAGATTTGTAAGAAATATGGTTGCTTCATCTAATTTAATACAATCTTAAAATCATAAAAGGAAGACAATTCCTCGCCTTTTCCCATAGGTATTATATAAAACAAAGAGAATAAAATAAATGTTCGAAGAGTTTGATCTCAAAGCCAGAGTGCCATAAAGGTGATTTCCATCAATATTACTTAATATCATAAGGAAGGGAGAAGAGACTGCAGCAGACATACAGTGGGTACCCAAATAAAGCTGATATAGCTGGAGCCGTACTTCTTGCTTATCGTTGGGTAAAAATGAGTTCCTTAAGAAAATTGAGCCTGTTTATATTGCCTTTTGAAGCATCTGAAGCATCCTGAGGGTATAGCCTGCTCTCCATCTAGACAAACGTCTGCAAGCATGGCTGAAAGGTAACCTGTGTGATATAGGAAATATCGCATGTCCACATGACCTGTTACGTGGTGTATACTATTGCCAGACATTTCTGGACAGGATCTCAACATGCTGTTGCGAAGAGAGATGTGTAGATGGCTGGCAGGAAGATTAAGAGCAGGGCCATTTTTACTGTGGTATAAGCATAGCTGTCAGTCAGGTGCAAAATTCCCATGCAAAGACACAGTAGCTTTCACCTTCTGGACACTTCTGTCAGTGTCTCAACCACATTGTTCTTGTATATTCATAGTTGCCACCAGCAGGAGTCTGTTCTTGAATGCCATCTGAAATGCAGCCCAGTTAATCAATTCAGCATTGGGAACTGGGCTTCTAACCTTGCCTGAGAAGGGAGTGCAAATAGTCAGCTATTCAGTTGTCTGCCATTTGAGCAAACCTGAGCAAATTGCTAATCCTAGCTTGGCTACTCCTCTTTCTTGCAAGCCCAGTGACCTCAAGAAAGCAGCCCTCTTTTAAGACATGAGGGGAAGCTCTTGTAATGCGGGCTTCTAGCAGAGATGGAGTCCACCTGGTACACTGCTCTCATCCCAGGAGGGCCACAGTGCCAACTCCTCAGCGGGAGCACCGTTGCGTAGAGGCAGGGAAGGCTGAGCTGCAGATAAGCAGATGTTTGATAGCAGATGGGATAGTTTACTGTACTGGAGGGAGGGATGGCTCACAAGGAGGGGTTGGAAAGTGGCATTGAACATTTTGTTTGCTCCAGAAGTCCCCTCTGCTACAACAGACTTGTTTCTGATCTGAACCCAGCCCTGCTCAACGCTTTCTAGAAGGGGTAACCAGTTGTGATATCTGGATGGAGAGTAAGGAGACCTTTCTGTGCTGAAGCAAAGCAGCTCCTGAAACACTGCTTAGCTCATCACTCATTGTTAGTCAGGCTGGTGACTACAGGATTTTAGAATGAAGAATCCTTGCCTCCTGGGGATGAGTCCTTCATGTTGGGGTAGGCCAATATAGGGAAGCCAATGCTCATGCACTCTACTAAGTGACTATTCTGTAGGTAAGTGAGCAGGCTTCGCTACAGGCAAAACCTTTCCCAAAGCACTTCTTTTAAACAGAAACTGGGAACAGCAATAATATGTGTATTTTCCCCAAGCTAGTCATTCTCTGCAGTCTAGGTAATGGGATTATTGCCATCACATGAGTTGGGGACCCCTTGAATGACACCAGAACATGTTCCTACCAAATTAATGGGTAGGCAGGAGTTCTGCATTTTAAAATCTAATCTTAAAACCTTGGAGACTGATTAAATTACGTCTCTGAGCCAGGAACAAAATGTAGCTTCATGCAAATTGTGCTCCTGCCCATAATTTTTTGTTAGTGCTGGAGAATGATTTACTATTGGGGTTTCAGAGGTTGTTAGAGAGAGTGGTGTGTCTTAATCTCATGATTATTTAGTCAGATGTTGGAAACTACAGTACTTACCCAGAACTCTGCTACTGGCAATATGAAACTGTAGGAAAGGGTAATTTATTTTAATATTACACCCATCTCCATGGCATCTGGATAGCCAATTCAGCAGAGAGAAGAAGGTTGTTTTTCAGATTTCCTTTAAGAACAAAGACTCCTCTCAAGCAGAAAAGCATAAACAAGTATCTTCATTTGAGTTCATTAATATGCCTGTTTTCCAGCAGCCTGTAAGAGAAAGATTTTTTATTCTCCTCCCTTCTTTCAGACCTGGATAGTGTTAATATGTCAGCAAGAATGGAAGACAAGACTCTTTGTTGAGAGGAAAAAAAGAGTGTATTAGTTGATGCAGTGACTATTACTCCGCTACAGGATGTTTACAAGTTTTTTTCTGATTTTGCAGGAAATACTCTGAGCTTCACATTTACAGAGCCACATTGGCTGACGCTGGGGAATACGCATGCAGAGTGAGCAGCAAACTAGGGAATGACAGTACTAAAGCCAGTGTTATCATCACGGACACCAATGGTAAGGCTTGACTCTTTATTTTACTATCACATTCAGAGAGATCATGTTTTAAAGCTGCCACCAGAACAGAAGGGTTTGGACAAGGGGAAGGCTTTGCAAGTGAAGTGGAAAGACTGAAATCTATTAGGTGTACTAAGAAAATTAATGAGGCCTGACTTGTTCGCTATGTAGTTGAGATGTTCAGTTTTCCTTACCCAGACAAATGGGATGAATCCTATGGATCTCAAGAGAGGTCAGCATTTGCTGTGAGACACTTTTGGACACCAAGCCTAAGACTAAATAGTCAAGAAGAGGATGAAGGAAAGGGAATATTATTCTAATTCCCATAGTACACGTGAGTAGTGGAGGCGCTATAGGCCTGTGGGGAAGCTTTCATTTAATGTAAAACACGTCTTAGTCTGAGCTTCTAAACCAGCATTGCTCTCTTTGTCTTTAAGTAATATTTGTATCTCTGATTGCCACCACTTTAACTCTCACAGTTGCTGATAGGGGTTTTTTTTGAATTCTAAAATAATAATGGCATGATTGTATTTGAAAGCATAGTATTCAAAGGCATGAATGTAATTCAGGTGCTTTAATTCAGGTATTGTGATTTAAACTTATTTCTTCAAGAGCAGAGCTTCTCATGAGGCAGAGAGCATTCAGAATACCCAAATGATTTAAAATTATTATAGATTGCTATTTCTGCAGGGCTCCTTTCCATTTCATTTACAGGAGGTTCCAATTGCTTCTGATGGAACTTTGTGTTTCCATTGCACACAAATGTTTTAGCTGTACTGTTTCTCCTTGCAAGTGCATTGGAGGCTGCAGTTCAGCTGAGATCTTGTTTCTTAAGTGTCACGTTGGCTAATTCAGCTCCAATAATTCAAACTCCAGTGTCCAGCCAGTTGTGAAGTATTAAATGAACATGCCCTCATTTGCAAACAAAGTAGAAGTTGTGTATCTGAGATGGGTTTAAAGATGTTGTTGCAGTGGGAATTTACCAGGGATGCTTTTCTGTTCCACAGTGTGCTCTGAAACAGGGGTTAGGCATTTAAATAAATAGAAAAACAAATGTAAACATTTGCCAGTGGGATTTGTCTTTGGCTATCTGCTGTTTAGTGATCGCACAGAGATTTCTCGACTGTACTCACTTCATGTATTTGTTATTCTGTTTCATCAACTAAAGATTCTCAAGTGCTAAGATTTCATACTAGCTGTATGGTATTATAATCACGATCAGATGTCAGGAGACTGATATAAAAGATCAAGTGTTATTTACCAGAATGTTATTAGGAGGGAAAATGGGTAGGTGTTTCTGTGTAGCTTTGTAAATGTTCTTGGTTTCCATGAATACAAATTTTGGTTGCTCATTAACTGCTTACATGGAAGGCTCCTATACTGTTTCCAAGATACCGGAGTTTCCAAAACTCGGCTGTGCCTGTGCAATGATACAGATAAATGCAAAAAAAAAATGCTTGGCCATCCTCTATTACTTTCTCAGACAAGGAATGGTGTCATGGCTGTGGAGTGCATATGAGACCTCATTCCCGTGTTTCATGACATGGATTTTTCGACTTCCTTTTTGTCTGTGCTGAATAACAGCAAAGCAGTCCTGTTGCAGGGAGACAGGAGCTTGGTTTTTGAATGGAAATGTCTGCAGGCAAGCCCTGTTATGTGCATTTATAACTGATATGCTAGAATCTGCCTAATCTTGTTGTGAAATGTAAGTTGTTTAAAACAGAGCCGTGCATGCAAAATCCCTTGAATGCGGGGCAAACTTGGATCCAATCTAAACCTGGCAGCTGGCTCTTGTCTGTAAGGATCTGAACTGGAAACTCAGTGATATCTGAACTGGAACATCTCAGTGATATTTTATAATCTAGAATCAGGCATGGCAGCATTCATTGGTTGAATAAATCAGTTGTGCATATTTGGTTGCCACACATACATCTGAACACCCTCTGTTTATTGTTGCTTATAGACTACCAGTAAAATTGTTCCTAATTTTCCTCCTAATGATGGAATTTTCCACCTGGGTTTGAGGAGCAGCATGGGCAACATCTGGTGACTTAAGAGCAATGGATCCCTAAGGCCTCAGAGGGCAACATCTGCTTTGCAAACAGGGACAGACCTCCTGCACGGGTGACCTCCTCACCCCTTCTTCCCCAACATTCCCTGACCTCTTCCCCTTACTAGCTTAATGACAGATTTGGGATCCAAACTCGGTAATGAGCCCTGAAGGGCAGTCATTACTCAGGTCCTATATATCTGAGTTCCTGCACTATTCATAAGAAAGAGAAAGTTTAAAAAAAAACAAAACAAAGGAAAAAAAAACCACAACCCCCCCCACCACCATATTTAGCTCTTATTTGTTATTTCCTGCCAATGGGCTTTTGGAGAAGACCTTGGAGTCCAGTGCAGCCCAGGAGCCTCTGTGAAAAACTCTCGTGTGGCTATCTGAGAGAGTGAACCTCTCAGGGTACTTTCTCAGACAAGGAATGGTGTCATGGCTGTGGAGTGCATATGAGACCTCATTCCCGTGTTTCATGACATGGATTTTTCGACTTCCTTTTTGTCTGTGCTGAATAACAGCAAAGCAGTCCTGTTGCAGGGAGACAGGAGCTTGGTTTTTGAATGGAAATGTCTGCAGGCAAGCCCTGTTATGTGCATTTATAACTGATATGCTAGAATCTGCCTAATCTTGTTGTGAAATGTAAGTTGTTTAAAACAGAGCCGTGCATGCAAAATCCCTTGAATGCGGGGCAAACTTGGATCCAATCTAAACCTGGCAGCTGGCTCTTGTCTGTAAGGATCTGAACTGGAAACTCAGTGATATCTGAACTGGAACATCTCAGTGATATTTTATAATCTAGAATCAGGCATGGCAGCATTCATTGGTTGAATAAATCAGTTGTGCATATTTGGTTGCCACACATACATCTGAACACCCTCTGTTTATTGTTGCTTATAGACTACCAGTAAAATTGTTCCTAATTTTCCTCCTAATGATGGAATTTTCCACCTGGGTTTGAGGAGCAGCATGGGCAACATCTGGTGACTTAAGAGCAATGGATCCCTAAGGCCTCAGAGGGCAACATCTGCTTTGCAAACAGGGACAGACCTCCTGCACGGGTGACCTCCTCACCCCTTCTTCCCCAACATTCCCTGACCTCTTCCCCTTACTAGCTTAATGACAGATTTGGGATCCAAACTCGGTAATGAGCCCTGAAGGGCAGTCATTACTCAGGTCCTATATATCTGAGTTCCTGCACTATTCATAAGAAAGAGAAAGTTTAAAAAAAAACAAAACAAAGGAAAAAAAAACCACAACCCCCCCCACCACCATATTTAGCTCTTATTTGTTATTTCCTGCCAATGGGCTTTTGGAGAAGACCTTGGAGTCCAGTGCAGCCCAGGAGCCTCTGTGAAAAACTCTCGTGTGGCTATCTGAGAGAGTGAACCTCTCAGGGTAGGCAGTGAGGTTGCTTTTAGGGCGACAGTGGGGTAAAGAAAGATGAGTCAGAGGGGCTGACTTTCTTATGGCTGTACTGACCTGCTCTGCTATGTGAACCATAACTTCAATTATGACCTTTAATTTAATGACCTCACCTGGTCATGTTTATTGTGTGTGCCCTGCTATCTGCAAAATAGATCCTCCTTTCCCTTTACGCTGGATGCTTTAAGACTGAGGGTGGATAAGGTGATGGCATTTGCGGACATGGAGTTATTTTTCTTTCCACTAAAAGATTAGTGGTTTTCAGTATAAATATCTTGGGCTTAATTCCCTAGAATTTTGTCAAACTTTAACTATTTTAGTTGAAATTTTCTTTGCTGGTGTATGCCATGTAAGAAAACTCTAGGGCCAAAGGTCTATCTAACATGGTGCCTTATCTCTCACATCAAGTAACAATGGGCATTACAAAAAAAGACATGAAGAACAAGGCAAATGTGTTGTTTTTCCTCACAAAAATAGGAAAAGCCATACCTTTGTCAGTAAGGTCACATGTCTGAAAATAGGTAATTTCAATTCCCTGCTCCAAAGCATAGAAAAATTAGTATTTCTTAATGAAACAGTTGTAAAAATTTTGTTTTCAGTGAGCAAAGAGCTTTATTTTTCCCTGATCTCATTCCCAGAAATGGTAATATTTCCTGTCTTAAACAGTAATAGTGCAACAGTAACTCCTGTCCTTGTTGCTGTTATTACTAAAATTTCTGTTACTTAAACTGCCAGATTTGCTTTTGTGCAAGTTTTTGCTACATATAAACAGACACACACCCCCCCCACACAAACTGTATTGACCTACATAGACTTTGAAATTTTCTTATTTTTACTCTAAGAAACGTAAAGCCTTGTCTATAGAGCCATATGTGTGGATGAAAAAGGCAAGAAATATAAAAATAGGTAGACAAACACCGTTTTTTACCAGTCTTAATAGCAAGCAGTGGGAGCTATTCTGATCTCTTTTAAATTTATAATGAGTATAACTTGCCCACAGGATATGAGCTGCCTCCTTATTTTCATTCACTCCTATTCATGTATGCTCCCCTAAGAAAATTTGTAATTGAGGTCAGAATATAGGCATGAAGTTCTCTTGGAGTTGTATAAATAGTGCACAGGTTTGCTAATGCAACAACTGCTTTGTTGCATCCTAATGTGTCGCTTTAGCCAGGCAAAATTATTGCAGTGAATTTTTTCATGGACTTTCTCCTGAACATAAGTCCTCAGTAAATAACACTGAGAGAATACTTCATACCACATACCACAGCCAAAGCTTTAATTTTCATGGTCAAAACTTTCTCACAAACCTCCTTATTTAAATTACTAGATAAGTGACATTGTTTACTAAAGTGTTGAGCATGCCACAGTTCCAGCTGAATGTGATGTCAGTCTTTTCCAATAAAACCTGTTAACCTAAATCTTTTGCTTCTCTGTGAGGCAACATGAGAGCAAACTCTCTCATGTTTGCTGTGACCAGTTTGACTCAGGGTGGATTCCTGCAGAGATATTTCAAAAATTAGAAATGGTGCAGGGTAGCTGCTGGCTTGTGTGCAGGGTATTGTGTGAGTGCTCATCCCACGTCTCTGTGCAAAGTGAGTTGATGTAGTTTCAGTTGTCAGTGAGGGTGGTTCAGACAACTTTCCCTGAATTGAAGGGAACAAGAAGTGCTCAGGTGATCTGATCTGCAAGGTTCTGGTTTTGCATCCATAGGACTTGCAGTGGTACTAACAGCTCCAAGCTGTACAGTAGTCAGTAAGGATCTGATATACATCATGCATTAAACTTTAGTTTGCTATTCCTCTTCTGAAGGTAGGCAGTGGCTTATCTTCAAGAACATGGCAGAGAAATAAGTAAATAAAGGCAACATCTTGCATCTAGTACCCATAGAGCATGTGGCAAACTATGAAATAATTCAAATGCAAAAAAAGTAACTTTTACTCATACATTAATCTGAGTCTTGATTAATGTAGGAGATCAGAGTATCTCTTTTCTCTTTAGCATAGTTACAGGTGACTTGGGGCCATAGTTTGTTTTTAACTGGCTGGCGTAATCGGTCAGATTCTCAATAGGTGTAAATCAGCATACATGGATCAATGTCACTGATTTGGGCCTCCATGCAGAAATAAAGTTTGGCATAGCAATTCCCCTAAGAGTAGCTTTGAATCTTCCCATGGAATTTGGCATATTTGAATTGAGAGTGCTGCTCTTTTTAAGCAGGGCAGTAGTTTCTTGGAGGACCACAAAAAAGGTAAAAAGCATAGTAGTGCTAAGAAACAAAAAGTCTATTTATCCATTGGATCTCCCTGTTTCCTTGGCCATACCTGCCCACGTGCCTCTGAGGTTTCAGACTATGGCCTTCTCTTCTACACACCTACTCCCTACTGTGCCATCTGTACACCAAGTAACACAGGTCTCATATACTCCCCTTTTCTCAAGGTGCATAGTAGTTTATTTCATTCTTTATACAATTCAGAATGTCACCGGAATGACACAAACAATGCAAAAGGCTTAAGTCTTACATCACTACCAGAAAGTAAACCTCAAGATGACAGACGTTGTTTGTAGTTCTAACTACTTGTGATGTTTGTGGTGTTTGAATCCTTCTCGGAGTACAGGTTGTTGTCCCTGTCAGGGTCCTCAGAGCCACCTTCAAGGCCTGAACCAAAACCCATGGGATAAATCCCTTCAGTTTGCTCAAGCAGACTTTTTTGAGTTTATGCCTTTGGCTCACTAACCAGGGGCTGTGAAGGCATGCAGAGGGCTCTTCACAACAACAGCTGTAGGGCTGTGAGATGTTTGGTTATCCCTGGGGAAAATGGTCTCTCCTGAGGAGGAGGACCTCCTGCCTCTCTCAGAGGCATTACAGCGGAGCACTGAGTTGTCTCCTCTCAGCAGCTGAAACAAAGCTCCCTACCTGGAAGGATGAATCAAGATACCATGTCCAGGTTGCCATGAGTCCTGTGGGGGTTGAAGGGGCTCTTCTCTGTCTTGCCAGAGCAGACAGCAGGAGATGGAGCTGGCCAGAGTACTAAGGAAATAGAACTGAGAGACTGCAGGAACCTGTTCCTTAAAGCATCCCCAAACAAGGATCTCTTGTCCATCCTTTAGTATTTTCACGTAAGAAAGCCCCAGCACAAATATATCCAGTTTCAGGAAGCAGCACTTCACCAAAACCAGGTGCTCTTAGAAGCACCAGGGAACAGAAGCTGATAGAGCATCCAATGTAGCTGCTTCTTGTGGGGACTAACACGTGATGTTGAAGACAGGACTGTGGGCAGATGTCTCCGTACCTTAGGAGACTGCAGCAACAACTGCCAGTATCATGACTGAAAAATGCTTCCGGCCCTTCCACCTGAGCCAAGTATTGATGGCCCAAAACAAGCATCCTCTTTTCTCTCTGCTTCTTGTGTTCAGATGGCTTGCCATGTGGATCTGTGCTGGCCTTCTTGGGTGGAGTAAAATGCCTCTCTTACCATTGTGGTGTACTTTCCTCTGTAAGGAATACACACAAATTTTGTGTCTTCCATATGTTAGCATCCACTGCTGATGTTTCTAATATGAATGTTACTAGTGGAGCTTGGTAATGTGTGACTTTGCCACATGTTTTCCAAATGTGTTTCTCAGCACCTTTCAGGTGTGGGAGGCTCTGGCTGTATTTTCCACTGGCAGGGAAGCTTCCTGACAGTGTTTGTACTGACACAGCTGGGCTGAGGAGGTAGGAGTGAGAAATGCTTCATCAAGCTCAGCACAGGCACTAAATGGAACACGGTTTCTTTAACGGTGAAAGAAAAACTTGCTCCAGATGTGCCAGATGCTGAGCTGCACAGCTGTCAGACCTGTTCCGTCTCCTGTTGTGACTAAGAAAGGTTAATTGCATAGGCAACCTAGCTGCACAACAGCAAACTGCCTCCATACCCCCAAAAAGGTCCTGGAAGCTGCCTGGCTGCAGGGCTCTGTGTTCCAAGACCTAGTGCAAAGGTTTTACCTTAAAAATCTTGCTTATGGTACTCATTTCCATGCCACACCTCACTGACTATCAGGGAAGCACCGCATAACACCTTGTCTCACAGTAGTGAGATGAGATTGGTACATATTGCCCAGGAAAACAGGATATTTGCCAAAGAAAACTGGACCAAAATGGAAAAAAATACAGAAGAAGAGCTAGCAAATAAGAAACTAAATGACAGGCTCAACATCGAGGTTTAATGAGAGGGATATTGAAAGGAAGACAGTTGGACTGAGTTTTGTCTCTGGTCAAGTTTCTGTGGACTCTGAAGCCAGTAAACAGTGGGCTACCCGATCCAGAACCACAGAACAGAATAAAAACATTCCTAAGTAGCCTTTTACTAAATCTCTTATGAGGCTTTTTCTAAATTCTTTTTGTTTGGCCTACCAGGAGATTCTTGGTGTGCCTCAAGAATTCAGGGCAATACTTCCCTGGCATTTCTGGCCCTTCTGCAGCTGTGGAGTTGAAACTCGTGCAGCTGTATTGAACTGCACCACTATGAAGCTGAGAAGTGTTTTGAGAACTTGGAGAAGGCCAAGATTATTGATGCATGCAACTGAAGAACAATTTGATCACACCTAGGAAATTGCATACAATTGTGGCTTGCAGGGTCAGAAACACATAGACAGATGTCGTCTATTGACCTCTGGAATGAGGTCTCTGTACAAGTCTGTGAAGCCTAAACAAAGGCTTTCTACTCTCTGCTTTTTCCCATCTGGGAGGCATTAGCAGCGCTACAAGCGCAGCAGCCCCATAGCCGTCAGCCGATTCAACAAGTGCATGCAAGAAGTCCGTGGCAGTATGTCACTAGCAGTAGTGTATCTCTGTGGGACCAGTATGGAAGAGAAACCTTTCTCATATCTTCAGCAAAGCAACTGTTTGATTTCCATCACAAAGCCTCCAGAAGTCATCCCATGAGGGACTGGATTTGCATGTGTGACTTAGAAGATTTCCCTTAAGTGGCAAGTGACATTATTGGACATATTTACCAGCAATTCTAGTGATATGAACGAGAACACATCTTTGCAAAATCTAACTTCCTAGAAGCATAAGGAGTGAATACTCACACTGACGCCTTCCAGAAGCAGAGCCATCTGCATGATTTCTCCTGTTGCCACTGATCATTATTCCCAGAGGAGAATGAGAGATTGAACAACTGGCTTCTTTCAGAAGAAACAGGCTTTTTGCTTCAACTCTACTAGTAGACACCATCATTTTTCATATTTTCTCAAAAGGAAAGTTTTGCAAGTTGATGTCCGCTTGCAGCCTCTGGCCACTGAAGCAGACTTTAAGCTTGCTTCTTTGAGCATCTTTTTCCCTGTTACCTTCTCTGTTCTTGGAGCTGTTAGAGGATCGTCTGACTCCACATTATAACTTCTTGTTGCCTCTTGTGTTTTCCAGAGAGCACCAGCAAGATACCAGTATCAACAGAAGGGACAAAAACTTCTTCACGTAAGTTGAATTAATGGAGTCTTTCTGTCTCTTTCTTTCTTCTTGTAACTGCTTCTGCAGCTCTGAAACTGCTCCCTCTTAGCAGAGAACAATTCACCTACATCTAGCACCTGCACATCACCTTGAATACTGGAGCTACTTCAGGACTAAGAAATTAATGAAGAATGGTTAAGCATACTTTTTCATATCCTGGAGCTGTATTGAGGATGCTAACTTGGCCTCCAGCTGTCAGTCTGCAGCAGCCCAAGTGAAAACGTATTTGAGTTGTTAGGAACTGTGTTTTGAAAAAGCATTTGTTGCTCTTGTTCCTATAAATCCTAGCAGCTGCATATGAATTTTCAGAGTGTATAGTCATATTGATGTTTCCTCCAGAAAGCCAGTTGCCTAGACTGCTTTGTTCCTTAGGGCTCTATACACGATTCCTGACAGCCCTGCAGGGCCTGTCAATGTAGACAGGTAGCTCACTGTGTAGTTCAACCTCTTTTGAAGCTGCCTTGGCATTCTAGGAGCCTTCTCCAGATGGTTTCCTTTCAGGCTGGTGGGATTTTGCTTTCAGCATTCTGCCTGCAGTTATGAATTGCACGCCTCCAGAGTTACTCCTGGAACTGACCCCAGTGAGAAGTTATTTTAACTATTAGAGTTCCTTTATATATGGCTACAGTACAAGCAGTTGTCTCTGACGCTGAGTTTGGCTGAGGGAGCTGTGGAGAGGGGTGTGTAAGCCGAGCATCCCAAGGATTTACAAGATGCACATATCCTGCTTGGCAAAGAGGCTGGGGTCCTGCTAGCTTTTTTGAGAAAGCTATGTCTGGCAGAGACAGGTTTTAGTGTGAGATGACAGTGTTTGTAGGCTAGATCAAGGAAAACAGTGTGATTGCCAGATTTTGCATTTAGCATGCCTGCAGCCTTTCCTTTGATGCGTCTGCGTGTGTGGCGACCTACTTCTGAAATCTTGGCACTGCTGCCTGACAGAAGAGCCATTGGATGTGCCCATATTCTTTCATGTTCTCAGTGGGGCCTGTCACTGGTGCTTCACTGGATATGTATGAGACCACATAGCTAATATCAAGTGTCCTGTAACCGTTGGAACCATTTTGTTCAAATGAGGTGACATGCTGGTCACTGACTCCACTGGGCTTGCCTTGCCTTCTCCCTTGTACAGCAAGAATGCAGTCCCTGCTCTTTGCTCCCTTCTTTCCCATGAACTAAATTTCTTGCTCTTGAGTGGTCTCTTTCCCTGCTTATATGCCTTCCAGTGCCTGCTGTTACAATACTCGTCTCCTCTTTGCTGCTATTGTGCCACTGGAGAGGAGGAGGCTGGGATGTTCAAAAGGCTGGCTGCATTCCGGGTGAATTGCTGCACTGGCAGATTTCATACCAGATGGCACATCACACTGTTGTCCTGACAGAGAGCAGAAAGCAGCACGTTCAGTGACTGCTTGTTGAGGTCTTCTCATGGAGCTCTGAGTAGGCCTTTGCTATATGGCTGGGGCAGAAACCTGCTCAGTCCCAAACCCAGCCAGGTGCTGTTTTTCCCACTGTTCTCACCCAGCCTTGGATCCAGACTGTGTCAGCTTTCCCTGACACTACAGGAGTCTCCTGCTGACCGATAGTGTCCGGGGTTTGAGGCACTACTGACTTTTTCCAGTCCTTGCAAATACAAATAAGTTATTAGTGTGTTGCTTCCTTAATTTGAGAGGCTACTGTGAGATGCTAGTGTTTAAATCACCAGGAGCTAGGTCTCCTGAACTATTTCTAGTTAAGGTTTATCTAGGAGGACTAGTTAAAGTCCTCCTAGGATAGGAAGAATTACAGAGCAGTATTAGCTTTTAAGTGTGGTTTTACTCTGCCTAAAAACTGACTCTGTTGGGGAACAGACTCATCATTTCTGCCTGATGTGACATGACCCTGACTTCCTTCATCCCTCTCCATGGTGGCACATCACGTTGGCACCTTAGGCGGAGTGCTCTCTCTGCAAACTATTCCTGCCAGATGATAGTGCTCCTTGAGCACCCTCTTGCATTCTTTATCCATGCATGACACCATATGTTTTGCTGGACTCTGAGACAGTGAAAGCCCATGCAGCCACACAAATTCATAGTTCTGGTGTGCTGCATGGTTTGTGTTCCTACAGCTCAAGAGGTTCAGCCCTAGCTTCAGGCTAGCTTGCTTCTTCCATTAACTTTTCTGAGTGCTTCCTTTACGTGATTTGTGTTGAGGTCTGTTTCCTTCAACTGTCCTTTCTACAAATTATTTACCATCTTGAGAATGCTGCTTCTTTTTCCTTTATCTGTAACCACTTTGGTGCTGGTGCTATGTCCCATTTTGGTCTGGAACATGTCCTGCTCTCCCTTCCAGCTACATCTCTCTGCAGACATAGTGGCACTAATGGACTCTTTCAAGCCACAGAGGTCCTTAGCCATAGTTGCAGTAGACCTGGAGACCTGACTGTCCATTTGGAGTTATATGAGAAGAAGATAAGAAGCTAGTATTTCCTGGGTCATCATATGGAGCTTCAAGGCTGAGCTTCAAGACTGCTTTCCACTTTCCTCTGATGCTGTCACAAACAGCTGAAAACTTCGCTGTCTCTTTGCCAGTTTTCTCCTGACCTTCCCTCCCAGGACTATAGAGCATTTTTGCTGTAATTGATTATTCACAGTGTGCCTAGGACATGCTGTACCAACTTTGAAGTTCTTTGCTTTCTTGAGCTATCTCATTTTTTTAATATGCTTTGGTGGGTTTCTGATTACTGAAAAAAAAAGAAAAGAAAGAAAGCTCTCCTGGGGGAAGATGTTCAGGCTACTCCATTATAACAGTGTAGCTGTGGCTGTATTCTCACAACTCTGTTGTTACTTCTGTGTGTTGCAGAACCCATGCTTAGGATACAAGCTTCAACAGAAGGAACAAACACTTCCTCCTGTAAGTATATACAAGTTGTTTAAATTATTGTTGGCAAGACCCTCAGGCATGTTCCTCACTCTGTAGCTCCATCTAAACCTACAATAAAGGATCATGATAGTAGGATTCCTGCACTATAGGAACTACTCCTGCGGTTGTTACTTGTTGTATATAACTCTTAGAGCCATTTCCTTTGCAGATTGAGAGCTAAACAGCTTCCTTCAGGAAGGTCAAAATGCATGTTTGTGCAGGGCAAAGGAGGAGGACACTGCTCCAGTGTTTCCTACCCGGAATTCCCTTCCCTGCCCTTGCCAGGCAACTTATGGCTTCAAACGCTCCTTTGCCTCCACAGCCCCTGGCCCTAGAGTAGTTGGAACCTCCTCAGGTCCAGCCATCCCCAGCTTCAGTGCATTTCCCTTCATCCAAGTGCCAGCTAGTGCATGTTGGAGCTCCTTGGGCTCTTTCTCTTGTGCCCTGCTGCCCTTGGGAAGAGGATGAGGAAGGTGAGGACATCTTCTCATGTGTCTTCCCTCAGCTGGGACAGAGAACCAGAAATGGTTCCCCTTGCTGGGGAAGAGTAGTTGTCTCTCTGGTCATCTCAGGGGCACACTGGGAGCTGCTGGGGTACCAGCGAGGAAGGCGACTCTTTTTTTCTGTAGCGATGCTTCCCAGGGAAGTGTGCTTTACAGCCATAATCCTGTGCACTTCCGCCCCTGATATCCATCAGGTGGAGCCTTCCACCTCTTCAGCAGACTCAAATTCACCATTTACCCAGCCTGCTTTTGAGCAGTCTGAAAGAACACTTCATACAATGAAAGTCTCAGGGTTGTGTGAGATAGGGTATTGACCTTCTAAAGCAGTAAGTGTTGCCAGCTGCCAGGAACAGGATGGCAGGTGATATAGACCCGTGGCCCAGTCCACCCCAACACTTCTAGTGTTGCTATAAAATATGATGTGTGCTCCGTAGCAAACTATAGATAGATGCCTATATATACCTGAAGGGAGACTACGAGAAAGCTGGTGAGGGAGTGTTTACAAGGACATGTAGCAATAGGATGAGGGGCAATCATAGAATCATTCCGGTTGGAAAAGACCCTTGGGATCATCAAGTCCAACCATCAACCCTACACTACAAAGTTCTCCCCTACACCATATCCCCCAACACCACATCTAAACGACTCTTAAACACGTTCAGGGAAGGTGACGCAACCACCTGCCTGGACAGCCTATTCCAGTGTCTGACCACTCTTTCTGTGAAGAGTGGTTTCCTGGTGTCCAGTCTAAACCTACCCTGTTGGAGCTTGAAGCCATTCCCTCTCATTCTATCGCTAATTACCTGGGAGAAGAGACCAGCACCAATCTCTCTACAATGTCCTTTCAAGTAGTTGTAGAGAGGGATGAGGTCTCCCCTCAGCCTCCTCTTCCTCAAACTAAACAGTCCCCGCTTCCTCACTCACTCTTCATAAGATTTATGCTCCAGCCCCCTCACCAGCTTCGTTGCCCTCCTCTGCACTTGCTCCAGCACCTCGATATCTCTCTTGTATTGAGGTGCCCAGAACTGGACACAATACTCAAGGTGCTGCCTCACCAGCACTGAGTCCACGGAGACAATCCCCTCCCTACTTCTGCTGGTCACACTATTTCTAATACAAGCCAGGATGCCATGGGCCTTCTTGGCCACCTGGGCACACTGCCGGCTCATATTCAGCCGTTTGTCAATTAGAACCCCCAGGTCTCTTTCCTCCAGGCAGCTTTCCAGCCACACTTCCCCGAGCCTGTAGCACTGCATGGGGTTATTGTGGCCCAAGTGCATGACCTGGCACTTGGCCTTGTTGAAGCTCATACCATTAACATTGGCCCATCGATCCAATCTATCCAAGTCTCTCTGTCCCTCATGCAGATTAACACTCCTGCTTAACGTGGTGTCATCTGCAAACTTACTGGTGATACACCCTATGTCCTTACCAAGATCATCAATAAAGATGTTAAACAGAAAAAGTTAGTTTTAAATGCAATGGTTTTAACCTAGAGCAGGGTAGGTTTAGATTAGAAGTTAGGAAGAAGTTCTTTACAATGAGGGTGATAAGACACTGGAACAGGTTTCCCAGGTCATGCTTGATGAGGCTCTGAGCAATCTGATCTAGTTAAAGATGTCCCTGCTTACTGCGGGGGGGTGAAGTAGATGACCTTTAAAGGTCCCTTCCAACCCAATACATTCTATGATTCCGTGGCCTTAACTCACATCTAATAGCTACTGTAGCAGCACAAAGGGAAATGGCCCAAGCCAAATCTCTGGACACAGCATTCTGAACATTTTTTAATAATTTCTATGAGATACAAAAGATTTATTTTTGTAGATTTTCTTCTCAGCTATTAGACTGAGTAGTGTTTTAAGTGTGTGTTGAAGGAATTTTAGAAATCTGGTAGGTTATTTAAAATGACCAAAAAGCTTTTTGCCAGCAAGGTGAGAGGAGTTAATGTTTTTGGCCTTCTTTTTCCTCTGACACATATTAGCAGAGTAAGCAGGAGTAATTCCTGGAGCAATTTAAAACATTTATTTCTGTTCTGTTCTGAGTTGCACTGATGTAAATTGGGAGTAGTACTATTCAAGTCGCTAAAATAAATAACAGAGAAGAGAGAACAGTATTCAGTATTGCTGCCTATGCTGGGTAGGAAAAGTACTACAAAGCAGAAAGAAACCAATGTTTATTGCTAACATATGTGAATGTCTCCTCCCACTACAGAGCGAAGAGGGAATTGAGTCCATGTGCTTATTCTAAAGTTGCTTAGGGCTTTTCTTTTCTGAATTTCAGTGGGACATGTCCATTTCACACATGTCATTGTCAATCTTGTAACAGCTACAGAAGGTAAAATAAACTATTTCCTTCCACTTCTCAGACAATAGCAGATGTTTCAGAGAACATGCCAGCACTGTCACTGTTGGCCAGACGCTGGGAAAGACCTGAGAACAGCAGAATGGTTCAGTAGGCTCTCTCCCCTGGGTTTTCATGAGCGAACAGACATGTGTCATGCTTTGCTTTTTTTGGAGTTCCAGTGACAGACAGATATTCAGAGAGCTAAAAGTTTTTAAAAATCCTCTCTCAGTAAGATACTCCACAGTGGACATCCTAAAACTGAAGGTCCCTCTACCCGTTTATGTTCACGTGTACCTACACTTGTCAAAATACAGCCCATTTTGAGAGTGTGGGCCTCTATTCTTAAGTAAAGGAGAAAGGAAAGGCAGTGATGTATTCCCAGTTTCACATAAAGGGACCATGATTGAGTTGAGGGGGTTGGTAATCCTAGGGAGGAGGAGGAAATTCATGCTTTTGTGTCCTGTTTCATAGAGTGAGACTGTGGCACTGATTGCTAATGATGCCCCTGGCAGGTAGAAACGCTTCCCAGCTTTTCTTCCACCCCTAGGGTTGTTCTATATATATTTATTTTGTACTGTGTAATATTGAAACCTAAGTTACAGCTTTCATTTTCTTTGGCAATGGACCTTCCTTTGATGCTTTTTTTTTCCTGCTGAACAAAGTAAACAAAGCAACAGCAATTGGAGCCCTGTGTGCTCTCACTACCAAGGATGAAGACGCCATTCTTGAGCCCATCAGAACAATTTGGGGATGGAAGGCATTTTTCCTCCCCTTGTTTACAGGACTGCAGTGCTCTGAAACAAGTGAACTGTATGAACTTGTGACTTTCTTCTGCTCAGGAGTTGAAGTGTTAAAAGTAAATCTGAGACTTCAGTCTAGTGCTTTGGTTTTATGGGTTCAGTCATCTATATATTCAATACTAGAGAATGAGAATTTGATGGTCTTTTTGCTCTTCCAGGACTTGTTAAAGGAATCCTGGCTTCTTACTCTCATAGGCAAAAATATCACACATATGGCAGTCTTCATTTTCTTTCAAAAAGTGGTCCCAAAACTTTCATTCTTTTATTTAAATCACAACATACCTGGAAAGAAATTAAAAAATAATCAGGTTTCCTAGGTTAAAATCAGCACTGCACACAGCTTCCTGGTGGGAAGTATTCTGCAGGAACATTTGTATGGTACAAGAGGGGGGAAGTGAAGTGTTGTGGGAAAGAGGCTGTTTACAGCTCCTATTGCATGGGAACCACCTACAGCACAGTACAGGTGTACAGACCAGGAGTGATATAGCACCTTAGCTTATTGTTTCTATGGACAACAGTAGTTTGGAAAACTATGCTCTCAGAGCTAAACTGGATCAAAAGCTGAGTGTTTGTAGCAGTAGGAAATGAAGAAGTTGAATGGAACCCGGGGTTGTGGGAATATACTTCAGACTCTTCATCACAGACAGAAATGTTTGCTTAGTTGCACCTTGCAGCATTGCCTTCATGCCCTTGTTTCCATTGCCCGCTAAGGGCTGCTCCCTGAAATGTCTGTGGAGGCACTTACTCCAGCAAAAGGCCAGAGCATACTGTCCACTCTGCATGTTTCAGACCTGATTGCCTTACACTGGTAAACTCAGTTCAGATTTGTCTGTTTGTGCAAGAATGTGGGCCGGCAACCATGGCATTGGATGTGCTTGAAGCATTTTCTCTTGCTGCAAGATGTCTCTTGCATTCTCCTGTCCACTATCTCTCAGGTTGATATGAGATGAGACGCTAGCTTTAGGCAGGAGTATGGATGAAGAGCAGGTTGATCCCACCTTGCCTGTGGCTTCTTTTTCAGTAGAGTACAGAGCAAGTTTGTTTAGCTTTTGGTTGGAGGGAAAGACCAAGCTTGGTCATCTGTCCCATAGATGACTTTAATCTCATTTTCCCACGGAATTTCCTGCTGGCCTCTAAAACTGGTGCAGAAATTTAAAAAAAGATTAGTTGGAGAAGAAATGTGTCAGTTTGGACTGCTCATCTCTTGTCTCTGGGATTAATAATTTACAAGCTCCAAGCTTGGCATAGCAAGGCATCTTTCTAACACTGCATCTTTTCATGGTGCAATAAGAGATTCCAACCTGCATATTTAATGGAGAGCAGATACAACATGTAGAAAGGAGGCATGCAAAGACTTTTTGCCTGTCACATTTTCTCAAGTACAATACTGAGCTGCTTTGATTAAAATGTTCCATGCTGAGCAGTAAAACTTTCTGTAACATGGCATTAGGGTCATTGGTTTATAGTGTATTTTTAGCAGGAACATTTTTGCATATACAAGGCAAGCAGCCTGGCCAGTAAATCATCTGTGTCCTAAAATCTTAACAAGCAAATTAAGTTTCTGCTAGTTTCTGCTTTCCCTCATCTCCTAAAATGAACCCTGTCCTCCTCCCCTGTATTTATGTATGTAGTACCTGACAGGAATCCAATTCCGAAAAACATGAATTTTGTCTAAGTATCATACAAACATGAATATGCACTTCTGGAAGACAGAAGGCTTGAGGCCCCACTGATAGTGGTTTTGTGTAGCTGTTTCTTCTGCCTTTGGTATACGTATCCAAACCTTTAAAGACCTGATTTTGTTAGTATTCCAAGCAATTGTTCAAAGAGTCATCTCTTAGATCCCTTAGACCACTCAAGTTGTGCTACTGTCTGATCTTTGGAGTTTTGGTTAGATTTCTTTGTTTTATCTTTTTAAATAGTACTCATGCACAAATACCTGCAGGAGTGTGCTTGTCTTTGATGTGTGGCCAAAACTTCTGGAATCAAAAAAAGGCAGATGAAGAGTGAAACTCCACTATGTAGCCTTTCCCACTTTCTGACTTCGTGAATTGGAAGACTCCATTGTTTTGTCATAAATCTAAATACACTGACTTCTGAAACGCAGGTATCTTTGGGTGAGCAGAATTGGTTTAGGAGAGTCTATTAACAGGGCAGAATCACTTGGGGCAGGATGGGAAGAGGAGAATACTGTAACTAATTGACAAAGCTGAAGGAATTCAGATGGTGAAGGCAATTGCTCATATTGCAGTTATGGTAGCACAGAAGGACTCCCAGCTCCTGCTCTTGTAATACATTAATCTGACATCTTCAACTGTCAGCATTTAGCTCATCCATTCCATGGACTGAAAGGATGCTTCTGTTGGAAAGCCACATACCTGATGCCTTGGTGGGTCAGTAGGTCAGAGGAAAACACTATACCACCTTGTGCATTTTACTTTATTATTTCAGTGGTTTTATTTTTCTGAATAATCATCTCTGGAGAAAACACTTTGCTTTGTTCTAAAGACACAGTGAGTGAGTGGGCAGAGTCAGATAACTACTTCTTGTTTAATGTAAAATGAGTTTAAGCTTCCTGGATATTGGAATCCTACTGAAAGAATAAAGATGAAGACATGTGTCGATCCCCTGTTAAAGCCTAGCACAGCGTGCAGTATTTTCCAGTTTCTTTCCCCACAGTGGATACTGATCATAGTGGGCCATGCAGTGGTAATCTCAGTACCCTTCTGATTTGATTTGGCGTGACAAATCCTGTTTCCTGTGTTTAAATTTCACAGGTAGAGCAAACTTATGTGAATAGATAACATTTCCCAGAGACGCAGCTTTCAACCTTTCGCATGATTCCCAGTCTAAGACTTGTGTGAGATTAGATGTCTGCTTCTAACCACTTCATGTTGCAGGATTTTCTGTATTTGCACTGTTGGTCCCCCAGCCTTTCTCTGAAGAAGAGCTTGGGTTGGCACTGAGGACCTGAGCTGGGTTAGGTAGCTCCACTGGGAAGTTTGTATGTATCAAACTTATTAAACTGAGTGTGTCCTCACTGGTGGAATGGGGGGACACCCTCATAATAGGGTAGCTAGCCAAAAGCCACATTGATAATTGCTGCCTTAGCTGAGTGTCAGAAATGGGAGTGTGCAGGTCCAACAAAGAAGATAGTTCCAAAGGGAAACTGAGTTTCCAAGTTTGAATTACTCCAGCATGCCTGGAGGTTTGCTGGCCTCCATTTGACAGAGAGGCACACACACACAACTGACTTTCTTAGGTGGTATATTCTGAGCTTTCTATTCCACTTCTCCCAGGGGAGTTCTTAGGCTGCATCAGTTGTAAACAGAGATGCTCCGTGGCATAGCAGGTCCTTGGTCCATGAAAGGTTATTTCAAGTTCATGGTCTGGCATATGGTTTGTGGAATTCTGGGACAAAGCAGAAACATAAAATGAACGAAATACAAAGAAGTCAAGACACCAGGTCCAATGCTTTATTTTCATGCTGAGCTTCCCATTGAGACAGCTCTGGTCAACCACAAAAGGCAGATGCTGTTGTCTAGCAAGAAGGAAAGAAGTTTCTTAGAGAGCAATAGGGGAAGGGAAGATACCATTCTGAGTTATCTGTCTGGTCTCCCGGGCTGTTCTTATTCCTGAGCAGGAATCCAGAGAGTACCTACTACTTTAATAACTAGATTCAATTAGATCTGTTTCTAGAAGATGAGAGCAGAGGGTAACACAGCACTAGATAAAAGATGAACAGAAAAATACACTGTTATCTTCAGAATAACTTCTGGCATGTATGGCTTTGAATAAGTTTCCATTTGCTTAAGAATAACCCCTGGATAAATTACTTTTTACGTCTTAAAAATGCAAACTGCATGACAGATGTATTTCAAAAGCCATAGGCAGAGCACTGTATACATAAATATGATGTTTTCATAGATGCATGGCTTTTAAAAGCTATCACGGTATCCCGTCATTAGCTTCTCCACAAACATAGTGGCATGCTAAGGCTGAGACTCAATTTAGATTGTAACAGTTCCTACCAGGTAAATTAAAAGCAATACCCTTCTTTCACATTCCAATTATAGCAGTATTCTAACAGTGCAGTGGGAACCAAGCTAAACCCTTGGGAAGAAATTACCATACCATCTTCATGTCCACATCTCTTCTAAATTGCCTTTTGGTGACCTCCCCTAATTGGATGCAAAGTGGGAAAGTTGTATCTCCTGTGACTTTCATTATCAACATGTTCCTGCAGGTTCCTAATGGTTTCTGCTGTTCTTGACATTCTCCCCCTGTACAGAGAGAAGGAATCGCTGTAGTCACTGCAGCAATTAAAACACAGCCTTTTGCAGTGTGATCTTTCTTCTAGGTGTGCATCTTCCTAAATATTTAGCATTAGTAAGCTGGTTGGTGATTTTGAGTTACATCAACAGTAGCATGGAAATGCCTGGCAAGGATCACAAAACACCCACTCCGTGTTTTCTGAAAAGAAAGCTATGCCCTTGAGCAATTGTCCTTTATGAATCGTGTCTGATGGATGTCAGTATTTTCTTTCAGTGAATATATACATATATAAAGGCTCTTGTATTTCTTCCAAAGATTTTCTTCTCCTGACTGCCCACTCTTCATGCTAGTCATTTCAACTTTGTTATGGCTATACAGAGCTCATAGGCCTTATTAGTACTTTACATTAATCACAGTATCCAGCTGTCTGAGATCTTTTGGCAAAATAATTCCAAATTTTCCCTTCTACAGGGATGTGCTTTTTACAAGAGAGGAAACTTTTCACAGCCGTCCAGTTTCCAAACTGCATCAATCCTTTTGCAAGCTTAAATAGCATGGGGCATTTCTAATTTATGATGGATGATCATAAAGGCTGAACATGGGGTGCTGAGTGGAGTGGGGCTGAGGAGTGAGCTGGAGTCCTACAGCAGTGTTTTCCCATTTCATCATTAACATGCTTTCTTATGTCATTCCGGCTCACATCAACTGCTGCTTTTCAAGACACCTAAGCACGATATGAAGGTTTAAGTGCATTGAGACCTTTCCTAGCAGGCAATATGGCTACCAACCTACCACCTTGGTTCCCTTCCCTCAAAGCAGTCTTCCCACATCATCCCAATGGACATGACAACCCCGAAACACTCCCAGGTGCCTTTATACTATACCACAGGGAATTAATCATAAAGCCGTATTCATGTTATAAAAATACTGCCTGGGGGGGCTAAGACACAGCCTTCCCGCAATTTAGACACTGACAACTGGAAAAAGCACACGTGTAAATTATTTTTAACAAAGGGCAGAGCCACGGTGAAGTGGTGTGTGACATAGATGTAGCCCACCCATGACACTATCCTTGGACTGTCCCCTTTGCTACTGAGCAGTGTAGGGACATCTGAGCGGTCAGGCTGCCTATCTTACCCCAGTCTTCCTGACCGTGATATACTTCTGGGGCACAGAGCAGCTGGCGCTAAACCACAGCTCTCTCAAGTTTAGCATCCACAACCACTGCTCTTGAACAGAGAGATGAGACAAGACTTACTATACTGCAGTCCCAAGCCAACAGAGTAGACAACTGTTTTTCCAGCCCTGAGCATTTGGCTTTTTTGTTTGTTCATTTGTTTCTGTTTTGTTTATTCAGCACAGAAAAGCTCCTTGCTCCAGAGCTATAAATGATCAGAATTGATGTTGAGTCAGAAGGATTTGACTGGACACTGCTCTGCTGCCTGAAGCTTTTACAAATACGATGTGCCACTGAGCTTATGTTAAAGTTTAGCATTTCTACATGGGGTAGTAATAGCCCTTCAGAAGTTAATCCAGTCATTATTTTTCTGAGGTTTGTAAAGTGGAGTCTAAGCTTTATTTCTAGTATTGTTTTGGTAATATTCACAATGATCTGAAACACGATTCTTAATAATGCACTCAAGTGTCTGACGGGTATTTAGCTGAGTGTTCCAAAATGTCAGCAAGTTGGCTGAGGCGTATTACTGTAATGTTTGGTTTTTAAAAAAAAAAAGATAAGCCATACTCCACAGGAGAAGTATGAGGGCATTTTTTCAATCACGTATGGAAAAAATACGTTAAAAAATTGGCAGATACCTAGCTGTGAAAGGCACTGCTTCGTACTTTGTAGAAAGCTACTCATTAGATCTGCTGCTGCCAGTTGTGGCACAAATTGTCAGTGGCAGAAAGTTT
This sequence comes from Calidris pugnax, assembly GCF_001431845.1. Classification (NCBI taxonomy): domain Eukaryota; kingdom Metazoa; phylum Chordata; class Aves; order Charadriiformes; family Scolopacidae; genus Calidris; species Calidris pugnax. The sequence goes on from NW_015091111.1 coordinate 2,099,754, forward strand.
TTTCTAGTCTTCTCAAATTAGAAGTGAGGCAACCACATGTGATGCTTTTATTTGTTTGAAATGTCTGGTTTTATATATAGTAACTGAAGATGTTCTTTCAGCTGTAGCTAGAATTCCGTTGTATGCTTTTAAGCACTGGTGTCCAATGCCGTGGGGCATTAGTTCAACAGTTTAGTTATTGTTCTGAGAGAACAGTAGGTTTAAATGTCTGGTACTTTTGCCTGATTAAATGTCACCCCCCCTTGCTTTTTTTTCATTCTAAGAAAGTCCGAAACTAGAATTGATTGTTTTCAATTTCTTAATTTTTTATGTTATTTAAAGCAATGCAAACATGGAGTTATTCCGCTGACTCCATAGGATAGACAGTGAACTAGGATTTTAGTCTAATTTTGTGCTATACTTTTTATACTATTAGTATGACTTCTAATATTTCCCTGGAATGGCTCTTTCCTTCCATTTCCCACTGGGGAAATCTTTGGCTTAAAACAAGCTGCAGGCAATGCATAGTTCTTGAATATTTTAATGATCTACACAAAACCCATTAGCTGCCACAATGGCAACTAATACTTGACAGACAGTTGGATAACAGTTGTCTCAGAATCTGTGAGAGACCAGAATAATCTTAAACACTAATTTTGCAGGAAGGATGAAGAATTGCCTTGAGCAGCAATGGAGCTCATTCAAATGTGTGTCTGTCTGTCATGGTGCAGAACTGATGTTTCAGTTCTCTGGTGTAATGAGCTCTGAATCAGATGGTGTCCCTGGTTATTAGGAAAACTATATCTACAGAGGAGATGCTTCTAAGTCTTTTATAATATTTGTCACTTTGGAGGGAGGAGAAGTTTAGATATGTCCAGGGAAGGAATGCCGTGAATATGGATTCCATGTGTTTTTTGGTCAAGCCAGTATAGCTGTGATCCCGAAGAGCAGCAGATCAATCCCAAGCTTCATGAGAGGTAACACAAGTCTGAAATCCTCTCCACATGTGTTCAGCCAGCACATGTGGGCTGTATGTCAGTGAAATGCCTTCGTGGAGGCAGGAGAGAGGAAATTTGGCACAGCTTAGGGACTGTTTACCTTAACCTATCCAGTTGCATGTTTCTGTCAGATGTAGAGGATTCTTGGTGTGGGTGTCTTCCCCATAATGTCTGTGTCCTGCAGCACATGGACTCCCACGTTGGCAGCAACACCGTGAGTGAATTACACTTCAGAGAACAGGAACTAACACTTTGTTAATTCTTCCAGCCAAATGGACACCTGAAGAGCTAATGTACTGTTGTACTTACTGCTTGAGTTATGTGTAGAAAATATGCAGTGAAACTCTAGATAATTGGATGTGGATTACATTTGCAATTATATGTTCACTGGATAATATGCATGCATCAGAGACCTAGTATTCACCCCAGCAAGAGTACACAGTTATAGGCAGGCTGAGCAAATTGAGCTTTCAATTTAAATGTGCAAATGAATTTTATGCACACATGGGTGCTATTAGCAGATGGCCAGTAAGGAAAGCTGGGTACAGAGGGTACAGAGGAGGGATTCTTTCCTTTTAGTTCAGTAAGAATCTGTTCCTCTGGATGATGTTTCATCTTGAGGAACAGCTTTTATTATCTGTAAATCTCTTGTAAAATACGAGATTGCCATTCACAACCCCAAAGCAGCATGTATCAAGTACTGAATGAAGCATTTTCTCTGGATGGAGAAAAAAAATATCAACAAGACTAAGCCAAATATACTGACTATTATGAAATTTGCAGAACAAGATGTGGAGCGGGTAGCTCTAGTAGAAACACATAAGCTACAGTTGATGAAGTGGCATAAGATTGCTGAAAATTTCGCAACTTCCTTAAGGAAACAATAATTCTTTAAAAAGCTGTGTAAGAAGAAATGGGCATCAGCTAAGTCTTTAGAATGCAAGGCAAGCAGAGAATTGGTTATCACTCATTTAGGCTGGCTGTTCTTAGGTTCATCTGCTGTATCCTAGTATTTAAGGGTAGTGGAGTGCAGGAAAGGCTAGTCTTAAGCAGAAAGGAGAGGAGAGCCTGTATGTATGAGCTGACATTTCTGCTGAGCCTTTTGTCTCAACCAGATCTCACTGCTCATTTCTTGAACACTGCCATGTTCTTGGCATCTCCCCTTAAATTATCACAGGAAATTGTCAGCTTGACAAAATACATTACAGCATTTATAAGAAACACTGACTAATAAGGGTCCAGTGAGACTTTAAGGAGCTCTATATACTCTTCTGATCTCTGAAGGGTTTTTCTGCCTCAGCTCTAGTCATGATCACGTCTTGGCCTTCAGTAGCTCTGCAGAAAATGGTCATTCCAATTAATTTTCAGCACAATCTCTGCATACAATACCACCTGTCAAAACTGAAATATCACCAGCTTTTGAACAACAGTCCCAGCTGTCGGTCAGCCAAACTGACCATGTGTGAAGCAGTCATGCTTCTGTACTGCTGCTACCTGACCAGGGAAGAAAGGGAAGCTGACTTTCTGGGAAAACAGCATTTGCTGTAGGGCAGAATTTCTGCTGCCAGCCCATGCTCACAGATGACGAGGAAGCAGACCAGCCAGAGAAATGCAATAGAAGGCAGGCTGGCCAGCCCCAGCGCCTGCAGAGCCCTGTGTCCTCTCTTAGCCAGCAGGCAGCAATTGGTGCCTCAGGGACTGGTAGGGGAAAGACACAACAGAAAGACGATGCCTCTGCTAAATGAGTTTCCTCCTAAGCCATGACCATGAGAGGTAACTCAACCTTTCTGACTCCTGTTTTTCCTCTCGTTAGATCTGCGGAGAGTCTTGTCTCTTCTGTAATCATGTTTGGTTGTTGTCTCCAGCTCCCTCTTGCACTCCCATAGCAGCCACCACCCCATTATGCCTTGGATCAGGTTCCTCACCGTGAGGCCACCAGCGCCCCATGACTTCAGAAAGGGTCTTCTCCCATCTTATAGACCCAGTGCAGTCAGAGATGACAGATGATTAAACCCTAATCCGCTAAGTGGAGTGTAATCTCCTCTTGGTCTGCTGCCTCTCCATCCCTTATCTACATCAACTAGAAACAATTACAGCAGCAAGCCACATAATCAAATATTGTGGCTGGAGTCACATGCCATTTCAGACACCTTGAGTAGTGTCACACATGATTGATGTGGGAATACAGAGCAGGAGAATATGTCAGTGCTTTACTGATTACTGTCTCTAATTGTGGGCAAGGCCAAAAAGGGTGAGGAAGGTGAAAAAATAGTCCTCGTGGAAAACTGTGGACTCATGTTATTACCTAGAAAATGCCATCCTTTCTCTCTTATGATTAATGATTGACTTATACTGCAAAGCATGAGGCTTACTAGCCCTTGCATAAGAAGCATTTGTTTTTGCTAGTGCAGGAGGGAATGCATGTTCCTATTTTCCATGCAACTATCAAATCTTTTCTCAAAATTTCCATAAGAACTTGACCTGCCTAAGCAAGTAGGGGTTTCCCACTGGCAGATAAGATTAAATTTTATTTTCTGTTCCCCCATGGAAAAAAGAAATGTGTCTGTTCCCCATACAGGAAAATCTAACCACAGTGGGTTATAAAATCACCTGGCAGGCTGGAGAGGCGTGACTTGGCCTGCTCCTCATAGCCCACAGAGGTCCCTCTCACAGCTGAAGAGATGGAGGGGATCATCCTGACTGGTAGAAGGCACTCCCTTCACTATGCTGGTGATGTAAGATCATAAAGTGGGAGACCTGGGGGGTCTCATTTTGCAGCCCATATGAAGTGCTGAGAAGGATGCATGTGTTAGTCTTTTTAAGACTTCTAACTGACCTTAAGACTGGCCACAGTTTGACCTGATTATGGTTTATTTGTCCCAGAGCAGATACAATTAATAAGTTATCACCCACAATTAATATGTGGGTGAACATACAAGGAAAACAATGTCTTCAGCAGGGAGCCAGCACAAGGCTTCTGTCACTGACACTAGCCTTTGCACTGTCGTTTCACCCACTGTTATTAGAAATTCATCAAATATGTCTGGAGAATTTGCATGCTTAGCCTGCTTTGGAAAGAGGGGATTGTCTAGCTGTGAAAGGAGATTATGCAGCAATTTCCTCCTCAGCACAGCAAGGCAATGAATCTGACTCTTCATTATAGAGGAAGGATGAGTAAGAACAGTTGCATTTCCTGTGCAGCGAGAGCAACATGAGCTGTGCTGTAGGCTCCTTTGGGAATTTTTGTGATGATATCGATTTCAGACATGATGCATAATGTTACTACGAGAAAATGTAGATGTTTAAATAGAAATGCTTGTGGGAAAGGGATCGATTCATTAAACAATATGTTTGATCTCAGCTAGAAAGACAACTGTACAAAAGAAGACACGCTCAAAGTTAGTTGCTTGAGTTTTATAACTCATACATTAATTAGTGACGGCAGCAATGTATTTCTGAGATGACCATAGTTTTTAATAGATATTCCCACATTCTCTCACGACTTACAAAAATATTTCCCTGCACTTATGAAAATATGTGGGTTCTTTTTTTTATGTGAGAAACTGTAAAGAAGTCTTGCGGTTACTTGTATTTGCTAAATAAATGAAGGATGGGGCTCCCACATCTCTCTCCCTTGTTTTCATACTCCTGTTCAGGATGAACACGACTCAGTTCTGCTGGTCAAGCCCAAATACTCTCTTTCTGTTTCCCAGAATCTGTAACAGATATGCAATCCTGCTTACATTTTTTTTCTAAATCCTTTACTGGAGGGAGGTTGTACATCTGCAAATGCAGAAATTATCAGAGGGACAACAATCACAAGGACACATTCTTGAATGCTTACGAAAGATAGGCAGTCCAGCAATTGCATCTTAGCAAGGTCAAAGGAAAGATTTCCTGAGCAACCCGGAGCACATCCCTTAGGACTAGTATGAATGTGAGTTGCAGGCTGGGAATCCCAGACCAGCTCTCGGGTCCTGAGGGAATAACGCATGAACCCAGAACTGCATGTGCCGGCACCCCATTGAACACCCAGAGAGACTGTAGGTGCCTCAAAATTAAAAATATTTCCTACATGGATTAGTCTAAACAATTACCAATTACTTATGTGCTGAGTGGAGAGCCAGGCAGACAGCCAGCATCATGAAGATGACTAAGATGGAGCAGGGGCAGTTGTCTCCAGTTCTTCCATCTCCTTGGTCCTCAGCACTTCCTCAGAGGTATAAGGAGGCCAAAAAATAAAAAAAAAAATAAAAAACCAAAACCAAACAAAAAAGAATAAAAAGGAGGGGACAAAGCATTAGACCACCACCAAATAAATGCACCTACTGTTCGCCTGTGAAGAGAGTGTTCACCATGTCTTTCCTCTGCCCACAAAGTTTTAGAAAAAAAGCTTCAGTGACATTCATCTCTCTAGTTTAGAAAATGTTTCATCATTTTCTGCAAAGCTTACTTCAGCAAGAGGAACTTGAAAGTTCTCCTTGAAACAGCCTGCAGTGGCAGCATTGAAAATGTGCTCTTGGGAGAGAAGGAAACCTCCCAACATGGAGGAAAAAAGGGATGGCCATGTCAGGTTATTTTAAAATAAATCCAAAAGCTGCTATTAACATCTCGGGTGAAGTCTACCATGGTAAAAGGACCTCAAGAGCAGCCCAGCACCCTCTAAAGTAAGGAATGAAGGAGAGCCCTGAGTCACAAGCAGTTGCAGGTGTAAGAAGGGAACTGAGGTGCCTAAGGGCACATGGTTGTGTGTGCCTATATGCTAGGTTAGGCCATTTTAGGTGCCTGGGCACAATTTTTTTTTTAACTGGCTTCTTTTTTTTTTCCCCCCTCATAAAAGAAATGCAGTGACTGCACATGCCTTATTAAGAGATTTGGCTGGTGGCCATAGAAGTGTAATTCCTCTTATTGCTCAGTAAATCAAGTTACTGTCATTTTAGACACTAGCTAAATTTGTGATCAGCACATGAAAGAGTTAAATCTACCACTGTTATGTTACCACAACATTAAACTAACAGCAAATTTGGGGAACATAATTGTTATCCTATCTCGTAGCATAAATTTGGAACATAGGCAAAATCCTTATAAAACTATGCACGTCCTGTAAAAATCTGTCTCTTACTTGGAAAATACACAAGTAGAACTCTGGACTATTAAAGTGCAAATAAAATATGTGCAGAAAAGCAGAGTGTCTTTGGAGTTTATAGGCATTTCAAATATTTTTTTTTAATTTTGAAATAAAAAATTCTTCAGATGTTAAACACAACTTTTTTGTACAATAATAACCAGGTTATCCTGAGCTAGAAGGGGATGTTGACTTAATTTGAAGTGGTAGGTTCCTTCTCTGAGCATGGTTTGTTTGGGTTTTTTTTTTTGTTGCTTTAGCAATTGAAAGCCTTTCTTCCCTAATAGGATTAGCTTGAATAATTACCAAAGCATTTCTCTGTGTCATCTGCATAGTTCCCCACAGCGGTATTAAAAAGCCTGCCTGCAGTAGGGAAATAGTCAATGGCTGTGGGTAGCTGAAAAGGTTATAGTTAACTGTTGCCGCTCAAACCAGCGAAAGTCATCTTCAAGGCAGTACCACAGCAGTTTTTACACTAATCCCCATCGGGCCCAACTGGTGGGAAGAAGAAACAGTAGCTTTTTCTCAGCAAGAAGCTACTCCAGAGGGCTCAAGGCCAGCAGGGTGAAGTGAGGGGCCACAACCGGAATGGTAGGTGTTGTGACAACCTTCTTGCAGCCCTTGCTCAGTGACATACAAGTGATCTGAGACAATGAAGCTTTAGTGCTGCGTGTGCCAAATTTCATGTTAGCCCTTTGGTTCTGGCTGCAGACCAGGGTCCTCCCCTCTGGCCTATTAGGAAGGAAGTCTACTTATGTTTCTTTGGCATGTCCCTGAAATCCATGAGACACGTCAGTGGTGTGTGGGAGAAGCCTCTGACACTTCAGCTTTAGGACAGCTCCTCACTGCTTTTTACGATTTTTACGTTTTAGGCACTGTATCGAGGAGTTACTAGTTTTGTACAAAAAAAAAGGAACCCCTTGAGGAGGGGCAAAACCAAAATGTGACTCGGGTTGAGACTGCACAAAGGCATTCTGCTGGGGGAGTAGGTCTGAATTAGTTTCTGCTATTTTAATCCACGTATCTAATCTGTAAATTCGTTACATGTTCAAGTCACACGTGGTTTTCTGCTGTTCTAAGCCTTGGTTTCAGGGGTTCTGGCTATGTATCTATATTTATATGCAGCATAATATGTTTTCCAGAATAACTGGAAAATAAAATCAGAAAGTCATTTCTTCAGCATGTGTGTGCAGATACCATCTTGACAGATACATGTCTGTAAAGACAGATCATTGTTTGGTGTGCCAGGAAATGAGCACTTCTGGCCTGACTTGTCTAATATTCCTTAAAATCACAGGACATGTGTGGGGATTTTTTCCAGCTCACTGTGAACGCTGTGTTGTTTTCATGGGAAAAGGGATTGGTAAAGACCTCTATTTGGGGTGCTTCGTCTCATGCTGCTATCTGTACCTGTTTCCTCTCTCCTCTCTGCCCGTCCTCTGGAGACTTCTGACTTGCGTAATTGCGTTTGAACATAATCGCCTTCATGGAACAAAGAAAATGCACAACCTTATTGTCACAAGTTAATTGTTCCTGGAATAATTCCTACAGGTTGTCCACAGTTACCTGTCTCAGACCCGTCATTCCTCCCAGCTTCTGTTCTTTTCCAAATACTGGTGTTATTTAGCCACTTCAGTTGGCACTCTTGGAAACTCTCTCATTACCTAATGCACCAGCGAGTTGACTGTTGCCAGGAGTTACAACTTACCTCTACGCTGGTAAGCAGTAAACCTGAACTTTCTGCTGCAGCCACATTAATAATGCATTATGTTTCCTGTAATTACATACATGCAGAGACATTTTTTTTCTTTTTGTAAGAGGAAGAAAGGAGATGGAGGTGGAGGGTGGAAGGTGGTGGAAACAGCTACAACTAATTATTAATGCTGACTAGACCCCAGCTGCATAGGTTTTTAATTAGTCCACGTCTAACCCTAATAGTCACTGTTGGGATAATACTAGCAGTTCTTCAGCGGGCTGCTTTAGAAGGGGAAATATATTGTTTGCTCACACCTATTACTAGCACACACTCAGCAACACAGGCCAAAACTTTATCCTTTTTTATTTTTCAATTCACTTAGTTAAATTTTAGTCATTTTATGTCCTTCAAGGCAGCCTCAAAGAGTGATTTCTGTGCAGCTGAGCAGGGCTGCTTTCCTGATGAAACCAGAAACTGATGCCTAACAAAGGAAAGGAACGTAATATACAGTATTTCACGTATTTTTCAAGTGTTATTAACAAGGCCTCGAGAGAATCATTTCAAATTGATCAGTGAGGCAGGAGCACCAGCTTCCCTCTCTGGGGCAAGAGGAGTTCAAAATTCAAGACACCCTGCCCTTTTATTCCTTAGCTGAGCTTCAAGCTTCTGGAATAAGTAGAAATGATCTTATGCCCATGAGCATGTGTGTCAGCCTGGTCCACCCCAGGGAGCTCGGGCTTTGCCCTGTGGAGCTTGTGCCTTTAGAATTGGATCTATTTTGGGCACATCCTTGTTTTCTCCTCTAGCATGTGCAAAGTTGTTAAAATACAGTTCCTTTATTGAAAACCCTGAAGGAAGGATGCAGTGTTTAGCATGAAATTAGAACACAGAGAGGATTTGTTGTCCTTTGGCAGCTTTTAATTCAATTGCAGTTAAGCGGCAGTTAAGCAGTATGCAGGCAATTTTTGAGCAAGAGCACAGCATCCTTCAAGTGAAAGCAGGTATTAGATCTTCACTATTGCTGTGGCTGAGAAGGCTGAAATCTTACACACACTGGCAAGAAATTTGGCCCCATCTTTGCAGCAGTCGGTGTCTGAAGGAATGGTAGAGTTTTATAGGGTTTGGTTTCAAACTATGGCCCTGATCAGAAAGGGATTTAGCAACACCATTCACCTCATCTGTGTGTGTACAAGCCAAGGTCACTATGTGTTTCTTTCTCCTTCTTGCAACCTGCAGGTGCTCGCTTCCCTTCCCCACAGTCATGGCAACCCTTCCCACCACAGGCATAGCGTACCTACAGTGGTGTACATCAGGACAGTTCTATTTTATTGACTTTTTCTCTGGATAGTAATTTGGATGAGTTGGGCGGGAAACACGGGACACAGGGTGATCTCAGCCCTGCCTGTCTGGCCCAACCTTTCTAATACTCTTTCAGAGTAAATGCATTTATTCTTTAGGCACCCTCAAGAAGAAGGAAAAAGACAGTCTTTCAGCTCCACCCCCTTTTTGTAGTCCTGTTGCCACTCCAAAGCCTCTGTGGTGACACACAGGCTGACATAAGGCACCCCTGGTGGACATGACCTGCAATTTGAATGCAGGAGATGCTGCAGGAGTAATGCATCTGTCAAATGAAATGATGATCACTGTGAACTTTCTGATACGTGTGTTTTTCTGAGTGCACACATACTATTACCAGTAGTACGGATTAGAAATACCTGGGCTCTGTAGCAAAGGTTCTGTTTACCCACATTCCTCTGTCCTGTTGTGGGCTTTGAAGACCTGGGTTTTCATTCTGTCACTGCCTCTCATGCTCCATTTCTAGGTTGTCCGATGTCTTGCAGAAGAGGGTGTTTCCAAAGCTGCACTACTGCTCTTGCACTATCCAGCAGCAATGGCCCACATTGCCCTGCATTGTGCATGCCCATGTGTTAAATGCAGACAAATTATAATAGGCCCTTTTTTCCGTGATGTAAGGTTCTGCTTGGAGTCTGGAGCAGCACAGAGTCTGCTCTGTAGCTTTGAACTGCATCAGTGAAACGAGATTACAGCAGATACAGATTTCTTTAAGGTTTCCCAGTTTCCTCTTTGCTGTTTTCCTCTCTTGCGCTTGACAAGACCCAATCTGATGCAGGAAGATTAAAATCCTGTGTATGAGAAGAGATAACTACTTTTCCTTTCAGATTTTTATTTCTAAAAGGTGAGAGTTTTGCTTTTGTGCCAGACCATATATAGCACAAAGAGATAGGAGGTGCAGTGGTGAGAAAGATGTAACAAGACATCTTAAAACACAGGCTGGAGTTTGCATTCAAAACATAGCTATGTAATAAAGCCATATGTGATGAGGCTACTGAAAACTCATGACTAGATATAAATCTCCTTTGTCATACTTATTTGAATTCTTCTTAATTATTTGCTGGAAATTGACAAAGTTTTCCAGCCAATGCCAAAGGAGTGATTCATGCCTTCTATGGCTTTCTGAATGCACTAAGAGATAGTATTAAATATTAAATGTCCTTGATGATGCTAGGATTCTGAGACATGGCGAGAGCTGTCACTTTTGTTATTGTTAGGATTTTTGCAGTTATAAATACTGTGTTGCTTATCTGTTTTAAAGAGTGAACATCTCAATTCTGCTAACTTGACCATGATCAAGCTACATATAGACATGATCAGAGCTGAACCAACCAGTGTAATTGAATTACTGAAATCATAACATTTTCTGCAAGCAAAATTCTGAAGCTTCCAGATCCTGAATTTATCACTGTACTGTAAGACTTCCTTTACCTTTACAAATCCAAGACAGTAATATGTCAGTGTCCTACCATTGATACCTATTTATTTAATGATACAGAAGTTCTTCCATGCAGTAGGCTGGCTCCATGTCTTTGACTTCTTTCTGTGTTTTTTTTCTAACAGAAAACTATTGAATATACATACGCTAGAGAGTTACTCTATGAAAATGTCCATGTGTAGTTGAAATTTTGAAAATTACACTTTAAAGTGAAGTAAAGTGTGATGCCTTAAATTTTAAACAGCAGCAGTTAGGAATATGTGCAAGTACAAAAATAATTCTGTCTTTACAAAAAAATGAAAGATATAGCAAGTAGAGCCGAGATTTTTCAGAATAATGGGTATCCAGTTGGGATCTTTTATGAACTTCTGCCTAAGCTAACCTTAGATGGAGGAAGGGCCTTGGGTCATGGTTTCACTATGCAAAGTCGTTGGTGAGAAGGCAAAGTCAAGGAACTTCTGTCCTCTGGAGCATTGTCCATGGACTGATTTTTCCAGCCTATATATGTTTATGAAGCCAGGCTGGGAACTGGTAAGCTTACCCATTTAAAAAAAATAAAAATCTTTAAGTAAAAAATCTTAAAGTAAAAAAGTAAAAAATCAGTTCTCTGATACAGTTGAGAGCCTGGCCACATGAACAATGTTACTGAATTAGTGCAGGTGATAGAACAGAGGGAGCAAAATGAAAGGAGAGACAGGGCAAAGTATGATATCGCTGCCAAACTGTTTATCATGAAACCACAGCACTATGCTCCAAAATACTTTTTCAGTCCCTGAATTAGGCTCTGATTCAAAAAGGCACTTAGATATATAATGTAGCCCATCTCTAATCAGGAAGGCATTTCACCACTTGTTTAACTCCATGCACGTTTAAGTACTTTATTAACCAGGGGTCAATGGGGCAGGGATAATTCCTTGATTCAGGGCTTTTGGGACCTTTACTGAAATTATCAGTGTCCAGTGACTCCCCCAGCAGCAGCAGCAGCACTGCAGATATGAAGTATGGATAGCACAAAATCCTGCATAGCCGTGCCTGTGCAAAGTAGCTGTGTTGCCACTGTCCCATGAACATCACGTTTCTGCTGTCTGAATAAAGCGGCTCAAATGCAGGCGCACAGATGCGCTAAGGTGGGTTGGAGTTAGTGAGTGAGCCTGGGCCCTGTGATTACAATGCTGCCCCAGCTCACTGGCACACTGTGAAAATAAGTAATCGCAACTGCCCCAGCAGGTCTGGTGGAGACTCCAGTGACTGGGTGAAGGTGGTGCCAGATCTGAAAAAAAAAAAAAAAAAAAAAAAAAAAAAAAAAAAAAAACCTGCAGCAATGCAGCAGTTCAGTACAAAACGTCTCCAGCCTTTACTAATATAGATATAAAAAAAAAAAAAAAAAAAAAAAACAAAAATACAAAAAAACCACCCCACCAAAAGAACCCCACCAAATCAGAAAACTGCACATGGTCTTTCTTCTGCTGCTTCTGCCCTCAGGCAGAAGAGCCTAACTGAGTGCATTACACGTCTTTGCATCTCTTAAATGCTACTTTACCACAGGGCAGAGCTAATTATTGTAAGCCTGAGCGGTGGCAGGCCTCAGCCCAGTTTTGTGACTGAGCAGAGACTGGGAGAATAAGTCAGTGCCATTGATGAAAACTCCTGACATTCATGGTTTGATGTTGTATTTCTGTGTGTTGTGTAGCGCCACTAGCTCTGCTTTTGATTAGGATGAAAGAAAATCAGTGTCTCACATTTCACTTGAAGATGAAAAGACTCTGAAAACCTTTTGGTTCTCCTGAAATAACAGCCCCTTTTATGACAGTTTTCAGTTTCAATTACTGGATGTAGCTATTTAAAGTATAAACATCTCTTGAAATGGCCATTGTAGTTGTGTTTTTTTTTCAAATTGTTGTTTCTGCAAGCCATAGCTATTAGACTTACAGAAAGCACATGCCTGGTGTACATGCCTGGTGTAAATGTGCACGTATGATGTCAATAGCAAAAATGCTGCCACATGAGGTGGCATGAGGGAACATGAGCTCTCCAAAAATGTTTTCACAAGCACTGATGTTTGTATTCTATGCTCCAGACATTTCCAAGAACTGTACTAGTGTGAGGACCTGCTCTGGAACACCTGCATGGGCAGTGCAGTAATTACAGTATAGTTGTTCTGGATTGAAGGTATGGAGGTGGTTTGGATACAGCCTCTTCATGTCCCTGTGTCCTGGATTGTCTGAGGGTAAGGGATCGTCTCACAGTGCCCTTCTTATGCCAAATGAATTAAGCACACTAGTGATTCTGCTGACATTGATGTATTTACCCTCACGTCTAAGGCTGAATATGTGCTTAAGGGTCCGTATTTTTACTCCTCATGTTTTGCTTCATTTTCTTATGTCTGATGTTTCTTCTCTTCCGTCACATATGCCTGCAAAAGGCCAGAGGATTTAAAAACAATGAAGGGGAAATGGGCAGAGGTGGTGGGAATGGGCAGAGACATACAAACAGCACTATCACATGTATCGTGTTTGCCTTGCATCAGGTGAAAAATGGGATGGGTGTGTGCAAGTGACAGCCTGTCCCATTTTAACATTTACAGTTCCAGTGATATAACCAGTATAAATGCAAAATGAAGTTTTCTCCTTGTGCCATTTGAGCTGAGAGATGAGGTTTTTAGTGAAGGCTTTTGGAAGGACGCAAAGGGAGAGAGTGCTGGCCTCAATCCAAGGAGATGGATTAAGGAAGGGAGGTTGGTGAAGCACTGAAGAAGGAATTAATGAATTGTTTGCACCATGTGTGATAGCCCACTCTTCCCACACCATGACTGCTGGCAGTGATGCTGCTTATTGGGCCTGCTCACTTGCTTTGGGTCACCCTCTCATCTTTAAATAGTGCACTTATTTAATTTGAAGAAAGTGCCTGCAATCAATAAAAAGAAATCCTTTTATCTTCCTCATCAATCTCTTGTTAATGAACATGCACCTTTTTTCTTTTTAGCTTCTTGGTTACAATGCTTTTAATTTCTCTATGCATGGAAAAAAAAGGGAGTGCAAACACATGATGGAGTAGTTGATGTCACGCTGCTTGCTTCTTTCTGAAGAATTGGCATATTCTTAAAGGAAAGCAGTGGTCTGGGCGGAAATCACTTGCCTTACATTGATGTGCGGTCCTCTGAGCATTCTTTCTCAAACTGATCGAGCAGAGCCATGAATAACCTCTTGTGAAGACATACTTTACTTTCCTAATGTCCCAGTAGTGTCAAAAAAAGTAGGTAATTCTTAAAGAATCTTTTGGTGGACTACTGGGACTTCATTTAGAGCATACGGGTATCTGAAATCCAATGGCTTCCATGAGAATGTCTCACCAAGCCTCATTTCCAAAACCTTCAGTAGGTTTGGGTCTGATTGTGGCCTGACTGAAGGGCCAGCTGAGTTAAATGGTATTTGCTGCTTTAATTTGCAGGATGATGTCAGTTATGATCATGTATATATTTAAGCTTCATTCACATCTTTGTGGCTGGCCAGAGAGAATGGTCTTCAGCAGTTTGGTAATATGAAATAAACCTTATTTTAGGACCCATCCTCATCACAGGCTGGAGGTTAATGCTGTCTTTGGTTTTGTGTTTCTCCTTGAGTCTTTTGGGACTGGAACTAAGCAAAATAACACTTGATTCTTTGCAAAAACACTCCACAAATTAAACTTACAGTTTTGTAAGCCTCTGAATTTCAACCTGTCATTTACATGTAATGGCAAGAGTCCAAATCTCAGTCACAAATTAGCTTCATTAGTGTAGAATCACACTACGTTTTCATTTAAGCCAGAGACCCAAGGCACATAACCATCAGAAATAAATCTTTGCACAAGGACCCAACCTAATTGCAACCAGGCAAATAATTTCCTCTTTTTATCCTTCTATATTGCAGACCAATGGGCTACCTTAGTAAAACTCTGTTACATCCAAGGTCACGTTCCATCTTGTTTTCTTCTGGGGTCTCCCTTTCCATTAACCAATTGCTGGCTCTTTTCCAAGGCACTTACCTACTCCATGCTTAAACCCATGTTTAAGGACAGCGTGCCAGTGCTAGTGTGCCACTACAGAAATGTGAAAGGCTCAAAACTGCTGCTGCAGGAAAGTATTTCTGCACTGGGGGAAAGGGAGCAGAAAGGACCTTGCAAAATGGAGGGCAATGGCTTCAAGCTGGAGGGGAACAGATTTAGACTGGAGATTAGGAGAGGGTTCTTCACTGTGAGGGTGGTGGAGCACTGGAACAGGTTGCCCAGGGAGGTGGTTGAGGCCCCTTCCCTGGAGATATTCAAGGAGAGGCTCGACGAGGCCCTGGGCAACCTGGTCTAGTTGGGGGTGTCCCTGCTGACTGTGGGGAGGTCGGACTAGATGACCTTTGGAGGTCCCTTCCGGCCTGGGCAGTTCTATGATTCTATGATAAAACAGCGAACTGTGCCTTCAGTTCACAGGCATACCTTCGGACCCTAAGGGAGAGTCCGTCAGGCTTTTGCCACAGCCAAGAGAGCTGGCACGAAAGGCAGCCTGCTCCCTTTTACCAACCCAGAATGCGGTAAGGAGCGTGGGGTTGGGTTTTAGTCCAAACGCTCCCCAGCCCCGTGCAGTCTCGGGTGTCAGCATGGTGGGAAGGCTGTCTCCTGGCCCCGGCTTTGGCCACTGGTGGAGCGGGGCCAGGGAAGCAGCCTGGCCGATGATTCAGCATTGCCTTTCTCCCTTGTTGGCTGAGGAACAAGGGGAGCCGCCAGGCACCTCCGAAGGCAGGCTGCCGCCCCGCTTTCCTCGCTGCAAGCCCCAGCACCCCCGCGGCTGCAGCGGGGCCGGGAGGGTGAAGCCATCTCTGCAGGCTTCCCTGGGGAGGGAGAAGGAGGTGAGGAGGCAGGCAGCCTGCGTGCCAGGCCTGGAGGTGCCGCGGGGGAAGGGACCTGCAGCAGAGGAGGGTACTGCAGCCTGGATGGGAGCCAGGCCCCACGGAGATGCTGCGGCCGCGGAGGCGGCGGGAGGGGCTGGATGGAGGTGGCTGCGTGCCGGGAGGAGATGGTGCAGGCAGGCTGGGCCCCGGCCAGCTGAGGAGAGCGTGAAAGAGCAAGAGAGGTAGCAGAGAAGCTACCCTGGCTCTGTGCAGCCAGGGGGGCTCGGGGGTGGGGTGGGGGCTCAAGCAGCCAAGACCCCTTTGGCAGATCCCTTCCCCGGTCCCTGTGAGCTCCGGGAGAAGGTTGAGGAGTGGGGGGCAATCCATCCACATGTTAGGGTGGATTGCCCCCCTGGGAGTGTCCCCACCGGCTCTGAGGGTTCACGGGGTGCATGCATGCAGAGGTGGCAGCCCATGATCTGAACCAGGAGTAATCCATCTCCATCCAGCTCCGTAGCATTGTGCATGATTACTTTGACTTCACGGCAACCCTTGTAAGAAAGGTGCAACATCTCTGTGTGCATTTCTGTTCTCCTCAGCACCAGAAAGATGTGAGCAAACCAAAAAGATAATTTAAAGGAGAGCAGTTAAATGTGGATAGGCTGGAGAGCAGTGAAGATTACAGGAGAAGATTGAACACGGGTAGTTTGCCAGGAAGGCCAGTGCAGTGAAGATGGGGATTAAACACAGGCTCAGGGCAGTTATCAGCAGGGAAAATTGTCGTACTGGAAATTGGAAGGTTGAAAAATTAGACATGGATAAACAAGGCAAGACATTTTTAAAAATCTGTGCTAAGCACTCAGATGCCATAGTAACTCATCTGTACAATGAAAAGAATATTCCCAGCTGGTTCTCAGCTTGCACTCTGGTTTGAATAGCGATGCTTCAGCTTCACACCTGAGGAACAATTTGTGTGTGCAAAAGTGTGTCTGGTTTTCTCAGATTTATTAGTTAATCTAGTAGAAGATACATCCTTTCCCTAGAAACCTTTCTTACTTGTACCCACAGGCCACCACAGCTGTCAAAATAATGCTGCTGTGATGTTACCCTTTCTTGCAGTGGATGTGTTGTTACTGCTGTTTGAAATAGGTTTTGAGATACTTGAAAGATGCTGCCCTCATGCAGTATACCAGCTAAGGAGCACATGTTCTTTGTAATAAGAGGAGCCATGTACGTAAATATGCAATGCAAGCTGTTCATTCTGTCTGAGGATGCTGATCACATCATTAACCTGAGGACCAAACACTTCAGTGGTAATGCAGACTAGATTGTATGATGATTTATCTTTTTACATTCTTCCAGAGAGTGTTATCATTGTCTGTGCTTTAAGGTAAATTCTCCAGGCACTTGAATGTAGTAGCATCGTGATTACTTCAGTTGGCTACTACAGCCTCACAGGAAGCTTTGTGATCAGACATCCCTCAATTAGTCCTTGACATGAGAGTCTGTGAAAACACGATGGGATTCATTAAGATTTTGATAAATGATTTTTATCTGAATGTTACTAATGTTCCCTTGGAAATCTGGAGCGAGGGGGGACTGGACAAGACAGGGCTTAGAGGCAAGGAGAGGAGATGGGTAGACCGATGTCTTTTTTGTCACCACTGAAAATATAGAACCACAAAGGAAATTACCTTTCGGATGCCTGACTGAGGTACCAGCAAAAATGAGTTCAGGGCAATTTGTAGCACTTGATTCTTTGCTGCTTTATGCATCTTGCAGCCGTTTATACTAACGAGAAAAGGGACTTCATGCTGCCAAATCCTCAATACAAATGTTTTCACAAAGTCCAAGGAACTGGAAATTGTGTTAAAAGCCCCTCTCCTTTTATATATATGTCTGTATTGTTGCCTAGGTGTACTTTTCTGTGGAAAAGACCAGGAATAGAGCTGATTCTAGTCTTATTTTCGTTATGTTAACAGAACTGTTGATTTACCCCTGTATTACACTACAGTGGTGGAAATGGGAGTTAGTGTTAGGTGGTGGTAGAAGTAAGGACTGACAGGCAAATTCAAGAAAAAAAGTGTAAGTCTTCTTAATAATAAAATTCTTTAATTTTTTTCCTTTTTCATTTTTTTTTCCTTAGCCTAAGGGGGAGTGAGGTTATATATGCTAGCAGCATGCAAGCTCTTAAAAGGTATCTTCAGAAGCTGGCTTTAGTGTAAAGTCTTTGCTTTATTGGTTTTGGAGGGCTTTGGAAAGGAGGTTGGTAAATTGAATATATAAAAAATAATTATACAAACCTCTTTGTAATAACTTAAATGCAAATTTGTCAGAGGCAGGAGTGGTTTTGGTTTGTTTGTGTTTTTTTTTTTTTTTTTTCCCTCTGCTTTACCTAAGGATGCATCCCAGCACTATTCTTATTCCTAGTGAAGGAAACTTATTTAGGGGTTTGGAAAGAAAAGCTGTCTGTAGGTGTCAGGCAGGGAGAAACTGCTGCTGGAAAGCGGTCTTACCCCAGGGAGAGATCAGATATCAGCCTGAGCGAGCCCAGTCCAGCCCAAAGAGCTCCCACTGGCACCCAGTCCCCGCCGGAGGACCGTGTCATGGATGGCCGCCGCCTCCGGCTGCGCTCCGGCTGAAGAGAGGGAGCGGGCAGGCGCGCAACTCCTGCCCGTTCCCTCCCTTTGATTTGATGGCCTTTATTCCTCCTAATTGGATAAAATAGGAAGTCACTGACAGTCCTGCGTTGCTGGGTGTACTGATTTCCCTCAGACCAGCCCTGCAGAGGGCGGGGGGTGGGGTAGGGGAGGAAGGAGCGAGTCTGTACATCAGGGAAACAGGCTGCGAGGGGGCTGGGGGAGCGGG